>NC_042615.1:589502472-589828738 GCF_901001135.1 Rhinatrema bivittatum
AGGTTTTAAGTAGGGGAAAGGTGAAAGCTATGTGCTGAAGCTTTTTCAGCACAGCCATGACCAATGTCATGGCTTTTAAAAGTAAAGGCTTATGGGTATTAAATGCTAACATGTTTCTTTATGGCTAATTGATTACTGACTTCACTAAATATAAGTAATTATCAATAAAGCACAAAATATTAAGATATTTTCTGACACCCCCCCATGGAGTCAGTAAAACAAATACTAGACATAGCTAGGTACATATAAATCAGTAAGGCACTAATAAGCCTGGGGGAAAATAATCACACAATAAACTACATATAATAAGTTGTGTCAGTGCTCAACATTGCATAGATACAAGTGAAAATCAAATGTAATAATACAAGTGTAATAAAAATTGGTTACATTACCAAATTGAATATAAAGAGATATGAGTTGACAAATCTGAGTTAGTTTCTAATAATAACCAGATATAAAGAGTTTCTCAATATTTCCTTATGGGAAATAGAGAACATTCATACCCAGGGAATGTAAATTTTAAATTTGAAGCTACTCATCCAGTCAAATAAGATGAGGGTTCATAATTAAAATAATCTTTATGGGTCAGAAATCTGTGATGTGTCATCACTGATTCCATCATGTGTAGGGATCTGTGGGCATTAAATGCCTATTATACTTACCAATTGACGAGCTACGATCCTGAAATGGCAAGGTGCATTTTGAATAAGACACATACCAGTCCAGTCAATAATAGACAGTTATTCACAGTTCTCAGTAGATCCAGCCGGATCAGACGTTTCAGATATCTGTGAAGTCAGTCTGACTAATTATAGATATTGGAATCTGTTTGCTCGCCTTCCACTGCTGGTCTAGTCGGAGCAGAATCTTGAGTAGGATTTGGTTGCTGATGTTGGAGAATGACTGATTGATCATCCTCAGAGGAGAGAGCTGCATTCAGCCAAAGCATAAAGTCTTGTCCTTCGTCTGTTAGAGAATTAGCCGGAGCAAGGTGTATTGGATCTAATTCTTCATCCGTCACAAAAGACGGTGGACTAGGTACTGGAAACCAATTCGAGCTTAACCCCGGGCTGGAGGCTCTTGAATTTCCATCTGAAGCAACAGGATTGGCATTTGATAGGCCATGTCCATATCCTAATTGATATTCTGCCAAAGAGTAGATATTGAAGTAGCAGGGCACAAGTTCCCAGGGAGCACACTGACAAATGTGAGCACTCAAGGTTCTTCGTAGTGCTTCACGAACAGATGCCAGTCTTCTTGGCCAAGTCCAGCAATAGGAATATTGTGGGAACTTAAATAAAATATCACAGTTTTTATGCAGATAATAAGGTGCACATGTATCAGGATTGTTTTCTGAATACATCCAGCTTCCATAATCAGCATACTCATTTATGAGATCAGGTCCCAGGCAGACAATCATCGCATTCTTCCTAGGATTAGCTGGAATATGTATCTTTGAGTTACACCTGCCATTTCTGGTTCGCTGCTCTTCGTTCTAATTTCTCTTAAGACAGAAGAAAAGAACACCAATTATTACTATGATTCCCAGGATTAATGGGAATAAATTGATCCCTAAGTCATGAAGGAGTCCACCTGCCCCTTCCATTATGGTTTTAACTACACCAACAGCTGTTTTAGCTATTCCACCCACTAATCCAGAAAAAGCACGACCCAGGGCATTTGAAAATACCTCTGGCTTCAGTAGCTCGTCTAGGATCAGCTCCCATTCACTAGCTGTTAGTTCTATCATTCTCAGATGCTGTAAAAACTCATCCTCTGACATTAACCAAAGTGAAGACAAATTTCTTAATAATACATTTACATTTAAAACATGAGTCAATAACATTTTTAACTCAGTGAATTGTACTGGTTTAAATTCCATGTACTTTATTGTTTCAGTTAACCGGGCACTAAGTGTAGGATAAAACTCCCACGGTCCACACTTAATGACAGATAGTGCAGTAACTAAATACAATATTCCCGGTTGAAACCCACACTGTGCTTTGTTTGACCGAAGGATATAAGATCCATTGGGTAATTTCAAAAAAACTTCTACTAGAGGACCGGGATTCGGTTCTAGAGGACAATCAGCTTCTCCCTCTAGTGTGAGGCAAGTATTAGAGACCTGCACCAGGGAATTACACACAGTTACAGGAACTTTGTGACAACCTTGTGCTATGATCCAGTGATAACCAGCATTATTAATACACAAGTGGGTTGGTTCAAAGATTTTAATTGTTTTAATCCAGGTGTTGCTTCCATTTGAGCTTTCCAAGAACTGACCAAAGTTCTGGATTTCCCAGCAACGTTTATAGACCTGAGTAGTGATTGGGAGAAAGATACGTCTGACCCCTTGTACTAGGGTTGAACCTAAGGTTGCCCATGGTTCTTTTTCCCATTTCATGTTTGCTGACCTGCAAAATAACTTGTGAAGCCTCAACATGGGCATACTGAATTTGCTCAGCTGTGAGGTTTATTTCCTCTAATATTTTTCCCAATTGAAGGTCTCCCCATTTGGGTTTTGGGGAAGTAAGACCATCAATAAAGTGAGTAAGCTGTTCTATTCTTGCTAGAACCTGTATTTTCTCATCAGTTGTGGATATGGCATCAATCCCTAACTGTAAGGTTTGAGCTAAGTAATCCCTTAATTGAAAAATACCTGCTCTTAGCTGATATTCATTGGATTGAATACCTTTTATAGCAGTTTTAATTCTATCATTAAGATTAAGGAATGTATTTTGAACCTCCTGTTTCAAAGCATTCCTGCGCTTTCTGTTGGCTGTTCTCATCACCCAAGCGGGCAAGGGAAATGAGTCATTCAGCCATTTTGTCTGTACAATTAAATCTAACACAGAAGTAACCTGAGTGTCATTTAACCCCTCAGCTAAACCCCTGATACAGGCAGCGGTCAAAGACCGGCCTAGCATAGGTGCATTTTGAAAAAAATTAGCCTCCTGAGTAAAGAAGGGTCCCCATACCCTATTAGAAAACCTTTTATTACAAAGATTAACCTGATATTGCCAACTAGGGCAACAAAAGCAATTTGTCTGGGTGGACGAGGAACGGGTACAAAAGAATGGATTATTCCCACACGCATTATTCCACAAAGATAAATTATAAAAAGAAATTCCACGCCAATGTGTAAAAGAGACAGGCAATTCATCACAAAAGACATGATAATGTGTACTATTTAAAAACAGAATTTCATAAGGTAGTCTACAAACATAAGACAGAGAGTCCTTAATCATTGGAAGGGGGAATCCTGTATCCTCTCCCCCCCATGTGGAATAATTAGCGTAAGAAAGAGTTACCTCAGGAAAGATGTCCATCCAGGAGAAAATGAGACCTTTAATCAAACCTGAAAATTCATAATTAGAGCCAGACAAGGAGTCCTCCAGAGGCACCTTCGAAAGGGGATTGATGCAGGCACAAGATCCATTATGAAAACAAGGACGAAGGGCAAACAGCCGCTGGAACTGTTCAGAAGCACCAATATGTGGTTGAGAGCAGTGCTGCAGTTTCCAGGATGGAGTTTCAAGGATCCCAGTAAGATTGACACTCACTGCTCTGAAACCCAGGAACAAGTTCTGATATCTAATCGAACAGAACTCTGCACGGAAGCCATCAAGAGGAGATTCCGAAGTGATGGAAGAAAGCTGCAGGGAGGAACGCTCCAGCTGCAGAAACAGAGCAACAAGTCTGGACTCTAGACCCGCAGGCAGGGACTCCGGAGAGATGCCTTGCCAAACCTGGTGAGTGTAAAACCTGAAAGGAACATCAATATGCAATAAAACAGGATCTTGCACCAGCCAGCCATGGTATGGAACAAGAATAACACCAGAAGGCAAAGGCACTGCCAGAAGAGACAAAGGCTCAGAAGGTGAGCGCTTACTGACATGTGAGTGTGAATAACGGAGCTCCTGTGAAGCTGCGGGAGAAAAGGTGGAATGCAGCTGGGTATTAGATAAGAGATAAAATAGTGAGATAGGAGATGCAATAATTAAAAGCACCCAGCAAGCAATAACATACTTACAATAAGGTCTGTAAAAAAGAAACACAGCATGCAAAAAGGTACTGATTGGGGAACAAACCATACAGCATGCAAGCAAAAGCTTCTGCTGAAAGCGAGTGAAACATGGAGGACGCTCAGATGCGGGACAAGCTACACTGAGAACGACCTGATCGTCCTGCTCCGGGGTAGGCACAGCCATGTCACCGCTGAGAATGACATCAATTGCTGGAGCAGTGGGAGCGCTGGGCAGCGGTAGATCCTCCTGACCCATTGGCATCAGCGGAAACTGCGGATGCAGCAGAGGCTGGGGGTTGAACCGAGGCTCTGGTACCGGAAAACCCCAATGTCTCGGATACCAACTTGACATCTCTAATGGACACAACTTTCCTATTCTTTGGATCCTCAGAGTCAGAAAGCAACAGTCCCGAGTCACCTAGAAGTTCTGTAACAATAAAGGGATTAGACCAGTATGGTTCTAAAGAGCCACGAACATGCGTTTTGCTCAAAACTACGGAACCAATCTGAAAAGGATTTGGACTCCGAGAGGCCTTGTCAGAAGTAACCATAGCTTCTGAGGAGGCCATATTTTCAAGCATAGAGAACCCAAAGAGAGACATAGCGGGAGCTTCATGATTGGCAGTTATGGTACTATTAATCCGGATTTGGATCTCCGGAAGATGAAGGTACCAATTACTGGGGTTAGATTGCAAAGCAAAAATTTGCAGACTACGCTTAACCTCACCATTAAT
The DNA here is from genome assembly GCF_901001135.1 of Rhinatrema bivittatum. NCBI lineage: Eukaryota > Metazoa > Chordata > Amphibia > Gymnophiona > Rhinatrematidae > Rhinatrema > Rhinatrema bivittatum. The sequence continues at coordinate 589,507,234 of NC_042615.1, forward strand.
CCTTTCAACCATTCCATTAGATTCTGGACGATGTGGGTAGGAGAATCGATGAGTAACGCTATGATCAGCACAAAAGGTCTCAACCTCAGCATTTTTTAAAGGCTGGACCGCCGTCTGTGCAAAGAAACTGAAAAGGCAAAATACCAAATACAATAGCCAGACGGTTAACAGTCACAATAGCAGTAATGCGTTTCTGTGCAAATAGAAACACAAAGCCAGTAAAGGAATCAAGTACAACCAAAATATGTCTGTAACCACGGGAAGAAGTAAGGGGACCAACATGATCCATATAGACCACCTGCCCTGGTCTAATTCCCCGTGGAAGTATCCCCTCAACATAAGGGTGTCCAGTCCGTTTGGGATTTGTGCGCTGACAATCCAAACAGTCACTGACCATTTTCTTTGCCTGACTTCTAGTCAAAACCCCATCTGAATGCTGGCACAAAGTAGCCGCATTCAAATGTAAGGAGCCATGCCTAGCAAGACGTGCCCTTACAGTTATCTCTTGCTGAGAGGCAGCCAATTTAGCTGCTTCATCTGCCAAAGAATTGTAACGAGAGTACCAGCCCACGGTCTGGTGAGCAGGCACATGCAAGACAAGCACCTGCACAGTAAGTTTCTGTGAAATAGAAAAAATTAATCTCCAGTGAGCTCTGTGTGCAATAGGCTTGCCTGTAACATCTAAAAAGTCACTGTTTTCCCACACTTTCATATGTGAATTAAACCCAGACACCACATATGTAGAATCAGAACAAACCATAACGGATCTTTCAGGATCCAAATTGGGCGTTTGCTCAATATGTGTCAAAGCCTTTTGAAAGGCAATCAGCTCCGCCTGCTGTGAACTCATATCACCTAATCGCCATGTATGTGTGGCAAAGACTTTCCACTGACCCCTTTTATTAGGAGTTAAAATAACATTAGCCGCACCAGCAAAAAATGCAGTAAGATAGTCACCCGAGGGTGTGGCAGAACCATCAGTAAAAATTACCAATTGAACCTTCTGATAAATAGGAGGAAGGAGCCTATCCGTCTCAGTAGTTAAGCAAAGATCCTCACAAGTTAAAATAATGTCAGAATCAGCCAAACCATTCTGATAATGGAATTGCACATCGTCTCTATATTGATCAGCACGCCATTGCACCCAGCGTGTGGAGAGAGCCCTACTCTCTGGGAGGGAATGGCGAGAGACAGCCTGTAACTGAGGAATCCCAGTATAACAATGAATAATCTTACCCTGAGCAAGAGCAGAGACTTTAGACAGGCAATATCTGACAGCCGTCAGTGTACGCTCCACAATATTAAATTTCCTCTCAGGCTGAGAGAAAGTATGTGTAATATAACATATGGGCTGAGATTCAGCATGGTTACTGATTGTAGCCAAGAAATGAGAATCAGAAACCTGCAACGTGACATCTAAATCTTTAGATGATTTACGGTGCGCCAAAGGGGCTGAAACCTTGACAGCCTCTTGCAGCGCTCTCAAACATTCAGAATGAACAGCAGTCCAATCACGTGCCACAACGGCATCTCCTTTAAGCAAATCATACAAGGGGGCTGCTAATGAGGCAAAACTAGGCACAGTTTTACGTGCAAAATTAAGTGTCCCCATGATTACTTGCAATTGGCGAGATGTCTTAGGCACCGGGAAGGATATAATCTTTTCTTGGAGGGTGGGGGCAAGGCTAGCACCTGCCACCCTGATTAAAAATCCCAGAAACTTAACTTCCTCAAAACCAATTCTGGCTTTGGCAAAATTAACTACAAAGCCTTCCTCACCCAGTACCTGTATTAGTTGAACTACAGAATCCCAAAGCACATCCAGCTTATCAGAAGCCAGATATATATCATCAACATAAGGAACAGCATTATCAATGTTATGTCGCTGAAGGAGTTCCTCAACGGCAGCAGAAAATAAAACAGGGGAATTTTTAAAACCCTGAGGGAGCCTGGTATACTGATACTGCTTACCCCTGAATGTGAATGCAGTGACAGGGGAAGTGCTAATCGGAATACTCCAAAAACCATTAGCTAGATCCAAGGTGGCTTTCCACCTAGGACGTGGCAAATTATCAATTGTAGATGCAGGATTCAACGTCTGAGCCGCAACTGTCTCAGAAGAGGCGTTAAGTACTCTATAGTCAATGACCATACGAGTACTCCCATTTGGTTTGGGCACAGGAAGGAGGGGTGAATTAAATTCAGAATATTCCTCAATTAAAACACCCTGAGTAAGTTTCTGAGAAATAATAATATTTAAATCATTGTAGAATTTCTTATGGACAGGATACTGTTTTTGAGGACTGAAAGGCTTATTTAAAACTATCTCTATCGGCTTAGGGGTCTGCACTAAACCAGTGTGGGTATGATAGAGCTGAACGACTCCTAACTTAAGCCATTCAGTAAACAAATTCTGCAGCTCAGCCTCTCCAATGATGGATTTGAGCTGAGGAGAAAATGAAGCTTTTACAGCCTCAAAGCCATAAAGGGGGTCCTCCAACATCATAGAAGGCAAAACAGGCACAGCAGCCTGTGTGAAATAAATTGCAAAAGGATCCTCCTCATCAAATAAACATGCCACTTTTATGGTACGGGACCCTTTGAAGTAAGGGGAAAAGATTTCTACAGTCGCTAAGGGAGCTTGAGAATGCTTCCCTGCAAACATAGTAATTGTGACACTTTCATTTAAATATTGAATTGTATCCCATTCTCTAGTCAGGATATTAATAGTAGTACCTGAGTCCATCATGCCCACAAATAGATCACCCTGCTCCTTATTCTGGATCCACAGGGGGTTTAGACGTGGAGCCAGCATTGCCATGGAAAGTGGCTCGCTTCACAGGCTTTTTGTGAGAAGAAGGGGGAGGGCGGTCCGCCTTAGTTACAGCTCCGGACACCGCTGGAGGTTTCTCAGGAGCTGGAAAGCGGGCAGGAGGGGTCCCACGATTATCCCTCACAGGATAGCGGGGAACCCACCCAGTATTAGAGGGATTTCGTGGAGGGGGGGGTGTATAATCCTGCCTAGAATTCCCAAACCCCCTATAGTCCCTCTGATTTCTATCCTGGGAAGAAGGATTCCTAAAATGAAAACTCACCCGTCTTGAAGTTTTCTCAGGCTGAGTGCGCTGGATCTCTCTGCCCCTTTCCCTGGGTCTGTCAGACCCTAGCTGAGCCTGTTTAAGAGGCTTAGAAGGGATTAATGGACGACCAGCCGCCTCGAAGACTTGCTGGATAATGAATGGGAACTGCTCATGTCGATCTGCCGGGGCCAATGCACTTAAACGATTACTAAGATCAATACGAATAGAGGTATCAGGCATGACGTCTTTTAAAATCTCCCATACTTGATCAAAATTACTCATAGTAACCAGCATGCCAAGAGAATATGCAGCTGAAATACCAAACTTTTGCAAAATATGACGCAGCACTTCACCGAGATTTGTGATTAACGGTTTCCCAAATATCGAACGATAAGTCCACCCGTAATAACTGCCCCAGCTATCGCAGAATGAGGGGGGAGGAACCAAATTCTGTGGCATCAGAGTAGAAATAATATAATGTCTGGTACGAGAATTACAGGCACCAGTAACAGCTTCAAGCGCGACTAGTCTAGTGGCCAGATGTTCAGGTATCAGATTAACATCAGCTGGAAGCGTCCCCAAAGCCCGCCTTACTCTATCTGCTTTTCGATCAATCTCACTACGGGTCCCGAATTCTCCAGGCGTCCCCAAAGAAAACGAGGTTTGTCCGTAATGATCTCTGAGCGTTTGAAAGCAGTGCAATAGGGCATTGTAAAACGCATTCTTTTTCCCTGCCGGAATTTGATCCACAGGCGGGGCATCAAAGGACAAAATAGCATCAAGAGGCGGACGCGGTTCAGTGAACGCCAAGCCCCCTCTTTTTTCAGAAACCGGAATTACCGGATTCTCTACAAATAAGCATTTACCAAGTGAAAAAGACATCTGACAATCAGGGAGAGCAAAAGGAACAAAATCCTCTTCCGCTCTTCTATTTAGCCCCTGGTGTCTGCCCTGTGCAGTAAGAGCTTTTAAACGACAAATGTCAACATGAAAGCACGGTGACGAGTCACTGGCCACTTGTAAATGCAGGACAAAGGACTGATCTTCCCTGATATGATTGGCTTCAACCCACTTACGGAACGTTGCTTCTTGAGAAGCTCTAATTCTATAAGGGTCAGCCATTGCAACCAATTATAAAAACTGCTGCAAAAGGCAAAATTACATGACTGGAAAATAATATTTAATTCTACAGGAGATTTAAACCACGTTGGGCGCCATGTGGTAAATTTTGAATGGAAGTATTGAGGCTTTTACCCTTAGCAGAATTTAAAACCAGGGAATCCTGCCTTGATAAAATATCCCACTTCCACTTCTATTTCCCTACCCTTTCTGCCTTGAGACAAAAAAGTTTACTTTCAGAGGTGTGTTCGAATCTACCACAGAAATTTTTTATTAACCTTTAATTCTTGCAGCACATCATGCATAAATAAACCAGTCAGTTTATTGTAAAAATATTTTCTTTATTTCACAGATACAGAAAGGCATGAATAAATATCTCTAAATGACTAAGAATCACTTTTATGTTCAAATCTTAATTTTACCAGAGTATATCCTACAATCAATGCAAGAACCATTAAAAAAGTGATTGAAATTATTAATATCAGATAAATGTCTATTAATGTCATCTTTTTAGAAATTAATACATTTCTAATACATCTGCCAATGTAGAAACAATAGCAATTTAAAGGTTCTCATATACTTGAATAAAAAATTATATTTACCAATTTTTCTGAAGCACCCCGCTCTGTGTCTCTCTCAATCACGTGCGAAGAAAGTCTAAGTAGCACCTCTCCCTCTCCCTCAAACTGCCACTGTTTTATACACTTAAGACCCTTTGATCCAGGGTCGCTGTTACACTTCCATCAACACATCTATATTTTATTCTGTTTATAGCTTCGCCCATTTTTGATTTTTAATTGGATTTCTTTTGTAGTTCTAAGAGAAAATCTTTTTCACTCCTTTCTGTCACACTTAATTGGCTGGCCATCTGTTTTTAGGGTGGTCAATCATGACACCTGCGTTAGGATGCTCAATGTCATAAAATGCAGGTGCTTTCTTACTTGAGATAAGAGAAAGTGGTAAACAACTGTACTCTCAAAGTCTGAAAGTGGGACAAAGGTGAAATCTTGAGGTTTTAAGTAGGGGAAAGGTGAAAGCTATGTGCTGAAGCTTTTTCAGCACAGCCATGACCAATGTCATGGCTTTTAAAAGTAAAGGCTTATGGGTATTAAATGCTAACATGTTTCTTTATGGCTAATTGATTACTGACTTCACTAAATATAAGTAATTATCAATAAAGCACAAAATATTAAGATATTTTCTGACAAAGTAACAACTGTTGTGACATAAACAATGTACTTCTATATTGAGCAATAACCCATCAACCAGCTGCCTGCTAGGGTTTATTTCCTACTTCATTTAAAATTCTGTATATGGGTTTATATGTGCAAAAATTTATTATATCAAATATCTGTTTGATATGCACAGGTTTCATTCTTCCTGTTTACCTGTATCGGGGACAGCCTTCTAGAAATAGGTTCATAGTTTTTTAAACATTTATCTAAAGGACGTTTTCTTTGGCCTCATGAGAGAAGATGTTTTTTAAAAGTTTACTGACACATTTTTTCCCATTTCACTACAGATTTTTCATTGTGTTTTCCTCCAGGGGCCCTCCCTGAGGAAGTCTTCATCGGTGAAACCAGGGTCTTGTTGGGGTTGTTCCATCTGACCCATGAAATAACACATTATAGCTTATGAATACATACTTTATTGAAAGGGGATTTTCTATCAAACCGAGCAAATGATACAACATAGTTCATAAGAACATTTTTTTATTGTGTGAATTACAATGTATGAGTGTTAATGTGCACTTTAGTCAGTAAGTGTGCACACACTTGTATTAGTCTGTGATGAGTGTGTTCTTCAGCAAAACAGCATTATATATTGGTGTTATTTACTTTAGAGTAATTTCTTTGTATATGTACACAACAGACAGCAGTAGAACATTGTACTTTAGTGTTATGTGTTTTAGTGCTACCTCTTGTATAAGTACATACTATTTATTTAACATTGATCAGGCTTTAATTTATTTACTTTCTGTATTGTTTTCTAAACACAAAATCTTTGGTGTAAATTTTCAAAGGTACGCCCGATTTTATAACATGCGTGCGCACATGCGCACACGTTATAAAATTGGGGGTTGGTGCGCGCAAGGGTGTACACACTAGTGCATCTTGTGCGTGCCGACGCCTGCGGCCTTCCTCCGTTCCCTTCCCCCTAATCTAACCTTCCCACCCCTTCCCCTAACCCTCCCGCCCCCTAGCCATATCCTAACCCTCCAATTCCTTTAACTTACCTTTTGTGCCTGCTCCCTGCAGGCGCAAAAGGTAAGTTAAAGGAATTTGCCGCTGTGTCAGAGGATAACGTGCCGGCAGTCTGCCGGCACGTTATCCTCTGACACAGCGGCAAATGGCAGCTGTGCCAGAGGCCTCTGGCCCCGATCTGCCCCCCGTTACACCCCACCCCGCACCCGCCTCACCCCCTTCCCGCACCTTTTTCAAAGCCCGGGACTTAGACGCATCCTGGGGCTTTACGTGCGTCGCCAGGCCTTTATAAAATAGGACCAGCATGCGTAACCCCCTTTACATGCATAGAGGTTTGAAAATCCGGCCCTTTATGTTTGTATATGTATTAACTTGCACAGCTGATTGCATATTTATGTATTCAGGGAAATAGAAACAATGGGCCAGATTTTCAAAAGATTAAACATGTAAATCTGTACCTCTTAAAATCTACCCCAGTGTATTTAGAAACTGTTCTTTTATTTTAATTCTCTATTAATAAAACATTTTTTAATTTTATCTTCAACATTCAACATTAGTGCTTTTTCCCCATTTAGGGTTTTTTTTTTTGTTTTATATATAAAAACAACATAAACACAAGTGAAAACATTTTGAAAATAAAAATATTTAATATAAATAAAATTAAAATAATAAAATAATAAAGGTGGAAGGGGATGCGGTCACGTGATGTGGTGTAGCTGAACAGACGTGTTCTGGTTTGGCTCCGGGCACCCTCCTACTAAACAACAAGAAATCAGCCTTTTACAGAAGCAGGTCAACAACCAAACTGAATTATAGTGGAGGTACATGTCCAAAGATAAATACATGCTAAAGTCACAAGCCGCTATGCCCTTAAGGGGGAGGGGGTAAAAAGGAGAAGAAAAAAAACAAGGACGTCCTTGACAAAATGGCGTCAGCAGTCGGTCGTAATACTCCCTCTCCAACCACGAGTGACATGCCGAGCTCGCCGCTGACAGACCCCTCAAGCGATTTAATGGCTTAAGTCACCGCAGCGGTAGTGAATGCTCTTGATTCCCGGTTCACTGACTTAACATCTCAATTCCAGGAACTTAAAAAAATGATCGAGGATCTCCCCCCGAGAATGGAGCATGCTGAGACCCGTATAACCAGTTTAGAGGAAGAAAACATGGCTCTGGCTCAGAAAGTGAAGACCCTTGAGAAATCAGCTCAAGAATGTGCCGACAAATTGGATGACAATGAAAATAGGGCACGAAGAAATAATATCCGAATTACTGCTCTGCCGGAGTCCATCGAGGAACAAAACTTAGTTCAATTTTTAGAAACACGGATGCCAGAGGCACTATCGCTCACTGACCTGGCAGGGAAACTTTGCATCAAAAGGGCTCACAGGCTGGGAAGAAGGCAGGAGGTTTAAAAGAGGCCCCGTTTGGTAATCGCTTGCATATTGAACTGGACTAAGAAACAAAAAAATACTGCAGGCATCTCGTTCCAAAAAGGACCTGGCCTACCAAGGAGTACCTGTGTGAATTTTCCAGGATTTCTCTGCCCAGCTTTCACTGAAGTGGAAATCTTTCGGCCTACTCTGTACCGACCTATACCACCGAAACATTAAATTCCAAATACAATACCCTGCTAACTTGGAAATATGGTATGCGGGCTCGGCACATATCTTCAAAACACTCCTGGAGGCAAAGTCCTTTGCGGAAGGGCTCACTGGAGAATGAAAGTTTACCCCATGATGGCTTTGATCTTTATGGACTTTTTTCAGGTCATCTTGCGATAGTAATTAATTGCATGATAGGCTACAAGCCCCTTATGATGACTGATACTGGACTTAGTCGATGCAACTTTGAGGGACTGATAATATTTGAATATTGTGGTTTCAGTTCTCGAGTTAACGGAGTTCAATTAATCAGTTTTAAACAGTTGTATTAGAGACTAAGAATGCATGTTACGAGGCAAGGACCATTGATGATGTCATGACGTTCCAGCGTGTTGCAGCATATAGACGGTGTTGGACGAAAGTCTTGCCCAGCTACATAGAATATCCGAGGATGATCCGGATCATGGATGGCGGACAAGGCACTAACATTACTTCTATACTTGCAGCAAGTCCCTAGTCCGCTAATATGAAGACCACGACTTGCAAATCTTATTCAGATGGGGCAGTACAATGTGAAAGGTTAGGTACACTAATTGGGTAGGGTGGTGCTCAATGAAGTTGAGGACAATGAACTTTTTCTTTTTTTTTTCATTTCATATTTCTTTGCTCTATATGACGACAAATATTTCTATTAGCTATAGGTCAACTAATGCTGGAGGGTGCCCGGGCACATTTCTTGGTGGTCCTTACACCTTCCTAATGATTCAAGGAAGGAACTATAGCTATGAGTGTTGGGAGGAAGAGGGGGAGGGAGGGGGAGAGGGGTTGGGGGGAGGGGAGGTGGGGAAGTGGGGGAAAGGGGAGTAGAAATCTGTATATAGCTCTACTAGACATTTTACAGCACAAGAATAAAGCACTGATTGTTGTTCTATGGTGAAACAGTGGCCAAAGAGCCTGAGTTGGGGGGCTCTTGGGCTAATAATATTGCAGCATTATTGTTCACATATGGTTTTTTCTAGGGATGGGCCATGTCTCCCCCTACACTGAGATTCGCAAGCTTAAACGTGAATGGACTAGGTAATCCCATTAAAAGGGCAAAGGTGATACAACATTTACGCAGAAATCACATAGATATTGCATGCCTACAGGAGATACACCTGTCAGCCGCTGAAAGTAAGACGTTATGCCGCGACTGAGTGGGGCAAGCTTATTACTCACCGGCTAAAGGAAAAAAAGGAGAGGTTCCAATCTTATTTCATAAATCCTTAAATTTCCAATATAATTCTGAATTAGCTGACTCTAATGGCAGATATTACATAATTACTGGCAGGTTAAATGGTAAAGAAATAATGTTATGAACAGTATATGGGCCCAATTCAGCATCTCACAACACACGTTGCAAAAGATTTTTTAAACTTTTATGTGCAGAAATTTATCTCACTATGTGGACCATCATACCACCCTTGGTTGATTCAGGCAGTAAGCCACGCTTTCAACCACAATGGGTCACTTTTAATCATCGGTCCGATACAGTCTTTTGAATTGCTTCAATTTTCTACTTTATTTAATTTGCTTTTTTTTATTCATTTTTTGTCCATTTATAATAAAATGTCTTTTAATGATGTTAGAAGCGGAATTGCCTTACTTGAGCGGAGCGCCGCCGCGCTTCCGAGCTGTTACCTTCACTCACTTGTGCAGAGCGTCACCGCGCTTCCAAACCTCTATTTTCAACACTGCCGTGCTTAGTGGGCAGGGATTTCCGATCAAAGGTGCTCGTGTAACTTCGAGCTCCTGTAGTCCGACGTACGTTTCGCAGTTGTGCTGCTTCAGGGACTCTGTCCTAATCGGAAGATTTGGGCTTAAAAACGCAAGGTTAATTCCCGCCAAAATTTCTTCAATGTTTAAATGCCTTCATGTTGGCTTTCGTCTAATTCATGCAGTATGTAATGCCTACGAAAATGACAATAGATGTGAAACCACATGTATTTTTTGCATATACTTTTTGCACTGACATTTTTTAACAGAAAATGTGCACCTCCCAAATGAATTGTAAATTAAGCATGATTGTAGTCTTCTCTTACCGCGTTTGGTCGCCTAGTGCTCTTACCGGCATTCTACTGAATTGCCGCGAGATCTAGGCTGATTTTATAGTATCACCCAACCACACCTGTATAACTGATTTGACAGGGGAGTGGATTCACATGAAGTGAATCCACTCAATTTCCTTATTGAGCCCACCAGGGGTCACTGTGTGTAATTCGAAAATCCATCGTTGCTCACATTGTTGCAATTTTTTAATTCGGTCTCCCTTTCTCCAATGTGGATGAATGATTTCTAAAATGATCCATTTGATATCAGAGAAATTGTGATTATGATCTCTGAAATGTGTCACCAACTGTTCTTCAATTCGCCCCGTGTTGATGCAGCATTTATGTTCAGTCAATCTGGTTCTGAACGGGCGCTTAGTCATGCCCACATAAATAAGTGGGCACGGACAAAAAATGGCATACACAACAAAAGAAGATTTGCATGTTGCTTGAGGCAGGGGGATTGTCCGACCTGATGGTAAAGTAATGACAGTCTGTAAAGATTTTAAAGCACAATGGGCACAATTTACACAGGCCATAATTGTATCCTCGACATTCAGGGACTTGTGGAGGCTGGAATGAACCACTTGGTCTTTAATATTTCTGCCTCGAGAATAAGCGATCCGAATAGGTTCCTTGAATGAAGGATGGATTTCTTGGAGAATTGCCCAGTGTCTCCGGATGGCTCTACTGATCTTTGGGGTGGCCAGTGTGTGCCTCATCACCATGGTCTGTTGGTTTGAATCCTCGTGTTGTCTTGGCAAAAGCATAAATTCCCTGTTGGAGTAAAGGGCTCGTTGGTAAGCTTTTTTGACGCTCGACAGTGGATATCCTCGTTGCAAAAATCTTTCTGCCAAGATTTGAGACTGTTTCTTAAATTCCGAATTGTCTGTGCACAATCACCGTATACGCATGAACTGACCAACGGGTAAATTTAACTTGAATGTGGTCGGGTGAAAACTATTGAATCTTAAAAGATTGTTGCGGTCACTGGGTTTTCGATACAGAGTGGTAATGACAGAGTCTTCATTTTTGGTGATGAGAATATCCAGGTATGATATTTGTTGATCATGAAAATTCATGGTGAATTTGAGGCATGAATTCAATGAATTAAGCCAGAGATGGAATTCCTGAAGGGCTGTCTGTGATCCTTCCCATATAATGAACACGTCATCTATATATCTTTTCCAATGTTTCAAGGATAGAGACCATGGATGTTGTTGAATGTATTGATTTTCGAATGCTGTTACAAATAAATTTGCAACATCTGGAGCCATGGCGGCCCCCATGGCGGTTCCACGGATTTGTAAATAGAACTTATCTTGAAAAGAAAAGTAGTTGTGGCTCAGAGCTAGATCTAATAATTCAATAATGTACGAGGTTGGTATTCTTTGGGGACTTGGACGAGTCTTTAAGACAGCTGATATTACCGTGAGTTATTCATCTTGAGGAATTACTGTATACAGCGATTCTATGTCCATGGTGACTAACAAGCTCTGACTTGACAATGTTATGGTCGATAAGAATTGAAGCATGTGGGACGTGTCCTTAATATATGAGGGTGCTTGCGACACGAACGGTTGTAGTAATTTATCCAAAAAGATGGAGATCGGTTCTAATACTGATTCTTTAGCCGAAACTATGGGTCTTCCAGGAGGATGTTGGAGATTCTTATGGATCTTTGGTACAATGTATAGTATTGGGATCCTGGGATGTTTGTTGATCAGGAAATCACTTTCACTCTTTGTGAGAAAATTCTGTTGATACCCATATTCAACTATGCGTGTTATCTCTGCTAGGATGGTATCGGTTGGAACTTCATCAAGTTCTTGATAAAATGCTGTATTTGAAAGTTGGCGTTGTACTTCCTCAATGTATGCTGAAGTGTTCATCACTACAACCGCTCCTCCCTTATCAGCTGGTTTTATTACTATGTCCTTTCTATCTTGTAATTGATGGAGTGCCTGTGATTCCTCTTTGGATAAATTGAAATAAGAGTGACAATTTAATTTTTCAATATTTTCAATATCATGCATCACCAATGTGAAAAAAGTATTAATCGCTGCATCTCCCGGTGGCGGCGGGCTCCATTTCGATTTCAGTTTTACAACAGGAGTGATAGCTGATGGTGAATTTACTATTGGAGATTGAGATAAATAAATTTTCCTCTGAAGCTGCCGAATGAATTTGTGAAAATCACAGCGGAACTGAAAGGGATCGTGTCTTTGTGTGGGTACAAAATTCAGCCCTTTGTTCAGTACTTGTTCTTCCAGTGCTGACAAGGGGTTGCCCGATATGTTGATTACTGCTGATGTGGCAGCCAATCCATCTGTCCTGGGGGTTGTTTGTTGGAAGGGTACTGTGACCTGGTTTTCGGTCGGTTCCACTCTGCTTGCTGGTAATTTCGGACCCTCTCCTTCTGCCCCGGTATGTTTGACCTCGCTGCCCTCGCTGATATGAGGGTTTTGAAGCGTCCCCTAAAGGGGGTTCTTCATCGCTTCCTGATGAATTGTCTGACGTATTGAACATGACTTTTCTTGGCTTAGCTTCTTGATTTAACCAGGGGTAAATGAGCCCTTTCTTGTAATCCCCTTCATCTCTGTGGAATTTTTCAATTTTGGTGGTTTTAATTTCCTCTTTAAACTTTTCCATGTTACGCTTGAACTCCTGCAAGGTGTTATCAAAAAGATCTAATGCTACACTACTTTTTAAAGACTCCAACATGATGTCAGACTGTTGTTTTATTTCTTGGGATATTTTACGTGTTTGACTCACAATTAATAGCATCAGGTCCATAAAGCATTTGTTAAGGACGTGGGACCATTGTTCAAGGAATTCAGGGTACTCAGTGTAAATTTTGGGTGCTTTCACCATCCTGAGTCCTCGTGGGATACGCTGGTGTTTCAAATATTCAACCATTGTGACTCCATGCATTTCTGTGCGTATCCAACGTTTGTGCAGCATAGTTAATTCAGTCCAACTGGAAGATGCTGAGATGGCTGTGTCTGAACCATCAGCAAACAAAGACTCGCTCTGTAACGCGTCGTTAAGTTGGTCATCTGAGAAGCTTAGAATATTTGTCCATTTGGGGTGTGCCATTATTTTAAATACTGTATAAACGTGAACACCACTATACAGAAACAGTTAATAAGTATTGTGCAACAAACCACACTTATCTCACAACACACGTTGCAAAAGATTTTTTAAACTTTTATGTGCAGAAATTTATCTCACTATGTGGACCGGTCAGCTAATGAAACATTTGCAGGGATGGCTATTAGTAGCTGGAGATCTTAATTTGGTCATGTGCTAGAGGGACCGATAATTCACCCACATGTCTAGCCAAATTCTGCAAAAGGCTTCAACTTTTGGACTTTTGGAGGAACTTACACCCTGAGGAGAGGGACTACACCCATGTTTCAAAAGCCTATAAATCGTTATCCCGTATTGACTATATTTTTGGGTCACAGTCCATGTTCCCGCATATTAAAGAGACATACATAGGGCAAGCTAGTGTATCAGATCATGCACTGATTTGGGCAGACATCCAAATAGGCGCACCATCCCAGCAGACCAATTGGTGGCAATTCCCGGCATATATAAAAGATAATACGGAATTTCAGAAATTTTTACAAGACAAATGGTCACGCTATAACGAGACCAATGGCCAGCATAGAGACAACCCAAGTCTGTTTTGGGAGGCAAGCAAAGCCGTACTGAGGGGAGAAATAATTTCTTACTTATGGTCCAGAAATAAGAAATTGAGTTCCAAAATATTACAATTAGAACAGGCATTACAACTGGCTAAACAACAGATGATATGTAACCCTTCTTCCCCGACTAGAAACTCCTATTACTCTATACTTGGAAAACTACAGGGACACTTACAACAAAGGGCCATGAAAAGTTGTCAGTTTGCAGAACACACCTTCTTTAGATTTGGGAACAAAACAGGGACATTACTAGCAAACTTAATATGCGTGTGCCGCGGTAGGACCCACATTGAAAATTTGAGGACACCTCAAGGAAAATGGGCCATAAGGGAAGCAGAAATTGGGGAGACGCTACGTTATTTTTATGCTCAGTTATATTCGGAGGATCAGGTAGGAGGTCAGGTCGAGGAGGACCAATTTTTCCGAAAGATATGTCTTCCCCAACTTACACCACTGCAATTAGAGACCGAGACCCTTAACAAGCTGACTACCCCATTAGAGCTATCCCGAGTAATTAAAACCAGTAAAGTACGCAAGACCCCCAGACCAGATGGGTTCTCATATGATTACTTTTAAAATTCTACAAAACCAAATTTCAGACCCTTTATGTCACTTATTTCAAGTCGGCTTAAATAGCAGTTCATTTCCCCCTGACTTCAATAAAGCATATATTACAGTGTAATCAAAGCTGGGTAAAGACAAGGTGCAGGCAGCGTCATATCGACCAATTTCACTGCTAAATTGTGATCTTAAATTACTCGCCAAAGTGTTAGCCTCTCGTCTGAGCACAGTGCTTCCCCATCTCATCTCTAATAATCAGGTTGGCTTTGTCCAGGGACGATCAGCCAGCTCCCACATAGTGAATTTAACTACAGCAATGGCCTACTGTTCATCACATCAAATAGATTCTATTGCGGTCAGTTTTGATTCAGAAAATGCCTTTGACCGGGTGGCCTGGCCTTATTTATTCTCAGTTCTGGGTAGGAACAGATTTACAGGAAATATTCTCCAATATTTATGACTCCTCTATACAAACCCCACGTCTTACCTACTGGTTAATGGCTCTATAATGAATCCTTTTACACCTCATAGGGGAGTTAAACAAGGGTGCCCCTTGTCACCGCTCCTATACATTTTGTCTTTAGACCCTTTACTCCGCATTATGGCAGCAGATAATTCAATTAAAGGGCTAGAAGTAGAGAATACTTCTGATAAAATTGCGGCATTTGCGGACGATCTGCTTATTTTTCTAACAGATCCCATGGCTTCTCTTCCATGGGTACTAGATTATCAAACTAAGTTTGGATCTTTTTCTGGATTGAAGATAAATAGAGACAAATCCGAAGCAATGCTCGTGTTCGGATGTATATGACTGTCTTGGGAGCAGGGGTTCGCCATTACGGTGGTCTGAAGTTAATCTTAAATACTTGGGGGTTCTGATTCCCTCGGATATCAGTACCATTTATCAAACGAATATGCGACCCCTGTTGAAGAATCTTAAAGATCGTCTGTCGAGATGGTCACACTTACCCCTCTCACTCACTGGCAGGATACACCTGTTTAAAATGAATGAACTACCGCGATGACTCTACGTCTTTCAAATGCTGCCAATAATCTTATTTGTATGATGCATCATATTAAGGACTGGTTTGTGGAGACCTACTTTCACTCTTTTAAATTACACCTACAAGCGTGGTTTCACGGGACTGCATTGACTGCCCTCTTGCAGTTGCCAAAAAATCTGCTTCCGGCTAGGGTTAGACATTTTCCATTTTAGAGTCTGGTAGGAAAGCCTGGAACTGCCTACATACCTATAACAGTTCTCAATTTACAATGACCCCACGTTTACTGGTATGTGGCAATCCTCAGTTCATACCTAGACTCAACAATCCAGTATTCCATCATTGGGGGATAAAGATTTAAAATACCTAGGTCAACAAGTGAACCTTTCCCCAACAACAAATATATAGTTTTATGGATTTACAAACTAAATACAGATTACTTACCTCAGATTTGTATGCGTACATGCAGGCTCAACACTACATTCTAGTATTGGGCTTACAAACCTTCCAACTATCAGATAACAGGTTCCTAGAATCCTTATTCCTAGGACCTACAATGGGAAAAACCAAGTGTTCCTTTTTTGTTTGAATTTTGAAGCAAAATACTCAAACCTCGCTACCAAGGGTTATTGCCCAACAGTGGGAGAAGTACTCTGTTTTGGAAATATTTGCCATAGATGTTAAGGAATATTTGAAAAATATACCAAAATTTCTGACAACTCTAATATGTGGGAAGTGAAATTCAAATTCATACGGCAATATTACTATTCTAAGCAAAAAGCTTGTCAAATGAAGATTTGTTCCTCCCCCATGTATTTGAATTGTGACAATACAGTTGGGGACTATTTTCACTGTTTCTGGCCCTGTCCTAAAGTGTGTGATTTCTGGAGAGGAATTCATGCTTTATGCTCCCGTTGTTATGAACATATGATACCAGATGACCCTCATTTTTGGTTGTTTGGGAAGCTTCAAAATGCACAGTTGACTCTCACAAAAGCACAGCAGAGATTTCTCGATATAGCTGCTGTTCAGGCCAAACAAACTAAGTTGTCGGTTTGGCTCTCAACAGATGCCCCAGTGCATCAACAGTGGTTAAATAAGATGCTCAGATTGGCCAGTTTTGATAATATCCCAGCTCAGCAGGGAACAGAAAACAAAAAGAAGCGAATTAAAGAACTCTGGGATCCTTTCCTTTCCAAGGTCACGGAACTGCCCCAGGGATGCCCAAACACCCTGGACCTCGGCGGTATGCCTATTTAAGACCTCACGCAGTGGTGACATAGGTGACAATAGGGATAAGGGTGACAACCCTGAGTTGCTTAGTAGTGGGCTGAAGGTTAATATAATGGGACAAGTCTATGGGTCACTTAGGACATTTATGTCGGAATACCAAGATTTAGGAACTGGTAATGGCAACTATAGTATAGCATAAGCAGTTGATGATGAGCTAGTTAGTTGGAGATGGGGGAGAGGAAAGGGGTGAGATAAACAGGGGTGAAAAGTAACAATGGGGTATGTGATTATTAACCGAGAAACCAAATAGATAGGAACCCATTCTTAGTGGGTCTCAATTTTACAGTATATATTTATGTTATGTAATGCTATTTTGTCCAATTTTAATGATCACAAAACATATGGAAATCAATGGACTTATACTACCACCATTCGCATACTATGTACGGGGCTGCACAAGTTGTCACGACTGACTGAGTTCGGGTTAACACGAAATTTGTATATATAAAAAAAAAAAGGTAGAAGGGAAAACTTTTAGGAAAGGAAATCCCCAGGGCAATGGGAACATTCTCTCTGAATATTGAGTGGAAACTTCTCTCAGACTGCTGGAGAAGAAGACAGATGGGTCTCTGGATCCTGCTCTGGAGCTGATGGCACTGGCACCTCCTGTGATGCCCTTTGCTCCAGAGGGGTCTCTAGGACTTGCATTCTCCTCTCCAACACCCTCACATCATTCCTTGTAGCCCATATTTACTGCAGGATCTTCTGCAGAAGAGAAATCTACATGCTGCAAGTACAGGCAGAAAATCCTGCAGGAAGTCCACGGGGGGGGGGGGGGGGGGGGGGCGGTACGT
The DNA here is from genome assembly GCF_901001135.1 of Rhinatrema bivittatum. Lineage (NCBI taxonomy): Eukaryota > Metazoa > Chordata > Amphibia > Gymnophiona > Rhinatrematidae > Rhinatrema > Rhinatrema bivittatum. The sequence goes on from NC_042615.1 coordinate 589,524,689, forward strand.
CCAGAGCAAATGTTCTCAATTTATGTATTTTTACTTATTAAAGGTTTTTATATACCGACTTTCTTGATACAAATCAAATCAACTTGGTTTACATCGAACTAGGCAGTAACTATAAGCAACCAATCAACAAGAGACAATTTGAAGGACTATATAGTTACATTATAACAAGGATGCCTTGACTGGGAGTAGGAAACAAGAAAGGGGGAACAAAGATAAAGTACAATATACAAGAGAGTATGTGAGGGAGGCAAGGAGCCATCCTCATGATAACTTATAACATGATTTAGCGTTTATTTATTTACATAATTGCTGGAACGTTATTTATTTACATAATTACTGGAACAATTCTAAGTCAGGCTGTTGGACAAGTGGCGGGGAAGGATCAGCAGAACAGCCATGTCTTTAATTTCTTTTTAAAAGTTAGTAGACAAGTTTCCTGCCTGAGATCCAAAGGTATGGCGTTCCAGATGGAGGGACGTGTGATAGAGAATGTCCAGTCTCTGATGTTTGAGTGGTGCACAACTTTGATAGAAGGAACATGTAAGGATCCCTTGTAGGCAATGTCCTACAATGTCCTGAGGGTGAGGGGTGGAGGTGAGGAGAAAGAAGATGAAGGGAAGTAGGAGTACAGTCATCTTAGCCTTGCAGTTCTTCTCATTCTCGATGCCCTGTTAGGAAAAAGAATATTAAAACACTAGACATAAAAACACAAAGCACTAAAGCAAGTAAAGTAAGCATAAGCACTAGCAGCAATGCCAAAGCAAGTATCAAAGGCCCAGCATCAAACTGCACTATATTTACTTTATAGATGGAATGGAAATTGGATTCCTGAATTTAATTTGAATTTTTCATTCAGCTCAGCAACAAATAATTTGGCATTTGTTTATTCTATTATCTCTATATAATAATAATAAATAATAATATATTATATGTTATAATATATCTTAGTGAGCACCTATAGCTTACATACAATAGTAGTAGTACAATAGTCGTGAGTCACAACTATAGTACTACTACTACTACTGTATGTAAGCTATAGGTGCTCACTCACTGCATGCTCATGCTCTCACAACCTTCCTCAGAAAATGATAAATATTTTTATCTTGCAGTGTCAGCCACTATACCTGGCCCACTAGCTGAGGCTTTAGTTCACACAATGCCTGATGTTGAAGGCTGCTAGTGGCTAGGTTCTGGAAGCCCCGCCACGCCCCTGCTGCTGGTATTTTTAAAACATATAAAACTTATATGTGTGATTTTTGACAAGCTAATATTCAAGTATCCAGGAGATGACATTTACAAAAAAATCTAAAACAGAGTGGTGAGATCATTGGGAAACTGCATTCAATAACACCGGGCACCCGCACACAGGGAGGCCACCCACCACCACCACCGGGCACCCTGCAACACCTCACAGCCATGAGAAAAGAAAAAAAGAATGATAAGATTTCACCTGGAACTGGGAAGGGAAGGGCAACATGAGATCCCAGATCGGGAGACCCGCCCCCTTGATGTCACTGATGACAGCGCTGGACCATTAAACGGTGCCAGAACATCAGGCATCGTGCACTGTGCGTCGCACTCCGAAGGGGCACGCCAAAGGGGCACCCCCCTTTGTGCACCCCTTCATGCAATCTGTAGTGCTAACATTCAGATTAACATGTTTGTAACCTGCCTATGTTTGTAAACCGTTATGATGGCTTTATAATGAAGCCAAATGATGGTACATAAAATCTGATAAATAAATAAATATACAATAAATTTCATTCCAACTAAATTACATCACAGCTATTACTTTTTCAATACTGTGTAACAAATATCAGTAATATTCTAGAAAAAACCTTCCCGGTGGACTCAAATGATGACTTTAGAATTAAAATAAAATAATAAAACAATATGTAACCAAAAATATAAGATTAGAATTGGAATAAGGCATCAAAGCAAAGTCAGTTTTCTGATTCAAATGACACAAATAAATGAAATATAAAAAAGTATGAATAAAATAACTATTCATTTTTTAAGTATTACATTTCCTTTTAAAGAAATATCTATATTTTGAGCACTGTGTAATGCATCATCATCAATGCAAGTAAATATAATAATAAAAAGCCCATCATCCTCCATTTTTTAAAAATATGTTACTGAATGTAAAGTTACATTTACAAATCTAAAATATGAATGAACATACAATACATTACACAAATATTCCTTTCTTTCACCTTTTTTTTTTTAGATCTTCGATCTCATGAGGGTAAGAGACCCTACGCAAAACTTCGCCTGGAGGCCATTCCAGGCTGCAGTCTCCTTTGGGAGATTGGGCTTGCAACCTGCTGGGGTCTCCCAAAGGACGATCAGCCTTGTGAGGAATCGGGACTTTCTGGACCGGAGTGTCTCACTATCACAGATCTTCTTGTAAGAAGATTTCATTACTTCACTGATAAAATAATTTATTTAAAAAAAGCTGGTGAGGAGAAGTCTGGTTCAGGCAGAGACTGGAGTAGGGGGAGGGGGTGACTGTAGAGAGGAAGAGAGTCGGGGGTGACTGCATGGAGTGTCAGGTGGAAGAGAAACTGCTTGGGGTGGTGACAGATCAGTGTGAGAGAGAAACAATCTGGTGTGTGGAGGGGTGAGTGGTGCTAGGGAGAGTGTCTGGGGTGACTGAAATAGAGTATCAGGTGAAAGAGTGTTGCGACTGTCGCTGCTTGACGCTCTCACTCCGCCCTCTTTACCTCTGTGGCGACTCCCTCTGGGTCTGATGCACGGTCCGGGGTCCCCGGACCGGTACGATGCTGCAGATCCGCCATGTTCATGATGACGTAGGGCGCGCATGCGCGCTCCGATTGATGTACCAGCAAGGGCGCGAACCTCGGGGGCGTCCCCCTGAGATGATGTCATCCACTTCCAATATAAAAGGTCTCAGAATTTGCTAACAAATTGAGTTAGCAAGGGGATTGCTTCAGCTTTTCTCCCAAGCTACTCTGCCTCCTCGGACTTACCAGGGGTACCCGCTCCTCGGGGGCCTTGCTCTCTTTTCTTTATTTCAGATTGCAGATAGGAACCAGTACTCGCGCCTTGAGAGCCCATGCTCCTGAACACTCTGAAGATTCTCTACTGCCTGGAAGCTATCGCAGATACAGACATTTGTGAGTTACCATCGCTCTCTCAGAGCTTTCCCTGGAACCAGGTACTCGCTGCTCGAGGGCCTAACCCTATCCAGCTACTGAGCTTCCTAAAGACCTTATGTGAGTTTTGTCATCTAGTTCTGGCTATGAATACAGCATACCCTGTCTACTCACTATCTATAGTTTTTCTACAGCTCAGCAACCCTGGGATCACTGTTCCAGTACCTAAGGAACTTCAGCCCTGCCGGGCATATCAGCTCACTACCGCCACCTCTGGTGGTTCTACTAACCTGTCTAGTAAAATAATTATCTCTGTCTGTCTCCATACCCAAGCCTAGCTGGTGGTCCCTCTCAGGATATCCTCCTGGGGGCGCAGTCATCTGCCATCGGCCCAAGGATCCACCTATCTACATTCCTCTACAGCTGAGTGTCCTCTCCAAGCACTCCGCTGGTAACAGATTGCTACCCCTTCTCCATCAGGAGTCTTCAGCAACAGGTTCATTACAGATTGCTACTCTACAATCTAAACCCTAACAGATTGTTTACTACTCCCTCTACAGGAGCTGAGCGTATCAGATTTCTAACTCCTCCTTCCACAGGAGCAGATTCAATACAGATTGCTAACTCCTCCCTTCTTGAGGAGTAGATCATAACAGTTTGATAACTCCTCCCTTCCTCAGGAGTCGAAGCATAACAGATTGCTAACTCCTCCCTTCGTAGGAGTTGGTTCACAACAGATTGCTAACTTCCTAGCAAGTTCACAACAAGATTGCTAACTCCCTAGCAGGTTCACAACAAGATTGCTAATTCCAGTGGATCCGGCTTTAAATTGGAGAAGCAGTACTCCTGGGAATCCAGCTTAAGGTATGAGATGTCAGTAACCCATGGACCCGGCACACCTCTCCGCCTTGCAGGCTATACCGGGCCTGGCTCAACGTACTCAGAACAGCATGAAACCTTGGAGAAACTTAATGCAGGATTCCATCAGCTTCACACACAGAAGATACAAGGCACATCTTCTACCCAAGAAGGTCAGTTACAGGAGGTAACTCTAAAGACTGCTGTTTCACTGGCTGCTCCTATTCGCTTCACTGGAAAACTCCAGAAGGCTCAGGGCTTTTTGAACCAGTGCAGCTTGTATTTCACCTTACAGCCTTCATTATTTCCCATGGGCCTCTCTAAGACCACCTACATCCTGTCATACTTGGATGGGAGAGCCTTGTCATGGGCATCTACCTTGGTGGAATGCAAGGACCCTATTTTGCAGGATATAGAAGGATTTATGGACTTGTTTAAATTAGAGATGTGAATCATGTGATCGATCGTCTTAACGATCGATTTCGGCAGGGGGGGGAGGGAATCTTATCGTCGCGATTTGTTTTTTAAAATATCGTGTAAATCGTAAATCGGGGGAGGGCGGGAAAACCGGCACACTAAAACATCCCTAAAACCCACCCCGACCCTTTAAAATAAATCCCCCACCCTCCCGAACCCCCCCAAAATGCCTTAAATTACCTGGGGTCCGGAGGAAGGGTACCGGTGTGATCTTTTACTCTCGGGCCTCCGGTGCGTTGTAGAAATGGCGCCGGCGCTACCTTTGCCCTGTCATATGACAGCAGGGCAAAGGTAGCACCGGTGCTATTTTGTTTTTTTGTCCCCCGACGTCAGGAGCGTAGGAGATCGCTCCCGGACCCCCGCTGGACCCCCAGGGACTTTTGGCCAGCTTGGGGAGGCCTCCTGACCCCCACAAGACTTGCCAAAAGTCCAGCGGGGGTCCGGGAACGACCTCCTAAACTCGAATCATTTTGCCGTACGGCAAAATGGCGCCGGCCATACGCATATCAGATTTCTAACTCCTTCCACAGGAGCAGATTCAATACAGATTGCTAAGTCCTCCCTTCTTGAGGAGTAGATCATAACAGTTTCCTAACTCCTCCCTTCTTCAGGAGTCGAAGCATAACAGATTGCTAACTCCTCCCTTCGTAGGAGTTGGTTCACAACAGATTGCTAACTCCCTAGCAGGTTCATAACAAGATTGCTAACTCCCTAGCAGGTTCACAACAAAGAGAGATTGGTTGAGGTGGTGACTGATCAGTGAGACAGAGACAGTCTGGTGTGTGGAGGGGTGAATGGTGAGAAGGAGAGGGAGAGGGTCTGGGGTGACTGCATAGAGTATCTGGTGGAAGAGAGACTGGTTTGGGAGGTGACTGACCAGTGAGCAAGACAGAGAGACAGCCTGTTGTATAAAGGGCTAAATGATGAGAGGGAGAGTGTCTGGGGTGACTGCATGGAGTGTCTGGTGGAAGAGAGACTGGTTGAGGTGGTCACGGAATAGTGTTTAGTGGTGGTATCAGTGACTGCTGGTCTGTGGGTGTGTGTGTGTGTGTGTGTGTGTGTGTGTCTGTGTGTGTGTGTCTGTGTCTGTGTCTGTGTCTGTGTCTGTGTGTGTGGAGGGCTGTTGAGAGCATAATTAAATAATACCACATATTTATGATCTGGAAATGCATGTGTATGCCAGCCGCATGTGTGGGAAACTGAGTGGTCACTGACGGTGACTGCCTGGTATGTGTGTGGCGGGGTGACTGATGAGAGGGTGAGTGACTGGGGGAATATTACTTATACATGATCCATATACACTTTATATAGTACTTACAGGCTCAGGCTGTAGACTGCAGTTGAACTTGCAGTTGACAATCAGTGTCACTCAGAGTCAGTGGCAGCTGGCACATGCTGATGTGGCTGGCTGCTGCTGCTCTTTTGCTCAGCTTGATGCTGTGACGTCCAAAGTTGCTAAAATGGCATTTATAATGTTTCTGTCCATGTCTGGAGTTAGTGTTCACTAACCTCTCTAGAGTGCGCACTAATTCCCAATAGTGCACATTAACTCCGAAATCCGAAAAACAGCCCTCTGACCCATTTTTAACCAGAAATCAGCCGGGAAATGAAAACAAAACAAAAAAATTAACACATACACACCCTATTACTTAAACTTCAGAGCTTGCTGACACTGATGTCGCTCATACTCTTTGAAACTATACTCCTTGCTATTTCTGGTATCCTTGAATAGAGACTTTTGTCCTGGTGACCTTTACTGACAAACCTTAGAGGTCACCTTAGAGGGCAATATTCAAAGCCATTTAGCCAGATAATTCACAAGTTATCTGCCTTAATGGTGAGTTTCACATATTATCTGGCTATGATATTTGGAGTTACATTTTAAAAAACATGGTACAATTGCACATTATCTGACATAAGTGTATTCTTTTGCATCAAATGCTTAAATAGATAAGTGTAAGGAAACATTTTCTTGTTGACTACTGAGGTGTTTGGCAGATTCTGATTTCCCGAGAGCAGGTCTAAAGTTATCCGGTAATGTGCTCCTGGATAACTTTGGAATTACCAGATATATTCCCAAACATTTAGCCAACGAAATAGCAATGGCCCTGATTAAAAAAAAAAAGTTGGTGCGCGGGTCTTAAGGCCCAAATCTTTTCCATACTCAATGTAGCAAGCAATGTGCCTAATGGGACAAGCCCCCATATTAAAAAAAAATGTCTTAGCTTTTGGTGATACCTTCCCCCTCGCCCACTGTTTTCTTGATTCCAAATAGTCTCTAATGGCAGCCTACTTCTCTCCCTGCCTCCCAGACTAGCAGTAACTGGAAACTGTAGTATCTGAGGCCTAGATTGCAGTTACAGCTTACTAGGAGTGGAACTGGCACTTCTAACACTAATTACAAAAAAATACCTAAGTCCCTTCCCCTCCTCAGATATGAATTTAAAGAAGCACAGTTCCTTTTTTTTTTTTTTTTTTTAATATAAGCTAAAGGCAGACTAGGACTGAGACCCAGATCATTTTGGAATAATTATAAGGTACATTAATTCCATTTATTAGCCAGTGGTTGTGGAACTTATTAGATTGCCCTTGAAATGAAAGGTGAAAATCCTGTTTGCCTGAAGTATTATTGCAAAGCATTTCTGCATGGAAAATTATCCAATTCTCATGTACATTCAGAGCTGTTCCTCAAAATTCATTGTGTCAAGTACTAATAGGTTTTGAAGTTTGTCTGCCTGGAAGTGTGAGAGACAAGTTGCTCTTGAATTTCATTCATTGAGAAGTACCTATTTGATAAGATTGTTTTTAAACTGCATTTAACATGTAAGAATTTTAGTAACTTTTGCATTCTTTTCTGGTTCCCATAAAAACCCTGAAGTTGAAATGACAGGCCTATTGTGCCTTGTGTACCTGCTTCTAAAGTACCAAATCCTATCACTGCTCAGAAAGCGACTAAAATTGACTCTGAAAGAAAGCAAAATTGTAAATGAAATTTTTAACAGCAAAGCTTAGACACAATGGCTCATTGGACCTTATTAAAAAAAGGACTTTTCTCCAATCTGTGTGGGTGGAAAAAAGCCATAATTGAATTAGGCCCATTGACTCCTCATTACTTAAGACTACTTTAAGCAACAATAAGGAACATCAAGTTCTTGCCAAAGGCTGCATCAGCTTTAAGCACCACAAACCGATAAACAAAGTTCATATCGAAAATGAACACAAATAATGTTTCCAGAAGGAAAGAAATACTGTTGTCAAAAGTATCTTGAGATGCAATTAAGATAGGTTTGTTAATGAATACCTTTAGAAAAGGTGTGCTTTTTCCTTAAACTTGCTATTGGTCATTGCTGAATCTTTCTGAATCTTGTCAGTGAACTTTGGTTTCCCTTGTGGGCTAAGCACTTTACGGGAATCTTCACTGTAACACAGATTTTATTATGCATTGTAATACTGCCAGCACTTTGATTCTTCTTTGTGCTCAAAAAGTCACAGTTTATAGTTGTTCTGTTCTGTTTTAAGTTTATTTTGTCTGCCGTTAATATTCATTTAATCATCTTAACAATTAAATCAATCTGCACATTTTCATGTCCTTTTAAGAAACTTTATTTCTGTGCTATCCATGAGGAAAGGGGCTCTTAGTGTGAGGTTAAGGTATGCTGGAGGCATTACACGACTGCCACTGCATGGGCCTACTCTCCTTCCAAGAAAGTAGGCACAACAATATCACATTTAACATAAGATCTGCCATACTGGGTCAAATCAAAGGTCCATTAAGCCCTGTTTCCATTAATGGCCAAGCCAGGTCACAAGTACCTGGAAGGATCCCAACAGGCAGAAAGATTCCAAGCTGCCTATCCCAGAATAAATAGTGGATTTCTGCAACTCTACCTTAACAATGGTTAATGGACTTTTCATCTAGGAACTTCTCCAAACATTTTTTAAATGCAGCTACACTAATAGGTTTCATCACATGCTCTGGCCAGAAATTCTAGAGCTTAATTATGAGTTAAGTACAAAAATATTTTCTCTTATTAGTTTTAAATGTATTACCTAGTAACTTTATTGTGTGTCCCCTGGCCTTTGATCTTTTCTAAAGAGTAAACAACTGATTAATGTTTACTCATTACATTCCACTCTTTATTTTATAGACCTCTATCATATCTCCTCTCAGCTGTCTCTTCTTCAAGCTAAACAATCCTAACCTCTTTAGCCTTTCTTAATAGGGGAATTGTTCCATCTTTTTTCTCATTTTGGTCACCATTCTCTGTTCCTTTTCTAATTCTATATCTTTTTGAGATATAGTGACCAGAGCTATACACAATACTAAAGATGAGGTTGCACCATGGAATGATACACAGGCATTATGATATTCTCTGTCTTATGTTCCTTTCCTAATAATCCCAAGCATTCTATTTGCTTTTATGGTTGCTGCTGCACACTGAACAGAAGATTTCAACGTATTTTCAACGATGACACCTAGATCCTTATCCTGAGTGGTGACTTCTAATGTAGAGCTTGCATTATGTAGCTATAATTTGGGTTATTCTTCACTAAATGTATCACTTTATATTTGTCCACATTAAACTTAATTTCCATTTGCATGCTCGGTCTCCCAATTTTGCAATATTCTTGTTACGATCCTGTCCGCGGACCCCATCTCGCGGACAAGCCCTTACCTTTCTCTCCATGCCGGCCTAATGCTGAAGCCCCTCGTCATGGCTGGAAGCCGCCGCCAGCATCCCTCTGCATGGGAAGGAGCTGCCACTGCCTTCTCCTCTTCTTTGGGGCTGAAGGAAGCACCTCTGCAGCTCCTCTTTGGCAGCTGGAGCTGCCTCCAGCCTGCCTATGTCTTCTCCATGCAGCAGGATGCCGCTGCAGGCCTTAGCTCCGCCCACCTATCTTCAGGGCTCCCTCTAGGGGCTCCTGTTCCTTCTTGTTTAAGCAGAGCTAGCCCGCTATAGTTGTTCAATATGTCAGACTGGGGGAGGTATCAGAGTGCAGCCTCTCCTAGTTTGTTGGCGACATGAGTATTCTCTAGGGTGGCTCTAGAGATGTCTTAGACACAGTTATAGATATCTGGAAGGGGGAAAATTGAGGAGTGTTTCCTCATGGTTCTGTGATTTGTGTCATCAATATCGTTTGCTGTATTATGTTTGCTTGTCTGTTATCGGCAAAGTTTCATATTGTGTCTGAGGATCACTCAATAAAAATTGTATTACAAAAAAAAAAAAAAAGAGATATGCGCTTGCAAATATTAGACAGGTTTTGGCAGCCATGGCACTGCGCACACAGTTTCAAGTTCCGTATCTGGCCATAAGTTTTGATGCGGAAAAGGCCTTCGACAGGGTGGAGTGGCGTTACTTGTTTCATATATTAGATGAGATGAATATTACTGGCTGGTTTCAAGAGGCGATTCGTCTTCTTTATCAAGGCCCGGTGGCAAGAATAATGGCTACCCAATCCTACTCCGAAAGTTTCCCCATTCATCGAGGTACCAGACAGGGGTGTCCCTTATCCCCCTTACTGTTCTTATTACAACTTGAGCCGTTACTATTGGCTATCCAGATGGCCAGGCAAGTTAAAGGAGTTCAGTTTCAAACCCACACTTTCAAATACATGGCATTCACCGATGATATCTTGGTCTTTTTAACTGATCCTAAATCCTCTCTGCCACCCTTGTTATCCTTATTTAGTGATTTTGGTTCCTTTTCTGGTTTCTGCTTAAATCCGGACAAATCTGAAGTGTTGGCATACCCAGATGCATTGCGGGACAGATGGGAGGGTCCCTTTCCATTGCTATGGGCCCAAAGGCACATACGGTAAATAGGTGTCCACTTGTCCACTGAGCTCTCGCAGATCTATGATTTGAATGTACCTCCTGTTGTGGGAGTCTCAGTTTAGGGGACCCTTGGGCCGACCTGCTGGAGACTGGGAATAGATGGTCAATGTCTCTAATGAATAGCAGGTCCAAGAAAACAAAGAGGTAGGCGATCTATGATACCGTCAAGAAAAACACAAAAAATAGATGCCTGGATCTTTTTCAATGTTTATTAAGACAGAGACGTGTTCACACTCAGCCTGCTTGCAGTAGAGGTTTCAATTCCTTGGTCAATTAAGAAATTGCAGTAATTGAAGTCATGCAGCTCCAGTGCATAAAGTACAATTTTAAGAAAAATAGAAAAACATAGGGTAAAATTATAGACCAGTGATTGTACCAACACGGCTAAAAAATTTTCTGCTGATTGTCAGAATCATTCTGCCGGTGCTGAGGTCTAATCTTTTCCCAATTAAAATATTTATAAAAAATTTTTTGCAAAAAAAGTTGATGAATAAAACATTGGTTTCAAAAAAATCTTTTTAAATAACATTGAAATAAAGAAATTTTAATTTCAGACAGTAACTTTGTAATTACATGACTCATTTTTGGTGCCAACATTAACAATATTAACTAGTTGATTTTTTGATTTGTCTACAAGGGTTTGACCTCTAATGCTGTGCCTGTCCATCCAGGCCTTAAGTCCTTATGAGGGTTTGTCCTCTAAAGCTGTGCCTGTCTGTCCAGGATTTACGTTTCTACAAGGGTTTGACCTGTAATGCTGTGCCTATCCGTCCAGGCTTTATGACTCTACGAGGGTTTGACCTCTAATGCTGTGCTTGACTGTCCAGGACTTAAGTCCCTATGAGGGCTTGACCTCTAATGCTGTGCCTGTCCATCTAGGATTTATATCTCCTCGTGGGTTTGACCTCTTATGCTGTGCCTGTCCATCCAGCCCTTATGTCTCTAAGAGGTAGAGATGTGAATCGTGTCATCGATCGTCTTAACGATTGATTTCGGCTGGGAGGGGGAGGGAATCGTATCGTCGCCGTTTGGGTTTTTAAAATATCGTTAAAATCGTGAAAATCATGAACCGGCACACTAAAACACCCTAAAACCCACCCCGACCCTTTAAAATAAATCCCCCACCCTCCCGAACCCCCCTCCAATGCCTTAAATTACCTGGGGTCCAACGGAGGTCCGGAACGACCTCCTGCAGTCGAATCGTGTTGTCTTCAGCAGGCGCCATTTTCAAAATGGCGGCGCAAAATGGCACCGGCCGTAGACAACACGATTCGACTGCAGGAGGTCGTTCCGGACCCCCGCTGGACTTTTGGCAAGTCTTGTGGAGGTCAGGAGGCCCCCCAAGCTGGCCAAAAGTCCCTGGGGGTCCAGCAGGGGTCCGGGAGCGATCTCCTGCCGCGAATCATTTTTCCGTACGGAAAATGGCGCCGGCAGGAGATCGACTGCAGGAGGTCGTTCCAAACCCCCGCTGGACTTTTGGCAAGTCTTGTGGGGGTCAGGAGGCCCCCCAAGCTGGCCAAAAGTCCAGCGGGGGTCCGGAATGACCTCCTGCAGTCGAATCGTGTTGTCTACGACCGGTGCCATTTTGCGCCGCCATTTTGAAAATGGCGCTGGCTGAAGACAACACGATTGTCTTGTGGGGGTCAGGAGGCCCCCCCAAGCTGGCCAAAAGTCCAGCGGGGGTCCGGAACGACCTCCTGCAGTCAATCTCCTGCCGGCGCCATTTTCCGTACGGAAAAACGATTTGCGGCAGGAGATCGCTCCTGGACCCCCGCTGGACCCCCAGGGACTTTTGGCCAGCTTGGGGGGGCCTCCTGACCCCCACAAGACTTGCCAAAAGTCCAGCGGGGGTCCGGAACGACCTCCTGCAGTCGAATCGTGTTGTCTACGGCCGACGCCATTTTGTGCCACCATTTTGTGCCGCCATTTTGAAAATGGCGCCGGCTGAAGACAACACGATTCGACTGCAGGAGGTCATTCCGGACCCCCGCTGGACCCCAGGTAATTTAAGGCATTTGGGGGGGGTTTCGGGAGGGTGGGGGATTTATTTTAAAGGGTCGGGGTGGGTTTTAGTGTGTTTTAGTGTGCCGGTTTTCCCGCCCTCCCCCTTCCCCCGATTTACGATTTTTTGATGATAAATCGGGGGAATTGTTATTGTATCGCGGCTCTAACGATTTTTGACGATTTAAAATATATCGGACGATATTTTAAATAGTCAAAAAACGAGTCACATCGCTACTAAGAGGGTTTGACTTCTAATCCTGTGCCTGTCCATCCAGTCTTTGTCTCTATGAGGGCTTGACTCTAATGCTGTGCCTGTCTGTCCAGGATTTATGTCCTATGAGGCTTTGACCTCTAATGCTGTGCCTGGTCGTCCAGGCCTTAAGTGCCTATGAGTGCTTGACCTCTAATGCTGTGCCTCTACAAACAGGATTTGCGTCTCTATGATGGTTTGACCTCAAATTCTGTGCCTGTCCATTCAGGATTTAAGTCCTACGAGGGCTTGACCTCATAAGCTGTGCTTGTCCATCCAGGCCTTATGTCTCTATAAGGGTTTGACCTCTAATGCTGTGCCTATCCAACCAGGCGTTCAGTCCCTACGAGGGGTTGACCATTAATCCTGTCCCTGTCCATCCAGGCTTTACGTCTCTATGAGGGTTTGACCTCTAATGCTGTGCCTATCCATCTAGGCCTTAAGTCCCTACAATGGCTTGACCTCTAATGCTGTGCCTGTCCATGCAGGCTTACATCCCTACCAGGGTTTGACCTCTAGTGCTGTGTCCATCCATCCAGGACTTAAGACCCTATCAGGGCTTGACCTCTAATGCTGTGCCTGTCCATCCAGGCCTTATGTCTCTACGAGGGTTTGACATCTAATGCTTTGTCTGTACATCCAGGCATTATGTCCCTAAAAGGGTTTGAGCTCTAATGCTGTGTCTGTCCATCCAGGTTTTATGTCTCTAAAAGGGTTTGAGATCTAATGCTGTGTCTGTCCATCCAGGCTTTATGTATCTATGATGGTTTGACTTCTAATGCTGTGCCTTTCCGTTCAGGCCTTAAGTCACTAAAAGGGCTTGAATTCTAATGCTGTGCCTGTCCATCCAGGTCTTAAGTCCCTATGAGGGCTTGACTTCTAATGCTGTGCCTGTCCATCCAGGCCTTATGTCTCTACGAGGGTTAGACATCTAATGCTATGTCTGTCCATCCAGACATTATGTCCCTAAAAGGATTTGAGCTCTAATGCTGTGCCTGTCCATCCAGGGTTTACGTCTCTATGAGGGTCTGACATCTCTTGCTGTGCGTGTCCATCCAGGCTTTATGTCTCTACGAGGTTTTGACCTCTAATGCTGTGCCTGTCCATCCAGGCTTTATGTCTCTAAGAGGGCTTGACCTCTAATGCTGTGCCTGTCCATACAGGCTTTACATCTCTATGAGGGTTTGACCTCTAATGCTGTGCTTGTCCATCCTGGCCTTAAGTCCAAACGAGGGCTTGACCTCTATTGCTGTGGCTGTCTGCCCAGGCTTTATATTTCTATGAGGGTTTGCCCTCTAAGACTGTGCCTGTCCGTCCAGGATTTATGTCCCTATGAGGGCTTGACTGCTAATGCTGTGCCTATCCGTCCAGGCTTTACATCTCTAATGCTGTGCCTGTCCATCCAGGCCTTAAGTCCCTACGAGGGCTTGAATTCTAATGCTATGCCTGTCCGTCCAGGGTTTATGACTCATGAGGGTTTGACCTCCAATGCTGCGTCTGTCCAACCAGGCCTTATGTCTCTATGAGGGTTTGACCTCTAGTGCTGTGTCTGTCCATCCAGGCCTTATGTCCCGAAAAGTGTTTGAGATCTAATGTGTTTGTCCATCCAGGCTTTATGTCTCTATGATGGTTTGAATACCAATGCTGTGCCTGTCCCTCCAGGTCTTAAGTCACTAGAAGGGCTTGAATTCTAATGCTGTGCCTGTCTGTCTAGGGTTTACGTCTCTATGAGGTTTTGACTTCTAATGCTGTGCCTGTCCATCCAGGCCTTAAGTCCCTATGAGGGCTTGACCTCTAATGCTGTACCTGTCTGTCCAGGCTTTACATCTCTATGTGGGTTTGACCTCTAATGCTGTGCCTGTCCATCCATGACTTAAGTCCCTATGAGGGCTTCACCTCGAATGCTGTGCCTGTCCATCCAGGATTTACATCTCTATGAGGGTTTGACCTCTGATGCTGTGCTTGTCCGTCCAGGCCTTAAGTCCCTATGAGGGCTTGACCTCTATAGCTGTGCCTGACTGTCCATGCTTTGTGTCCTTAAAAAGGGTTTGACCTCTAATGCTGTGCCTGTCCATCCAGGCTTTATGTCTCTATGAGGGCTTGACCTCTAATGCTGTGCCTGTCCATACAGGCTTTACATCTCTATGAGGGTTTGACCTCTAATGCTTTGTCTGTACATCCAGGCATTATGTCCCTAAAAGGGTTTGAGCTCTAATGCTGTGTCTGTCCATCCAGGTTTTATGTCTCTAAAAGGGTTTGAGATCTAATGCTGTGTCTGTCCATCCAGGCTTTATGTATCTATGATGGTTTGACTTCTAATGCTGTGCCTTTCCATTCAGGCCTTAAGTCACTAAAAGGGCTTGAATTCTAATGCTGTGCCTGTCCATCCAGGTCTTAAGTCCCTATGAGGGCTTGACTTCTAATGCTGTGCCTGTCCATCCAGGCCTTATGTCTCTACGAGGGTTAGACATCTAATGCTATGTCTGTCCATCCAGACATTATGTCCCTAAAAGGGTTTGAGCTCTAATGCTGTGCCTGTCCATCCAGGGTTTACGTCTCTAGGAGGGTCTGACATCTCTTGCTGTGCGTGTCCATCCAGGCTTTATGTCTCTACGAGGTTTTGACCTCTAATGCTGTGCCTGTCCATCCAGGCTTTATGTCTCTATGAGGGCTTGACCTCTAATGCTGTGCCTGTCCATACAGGCTTTACATCTCTATGAGGGTTTGACCTCTAATGCTGTGCTTGTCCATCCTGGCCTTAAGTCCAAACGAGGGCTTGACCTCTATTGCTGTGGCTGTCTGCCCAGGCTTTATATTTCTATGAGGGTTTGCCCTCTAAGACTGTGCCTGTCCGTCCAGGATTTATGTCCCTATGAGGGCTTGACTGCTAATGCTGTGCCTATCCGTCCAGGATTTACATCTCTAATGCTGTGCCTGTCCATCCAGGCCTTAAGTCCCTACGAGGGCTTGAATTCTAATGCTATGCCTGTCCGTCCAGGGTTTATGACTCATGAGGGTTTGAGCTCCAATGCTGCGTCTGTCCAACCAGGCCTTAAGACCCTATGAGGGCTTGACCTCTAATGCTGTACCTGTCTGTCCAGGCTTTACATCTCTATGTGGGTTTGACCTCTAATGCTGTGCCTGTCCATCCATGACTTAAGTCCCTATGAGGGCTTCACCTCGAATGCTGTGCCTGTCCATCCAGGATTTACATCTCTATGAGGGTTTGACCTCTGATGCTGTGCTTGTCCGTCCAGGCCTTAAGTCCCTATGAGGGCTTGACCTCTATAGCTGTGCCTGACTGTCCATGCTTTGTGTCCTTAAAAAGGGTTTGACCTCTAATGCTGTGCCTGTCCATCCAGGCTTTATGTCTCTATGAGGGCTTGACCTCTAATGCTGTGCCTGTCCAGGCTTTACATCTCTATGAGGGTTTGACCTCTAATGCTTTGTCTGTACATCCAGGCATTATGTCCCTAAAAGGGTTTGAGCTCTAATGCTGTGTCTGTCCATCCAGGTTTTATGTCTCTAAAAGGGTTTGAGATCTAATGCTGTGTCTGTCCATCCAGGCTTTATGTATCTATGATGGTTTGACTTCTAATGCTGTGCCTTTCCATTCAGGCCTTAAATCACTAAAAGGGCTTGAATTCTAATGCTGTGCCTGTCCATCCAGGTCTTAAGTCCCTATGAGGGCTTGACTTCTAATGCTGTGCCTGTCCATCCATGCCTTATGTCTCTACGAGGGTTAGACATCTAATGCTATGTCTGTCCATCCAGACATTATGTCCCTAATAGGGTTTGAGCTCTAATGCTGTGCCTGTCCATCCAGGGTTTACGTCTCTATGAGGGTCTGACATCTCTTGCTGTGCGTGTCCATCCAGGCTTTATGTCTCTACGAGGTTTTGACCTCTAATGCTGTGCCTGTCCATCCAGGCTTTATGTCTCTATGAGGGCTTGACCTCTAATGCTGTGCCTGTCCATACAGGCTTTACATCTCTATGAGGGTTTGACCTCTAATGCTGTGCTTGTCCATCCTGGCCTTAAGTCCAAACGAGGGCTTGACCTCTATTGCTGTGGCTGTCTGCCCAGGCTTTATATTTCTATGAGGGTTTGCCCTCTAAGACTGTGCCTGTCCGTCCAGGATTTATGTCCCTATGAGGGCTTGACTGCTAATGCTGTGCCTATCCGTCCAGGCTTTACATCTCTAATGCTGTGCCTGTCCATCCAGGCCTTAAGTCCCTATGAGGGCTTGAATTCTAATGCTATGCCTGTCCGTCCAGGGTTTATGACTCATGAGGGTTTGACCTCCAATGCTGCGTCTGTCCAACCAGGCCTTATGTCTCTATGAGGGTTTGACCTCTAGTGCTGTGTCTGTCCATCCAGGCCTTATGTCCCGAAAAGTGTTTGAGATCTAATGTGTTTGTCCATCCAGGCTTTATGTCTCTATGATGGTTTGAATACCAATGCTGTGCCTGTCCCTCCAGGTCTTAAGTCACTAGAAGGGCTTGAATTCTAATGCTGTGCCTGTCTGTCTAGGGTTTACGTCTCTATGAGGTTTTGACTTCTAATGCTGTGCCTGCCCATCCAGGCTTTATGTCTGTACGAGGGTTTGACATCTAAGCTGTGCCTGTCCATCCAGGCCTTAAGTCCCTATGAGGGCTTGACCTCTAATGCTGTACCTGTCTGTCCAGGCTTTACATCTCTATGTGGGTTTGACCTCTAATGCTGTGCCTGTCCATCCATGACTTAAGTCCCTATGAGGGCTTCACCTCGAATGCTGTGCCTGTCCATCCAGGATTTACATCTCTATGAGGGTTTGACCTCTGATGCTGTGCTTGTCCATCCAGGCCTTAAGTCCCTATGAGGGCTTGACCTCTATAGCTGTGCCTGACTGTCCATGCTTTGTGTCCTTAAAAAGGGTTTGACATCTAATGCTGTGGCTGTCCATCCAGGGCTTGAGTCCCTGCGAGGGCTTGACGTCTAATGCTGTACCTGTCCGTCTATGCTTAATTCCCTACGAGGGCTTGACCTCTAATGTGTGCCTGTCCATCAAGAATTTATGTCTCTATTAGTATTTGACCTCTAATGCTGTGCCTGTCCATCCAGGCCTTAAGTCCGTATGAGGGCTTGACCTCTAATGCTGTGCCTATCCATCCAGACTTTATATCTCTACAAGGGTTTGACATCTAATGCTGTTCCTGTCCTTCCAGGCTTTACATCTCTACGAGGGTTTGACCTTTAATGTTTTGCCTGACTGATCAGACTTTGTGTTCTTATGAGGGTTTGACCTCTAATGCTTTGCCTGACCATCCATGCTTAGTGTCACTAAAAGGGATTGACCTCTAATGCTATGCCTGTCCGTCTAGGGTTTTCGTCTCTACGAGGGTTTGTCCCCTAATACTGTGCCTGTACGTCCAGGATTTATGTCTCTACGAGGATTTGACCTCTAATACTGTGCCTGTCTGTCTATGCCTTAGGTCCCTACGAGGGCTTAACCTCTAATGCTGTGCCTGTCCGTCCAGGCCTTAAGTCTCTATGAGGGTTTGACCTCTTTTGCTCTGCCTGTTCGTCCAGGGCTTATGTCTCTACAAGGGCATGACCTATAATGCTGTGCCTGTCCCACCAGGCTTTACATCTCTATGAAGGTTTGACTTATAATGCTGTACCTGTCCATCCAGGCCTTAAGTCCCTATGAGGATTTGACCTCTTATGCTCTGCCTGTCCATCCAGGGCTTATGTCTCTACGAGGGTTTGATCTCTAATGCTGTGCCTGTCTGTCCAGGCCTTATGACCCTAAAAGGGATTGACCTCTAATTCTGTGTCTGTCCATCCAGACTTTATGTCTCTATGAGGGTTTGACTTCTAATGCGTGCCTGTCCATCCAGGCCGTCAGTCCCTATGAGGGCTTGACCTCTAATGCTGTGTCTGTTTGTTCAGGCTTTACATCTCTATGAAGGTTGACCTGTAATGCTGTGCCTGTCCGTCTTGGATATGTCTCTATGAGGGCTTAACCTCTAATGCTCTTCCTGTCCTTCCAGGCTTCACATCTCTGGGAGGGTTCGACTCTAATGTTGTTCCTGTCCATCCAGGCATTAAGTCTCTACGAGGGCTTGACCTCTCATGCTGTGCCTGTTCATCCAGGCCTTATGTCTCTATGAGGGTTTGACCTCTAATGATGTGCCTTTCTGTCCAGGCCTTATATCTCTATGAGAATTTGACCTCTCATGCTATGCCTACCCATCCATGCCTTATGTCCCTAAAAGGTTTTGACCTCTTATGCTGTGCCTGTCCATCCAGGCTTTATGTCTCTTTGAGAGTTTGACCTGTAATGCTGTGCATGTCCGTTTAGGCCTTGTCCTTACGAGGGCTTGACCTCTAATGCTGTGCCTATACATCCAGGCCTTAAGTCCCTATGAGGGCTTGACCTCTAATGCTGTGCTTGTCCATTCAGTTCTTAAGTCCCTAAAAGGGTTTGACCTCTAGTGCTGTGCCTGTCCGTCCAGGTCTTTTGTCCCTAAAAAGGTTTGACCTCTAATCTGTGCCTGTCCATCCAGGCCTTAAGTCCCTTCGAGGGCTTAACTTCTATTGCTGTGCCTGTCTATCCAGGCCTTATGTCCCTAAAAGGGTTTTACCTCTAGTGCTGTGCCTGTCCATCCAGGTCTTATGTCCCTAAAAGGGTTTGACCTCTAATGCTGTGCCTGTCCATTCAGGCCTTTTGTCTCTATGAGGGTTTGACCTCTAATGCTGTGCCTGTCCATCCAGGCTTTATGTCTCTATGAGGGTTTGTCCTCGAATGATGTGCCTGTCCATCCAGTCCTTAAGTCCCTACGTGAGCTTCACCTCTAATGTTGTGCCTGTCTGTCTAGGCCTTAAGTCCCTATGAGGGCGTGACCTCCAATGCTGTGCATGTCTGTCCATGCTTTACGTCTCTACGAGGGTTTGACCTCTAATGTTGTGCCTGTCCATCCAGTACTTAAGTCCCATTCGTGAGCTTCACCTATAATGTTGTGCCTGTCTGTCCAGGCCTTAAGTCCCTATGAGGGTTTGAACTCTAATGCTGTGCCTGTCCATCCAGGCTATACGTCTCTACGAGGGTTTGACCTCTAATGTTGTGCCTGTCCATCCAGTCCTTAAGTCCCTACGTGAGCTTCACCTCTAACGTTGTGTCTGTCTATCCAGGCCTTAAGTCCCTATGAGGGCTTGACCTCTAATGTTGTGCCTGTCTGTCCAGGCCTTAAGTCCCTATGAGGGCTTGACCTCTAATGCTGTGCCTGTCTGCCCAGGATTTACATCTCTATGAGGTTTGACCTCTAATGCTGTGCCTGTCCATCCAGGCCTTAAGTGCCTACGAGGGCTTGCCCTCTAGTGCTGTGCCTGTCCATCCAGGCCTTATGTCTCTACAAGGGTTTGACCTCTAATGCTGTGCCTGTTCGTCCAGGCCTTATATCCCTATGAGAGTTTGACCTCTAATGCTGTGCCTGCCTGTCCAGGATTTATGTCCTTAAAATTGTTTGACCTCTAATGCTGTGCCTGTCTATCCAGGCCTTAAGTCCCTATGAGGGCTTGACCTCTAATGCTGTGCCTGTTCGTCCAGGACTGATGTCTCTACAAGGGTTTGACCTCTAATGCTATGCCTGCCCGTCCAGGGCTTTGAAGCCACGTGCTCCACTCTAGGGGCCAACCCATTCTAGGGAGCCCTTTCCTGCTCAAAGGAAAGGGAACTGTCCCTACAGCCAGCCTGTCTTGCCCCTATGAAAACCACAAGGACCTGACTATCTCGTCTCTGCCAGCCTGTCTTGCCCCTATCAAAACCACAGGGATCAGACTACCTCCACTCTGCCAGCCTGTCTTACCCCTATCAACTTTCTGCCACTCTGCCTTGCTTCCATACACCAGATGACTCACTCAACTCCTCTGGTGTTCTTGCCACTGTCATGGTTCCTCAGTGTGTTGGTGCTCGTCTTTCTGCTTGCTATGTTCCCCCTTCATTGTGCTGTAGGATGTTGATGCCACTTGTCTTGTTACTTTGCCTGTCGTGGTGCCTTCGAGGGTTCATGCATCTATCGGTGCTCTCTTTTGAAGCTGTCATGTGTTTTTGACACTCTCACTGCTGCTTTGCACCTCTCTCAAAGCACTCTTGCCACTCCTAGTATCCCTTTACCACTTTAAAGTGCCGCTTTGGTGCCACTTTGCCACATTCTAAGTACCTTGGAGCTCTTTTCTCATTCTGATTTTAGTCCCCAGAAGTTTCATCAGAATTGATAAGAAAACTCCAATTCTGCAGCCAAAAATAAGCTGCAAATACTTCCCCCATTGACTTTAATGGGAAGTTGGAAAACAAATAAAACATATCACCGAATTGGTCCCCCCCCCCCCCCCCCCCCCATGAAATGAATGCAACAAATTTGGGATTTGGGTCCCGGCGAAACGAATGCCGAATAGCAACAAATGTTTTCCTTCTGCACATCCCTAATATTTTCAGATAGTCTATAGTTCAAAAGGCTGATAGGACCTGCCACCTTAGCTTATTTGGTGTATAGAGGTGAATGATCATAGGTTCACCTAGAGCACCAAATAAAAAATATTCTTGCACTGGCCTTGTAGATGGTAGCAGGTGTACCCATATGGTTTGTGTGCATGTGCTGGTAGAAAGAAGGAATAGCCAGGGAAAATTAATGGAATGTCTTTTGAGAAAGTGAATCATGAAGGTTGTGAAAGTGTGCCCCTACATAAGTGTTGCAAAAAAGGGGAGGAGAGAGTAACAGAAACAAAATGAAATAATGGAAAAAGATTAAAGGACAAGAATAAATAAAATAAGCAGTGGAAACAAAGTAGAAGCCAAGGAACTGCCTTAAACTCTGGTCATGGTTAGCACTTCAGTAAAAAAAGAACTGAGTTAAAAAACCATGGTAATTATTAGTTTGTTTTTTATCCCAACCAATTGCCAGTTAGCCAGATTTATTTCTTATTCTTGGCAAGTAGGTATTTTTCAGTATAAGAGAAAGCATATTTTTTTACCAACTAAATAAACATGGCACATTTTACTTTTTCATGACATATTCAAGGTGACAGCAGATGTCTGCTAAGGACAAGGCTAATGATACGCAAGGGATACTGCTGATTAAGCATCCTTATACTAAAGCATAGAATATATAATTGACATTGTGCATTTGCAAGGAGATTTTCCAGTCCTCTCAAAAACCTGGGAATGCTGAAACAATATTCTAAGAATCTCTATATAATATTATGCACATAAAAGTAAACCCATGAAATATGTGACATATCTACACCTACACAAACTATAACTCCTGATCTTACTGTCACTTTACACAGATGGAGAATATTAATTGTCTTAGGTTAAGGATGCATAATTAATTCCCTTCTGAAAAATGAACACATAATGCCTTAAAGAGTATGTACTTTCAATTAAAAACAAAGGCAGATATGAGGCACAAAAAGATATGGAAATTGTATTTCAAAAACGCCAATATTAATGGAAGGTCATAAGATGGTTGAATCTGGATGGAGTAAAAGAATGGTGGGTCAAAACTAAAAAGAACTATTGCAATGGCAACAAGAGAAGTAATAAAAATAATGGTGCAAATATTCATAGAAGGAGAATAGAGAAAATGTCTAGATATGAAAAGAGCTCAAGGAAGAGCTGACTGAACTCACAGCTCTCTTCAAATAGTCTTTAGACTCAGAGGAGGTTCTGAAAAACTGTAGTAGAGCAAATATGGTCCCATTTCACAATAGTAAGAACAAGGAGGAGACAGAAAACTATGGACTCATCAATATGGTAATGGGAAATGGAAAGGAGATGTTATTAAATAAAAGTATAGTGTGAAGTATTGAAGCTAGTAGAAACAGAAACATGATGGCAAGTTGAATGCAGTATTATCATGGAGCTCAAAATGCACCTACGGTTCATTGTTTATTTATTTATTTCTTGTTTCTTATATACCACACAATAGATCTAGCCAGAGTGGTTTATAATTAAACATTACAAATCACTCCCAATAAAAAAACATATAGAACGCTTATAGCACTTCAAATCTATACCCTTCCTAGTCATTGCTGTTTTTATTCTATTTTGTGCCATTTTTATATAATAAAACATAAAAGGAAGTTGAAGATTTACCTTCCAGCTTCACTGCTATCACTGATAATTGCTCAGACTTCTATTTAGTACTTTGCATATTATCTAAGGCTGTTTTTTCAAGGACTTCTTTACCATTCCTAGCAGTGATATGTCCTTCTGGACCCCCCCCCCCCCCCCCCGGTTTTAGCTAGACACTTCATTGAGCTCTGATATTCTTGTTAAATCTCTTCTGTCTGGCCAGTATACTGAGTCATCAGACCCATTGATTCTTTCAATTTGGAAAGGGCTTATATTGAGGATTGTCATGTAATGCCTTAGCTTTTCCTCTAACACCTACTCAGAGTTAACTCTGTGAATACTTGGAAAGTCGTGCAAAGCACTGCTTAGGCCCCAGCTGCACCTGCACATGTGCCCTGACACTGACAAACTTCTGCCCACCAATTGGTTCTTGCTTGCTTGTGGGCACATATCCTAATCTGCAAGCTATCCTCTGACAAGGTCTAAGGACACTGCATTCACACAAAATCCAGTGGTCACACAGATCCAAGAAATGACAAATATAGACCAAACACAAAAAAATACTGGGATCACCCAGTGATAGAGATGTGAATCGGAACCGGAATCGGTTCGGTTGCAGTTCCGATTCAAATCGAGCATTTTTTTTCGTCCGGCCCGATTGTTTGTTTTTTTTTATCGGCTGCGCCCGATCCGATAAACAAAAAACCCACCCCGACCCTTTAAAACTGCTCCCTTAGCCTCCACCACCCTCCCAACCCCCCAAAAAACGTTTTAAAATTACCTGGTGGTCCAGCAGGGGTCCCGGGAGTGTTCTCTCTTTAAAAATGGTGCCGGCCATCCAGTGCTCCTACCATGTGACAGGGGCCGGCCAATGGCACAGTTACCCTGTCACATGGTAAGGGCAAAGGGCCATCGGTGCCATTTTTATTAGTGGCAGCCGACGGCCCGAGAGCGGGAGATCACTCCCGGGGCCCACTGGACCACCAGGTAATTTTAAAACGTTTTGGGGGGGGGGGGGGGGTTGGTAGGGTGGTGGAGGCTAAGGGAGTGGTTTTAAAGGGTCAGGTGGGTTTTTTGTTTATCGGCCGACAGCCCGAGCACGAGAAAATGCTCCCGGGACCCCCACTGGACCACCAGGTAATTTTAAAATGTTTTTGGGGGGGTCGGGAGGGTGGTGGAGGCTAAGGGAGTAGTTTTAAAGGGTCGGGTGGGTTTTTAGGTTGTGTCCTAACTCCCGTTAGTGTGCACTAACCCGATTAACAATTTTTTCACGATAAATCGGTGGAATTTCTATTGTATCGCACTCTTTAACGATTAATGATGATTTAAAAAACATTGGACGATATTTTAAATCATCAAGAAACGATTCACATCCCTACCCAGTGACTCACTTCAGTAGGTCACTAAGCAGTGTCAGAAAGATCTGTTGTTAAAGCTGGTATTTAGCAATCTGTAGTTATTTAGAGTAGTTGTGGGTAGATCCTTGGACCAGTGGCAGGTGACCACACCCTCAGGGGAAATCCTGAGAGGGACCACTGGTCAGGCTTAGTGTAGGAGACAGACACACACTAGTTCATTTATTAGACAATATGGTAAACCACCAGAGGTGGCAGTAGTGAGCTGGAAACGCCCGGCTGGGCTGTAGTCCCTCAGGTATTGGAACAGTGATCCCAGGGTGGCTGAGCTGTAGAGAAACTAAGACAGTGAGTAGGCAGTAAATGCAGAGTTCTGGAACAAGTCCTTGATGGTAACACTCACACAATAGTCTCTTAAGGCAGCCTAAGAGATGGTATACATTAGGCCCTCAAGGAGCGAGTACCTGGACCCAGGGAAAGCTCTGAGAGATAGATGGAACTCACAATGTTGTAAGCAGCGATGACTTCTTAGCAGAAGTGGTATTCAGGAGCACGTCTGGGACGTGGGCCCTAGAGGAGCGAGTATCGGTTCCGGTTTGCGACCTGCAAAGAAAAAAGAGAAAGCGAGGCCCCTGAGGAGCGGTTACCTCTAGTGAAGTCTGAGGAGGCAGAGTAGCTAGGGTTGCGGAGAGCGAATCCCATCCGCAGTGACCAAGAGGAAGCTAGGGAACCAATCCCTTGCTAACTCGTCTTGTTAGCGAAAACTAAGACCTTAAATATCTGGAGCTGGTGATGTCATCTCAGGGGGATGCCCCTGAGGTTCACGCCAATGCTGGTACATCAATAGGGCCATGCGCCTGCGCATCCTTAGGCATCTGGTCATCATGGCGGCTTGCAGCGTCGAGCTGGTCCGGGGACGCCGAAAGAGGATGGCATGGAGATGCCGCAGCAGCTAGCCTTCCATCAACCCCAAAGGGAGTCGCCAACGAGGTAAGGTGGGCGGAACGGAGACGTCAGGCAGCAACGGACACAACAGTAACCCCCTTCAAAGGGTGGTCTCCTCTTCGGGTACCAGGTTTGGGTTTTGAAGGATGTGCGAGATGGAATCGATGAAGCATCTCTTTATCCAAGATATTGGTCTGAGGCTCCCACGAGTTTTCTTCGGGGCCAAAACCTTGCCATTTTAGAAGGTATTCTAAAGTCTTGCCTCTTCTACGAACGTCCAGAACCTCTTCAACCTTGAACTCTGGGTCATCTTCTGCATTGATATCGGGTGGCTCTTGATCTTTGGAAAAAAATTCACTAAGTATGAGTGATTTCAGAAGTGAAACATGGAACGCGTTATGAATGTTGAGACCAGGTGGTAGCTTCAGACGATAGGTAACATTGCCAATATGTTGAAGAACTGGGAATGGTCCCATGTAGCAAGGAGCAAACCGAGAGGAGGGTAGTTTGAGTCTGAGGTGCTTGGTTGACAACCAAACCTTGTCCCCTGGTTTGAAGACTGGGGCTGGCGCATGGTGCGCATTGTAGTACTTTTTAGCATGATTACTCACTTTCATTAGCATGTCCTTTGTCTGAACCCACAGTTTATGAATATCATCAGCAGTGGATTGAGCTGCTGGGGACGTTACTGAAAGCTTTAGTGGAAGTAGCGGAGTTGGAGGATGTCCAAAGACCACTTCAAAAGGTGACAATCCAGTAGATGTTGCTGGATGAGAGTTGATGGCAAATTCAGCCCATGGAAGCAATTCGGCCCAGTTGTCGGGACATGACATAAGCTCGTATAAACTGCTTCATTGTACGATTCATCCGTTCCGTCTGACCATTCGACTGCAGATGGTAGGCTGATGTGTAGTCTAAAGTGATATCAAACAACTTGCATAAAGCCTTCCAGAATCGTGCCGTGAATTGAGACCCATGGTCAGATATGATGTGCAAAGGTAAGCCATGGAGGCGGAATATGTGCTATATAAAGAGCTTTGCAAGCTCCAAAGCTGAAGGTATGCCTGGAAGTGCCACAAAGTGTGCCATCTTGCTAAATCGATCCACTGTCACCCAAATGGTATTCATTCCTTCAGAAGTTGGTAAATCGACTACAAAGTTGGTAGCTATGTGCGACCAGGGCCGATCTGGAACTGGCAAAGGTTGCCTCTGACCTCACGGTTGTCCAGAAGTAGGCTTGTTCTTAGCACAATTGGTGCAGGATACCACGTAGGAATAGGTATCCTTTTTGATGGTAGGCCACCAATACAGCTCCTGTATTTTAAGCAGGGTACGGCGTTGGCCAGGATGGACAGCCAGCTTAGAATCGTGCGCCCAAAAGAGCACTTTCTTCTTGAATTTCTTAGGAACGATTGTTTTACCAGTGGGTACGGACTGAGTGGTTGCCACGAGTATCTTCTTCGGATCTATTATGTACTGTGGCTCATCAGGCACATCTTCTGACGTCTCTTTCTTCTCAAGAACTGATGGAGGATACACCCGTCCTTCTGGTAGTTCAGCATTGGTCACCAGTCCCATGGCACCGTCACAAGGCCCATGTGGAGGAAAGACCCCAGCTGCCTCTTCGGAGAAAACATCCCCGAAGGATGTGCCTTGGGGTAGCAATCCTAGCCTCACTGGAGTAGTAAGCATACAGGTAACAGGCGAGATTTCCTTAAGGCATCTCCCATGGCACTCTGGACCCCAACGGGAAAGATCCAGGGAGGCCCAGTCAAATTGGAGTTGGTGCACTTGCAGCCAGGGTAACCCCAGGACGATAGGATGCATAACCTTTTCCAGTACAAAGAAGGAAATTGATTCCGTATGAAGCACTCTGGTGCAAAGAGTAACTGATTCGGTTTTGCAAGTCACGTTACCTGGTAAGGGTTCTCCGTGAATGGAAGATAACAGTAGTGGATCTTTCGATTTGATGAGGGGAATCTTCAAGTATTCCACTAAACTTCTGAGAATAAAGTTGCCTCCTGCCCCTGAATCCTCCAGGGCAGGAATCTGAAATGATATCAGTCCATAGGTCAAGGAGACTGTGAGAGAAAGCAGAGGAGAGGATTCTGTAAGGCCTAAGAACAGTCCTCCTGCAGGACTTAGGCCCATCCGTTCCAGACGGATGGAGCATGTAGTGACATCATGGCCAGACAGACTACAGTACATGCAGAGGCCGCGCTTCTTCCGAAATCTTCTCTCTTTAGAAGTCAAATGTCCACGACCAAGTTGCATTGGTTCATCTTTATCAGCAGTAGAAATTACTGGAACCTTTCGAGGTACAGGTATAGAACAAGCCTGATTCAACCCAGATAACTTCCTGGGCCGGAGTTCCTTCACCTTGTCCCGGAGCTGATGATCAATCCGAGTAGCCAAGGCTACTAATTCGTCCAGTGAGTCAGGTGTTTCACGAGCAGCCAGCTCGTCTTTTAAATGGATATCCAGGCCTCTGCAAAAGAGAGTCTTGAGACATTTGGGGTCCCAGCAAAGTTCTGCTGCAAGAGTTTTAAACTCTATGGCAAATTCAGCCAATGATCTGTTGCCTTGCTTCAAATCCACCAAAGCAAAACCGGCTACAGAATTAAAAGCAGGGTCTTCAACAACAGATTTAAATAAGTCCATAAATCCTTCTATGTCCTGCAAAATAGGGTTCTTGTCCTCCCACAAAGTAGATGCCCAAGACAAGGCCCTACCATCCAAGTAAGAAAAGATGTAGGTAGTCTTGGAGAGAGCAGTAGGAAATAAAGATGGTTGTAAGATAAAGTGCATGCAGCACTGGTTTAAAAAGCCCCGAGTCTTCTGTATTTCTACAGAGAAGGGGATCGGAGCTGCCAGTGGTACAGCAGTCTTTAAAGTTACGTCCTGTAACTGACTTTCATGGTTAGAAGCAGTACTTTGGACTTTCTGTGTGTGTAGCTGATGAAAAGCTGAAGTAAGTTTTTCTAAGGCGTCCTGTTGTTCCTCAATGCGCTGAGCCAGGCCCAGTATAGCCTGCAAAGCACTGAGTTGTGCTGGATCCATGTAGTTACCCGAACTCTGGAATCAAGCCGAAACCCAGGAGTCAAGCCGGATCCTTGAAGTTAAGCAGAGCCCTGGACACAAGCCGGATCCATGGAGTTAGCAATCTGTCAGAAAGCTCTGTTGTTAAAGCTGGTATTTAGCAATCTGTAGTTATTTAGAGTAGTTGTGGGTGGATCCTTGGACCAGTGGCAGGTGACCACGCCCTTGGGGGAAATCCTGAGAGGGACCACTGGTCAGGCTTAGTGTTGGAGATAGACACCCACTAGTTCTTTTATTAGGCAATATGGTAAACCACCAGAGGTGGCAGTAGTGAGCTGGAAATGCCCGGCTGAGCTGTAGTCCCTAGGGATGTGCAGAGGGCCACCATATGTTGCATTCGGAATTCTGATTCGTCGGGGGCGGATACGTTGCATTCGGCCGTATGGCTCCCCGATTCGTTAATACGGCCATTTTGATTCGTTCCCCCCGCTAAAATTAAATTAACTACAAGCCCCCACCCTCTTGACCCCCTCAAGACTTACCAAAACTCCCTGGTGGACTTACCAGGGAGGACTTACCAGGGAGTTTTGGTAAGTCTTACCTGGTGGACTTACCAAAAGTCCCATTGGACTTGCCAAATGTCCAGCGGGGATCCGGGAGCGACCTCCTGCTCTCCAACCGTCCAATGCCAGTACTCAAAATGGCGCCGATCGCCTTTGCCTTCACTATAGTACAGGGGTGACCGTTGGCCCCTGTGACATAGTGAGGGCAAAGGCGATCGGCACCATTTTGAGTACTGGCATTGGACGGCCGGTGTGCAGGAGGTCGCTTCCAGACCCCCGCTGGGCTTTTGAAATGTCTTGTGGGGGTCAGGAGGGTCCCCCAAGACTTGCCAAAAGTCCCTGGTGGTCCATCAGAGGTCCAGGAGTGACCTCCTGCACTCGGACCGTCGGCTGCCAGTAATCAAAATGGCGCCAATAGCCTTTGCCCATTCTATGTCACAAAGGCTACCGGTGCCATTGGTAAGCCCCTGTCACATGGTAGGAGCACAAGATGGCGCCGATGGCCATGTGACAGGAGCTGACCAATGGCACCGGTAGCCCCTGTGACATAGTAAGTCAAAGGCTATCGGCGCCATTTTGAAACCAGCACCGAGGGTGTGAGTGCAGGGGATGGCTCCCAGACCCCCCCCCCCCGCTGGACCACCAGGGAGTTTTGGTAAATCATGGGGGGGGTCAGGAGCGTGGGGGGTTTGTTAAATTGGTTTCTAGGTGGCCGAATAATTTGGCGAAGCTTCGTGTATTCGTGGGGAATCGCGATACATTTTGCTTCCCCACGAATACAACGAATATGGCCACATCCGTTGTGGATTGCAAATACGTGAGGACCGAATGCACACCCCTAGTAGTCCCTCAGGTATTGGAACAGTAATCCCAGGATGGCTGAGCTGTTGATAAACTAAGACAGTGAGTAGGCAGTAAATGCAGAGTTCTGGAACAAGTCCTTGATGGTAACACTCACACAATAGTCTCTTAAGGCAGCCCAGGAGATGGTATACATTAGGCCCTCGAGGAGCGAGTACCTGGACCCAGGGAAAGCTCTGAGAGATAAATGGAACTCACAATGTTGTAAGCAGCGATGACTTCTTAGCAGAAGTGGTATTCAGGAGCACGTCCGGGACGTGGGCCCTCGAGAGCGAGTACCGGTTCCGGATTGCAACCTGCAAAGAAAAAGAGAAAGCGAGGCCCCTGAGGAGCGGGTACCTCTAGTGAAGTCTGAGGAGGCAGAGTAGCTAGGGTTGCGGAGAGCGAATCCCATCCGCAGCGACCAAGAGGAAGCTAGGTAACCAATCCCTTGCTAACCCGTCTTGTTAGCGAAAACTAAGACCTTAATTATCTGGAGCTGGTGACATCATCTCAGGGGGATGCCCCTGAGGTTCGCTCCAATGCTGGTACATCAGTCGGGCCGCGTGCGCACCCTTAGGCATCTGGTCAACATGGCGGCTTGCAGCGTCGAGCCAGTCTGGGGACGCCGGAAGAGGATGACATGGAGACGCCACAGCAGCTAGCCTTCCATCAACCCTGAAGGGATTCGCCAACAAGGTAAGGTGGGCGGAGCGGAGACGTCGAGCAGCAATGGACACAATAAGCAGTTACAGACATAGAGCTAACAAACTGAGGCCTGGATTCTCTAATACCGCTGGGATCTTTGAATCGTGCGGTAAAGGGGGCGGGGGGTGTGTCTGCAAAAGCCGGCAGCGATCACACCCAATAGCGCCATCGTAAAAGGTGGTGCTATTGGGCGTGAAATTGGCAGCAAAAAGGGTTCTTACTTTTTCGCTGTCCGCGATGTCTTCACGGCGTCCGCCCTGGTGCCGCCCAACTCCTCCTGTTCCGGTCTTGACGCCGCCCCTTTTCAGTGATCGCACGCAAAAAGTCCCTTTTCGCGTGCGATCACTTTGTAAAATGACCCCCTAAGGGGGTATATATAGTTACTAAGCTGTGTTAGGTATTTATTATGGAGTAAACAGCATTTACCATGCAGTAAATGGCCTACACACTGATGAAGCATGGTATTTAAAATATTGCATATTATTCTTCCCCGAGCACCGCAAGCATGTAAATGAGCTGATTTCAGCACATTACTAGCCTAATACATGCAAACCAAATAACACAGCTCACTTGAAAAATTGCAAGCTATATTATTTGATTCCAAATTTGCAACAATTCAAAGGATGTAGGCAACTTTCACTGGGAGCAACAGAATGTTAAATGAATCCTGATTCTCCCAAAGCCATGTCATAAAGGTACCAATATGCCTAAAGTGATCCCTCATAAGTGTCCTCAAGACCCTGGGGGTCTAATGAGACCCCCTGTTCCAAACGTCTACCATCCTTACTCTCTGGTCCCTGATCTGTAAAAGCCCTCACAAAGGACATGTACCTAATCATGCCTGACTTGCTGGCTCCCCAGTTTCTGGACTCAAACTTCGATCTGCCTATTCATCTTCTTATGGCCCCTTCACCATAATTTCTGCTTAGTCCATTTGATGCAAGGTATGTTATCCATGCATATTAAATATGCCAGGGATATCCAGGAAGTCAATTCAATCATGTCTTTTTAATAAAACTGATCAATTGCTGGCAAGAGAAATTCCCCAAGTTGTTGCCATCCATGTGTAATATAATGTCAGGCCTGGCCAAATCTTTCAAGCTGTGTCCCAGTATCAGTAACACTGTTCCCAGTTCATGCCTCACCTGCCCATCTATGAAATGCACATGCCGAATGCACATGTGCTAAGTCGCGGTACAACTCATTAATTATTTTTAACAATTAATCTAAAATCTGTTGAAATTAAATTAAACATCATAATATACCTTCTTATCATTCATTCTTCAATCACTCTAAGAAGTTATTTTAAATTAATCTAAGTTCCCTTGACTGGTAGGCCTTAAATTTGAAGAGGGATACAGAACACCTCGTTCTTCAACTCAAGCCAACTCATAACTAAACTGTTCCCCTGTCTCCTACTTTCTACAGATATCAATACTTTTGATGATGTCATCCTTTCAAATTGTACTATTGCCTTTCTGGTTACTGCTGTTCCTTTGGGTCATGGGTTCCCTTTTTATTTTATTTTTAGACCTCTTAATATTTCTTGATTTTTAGTATTGTTGATGGCATCTGAATTTTTAGTAATTTTAATTTTAACTCTAGTGATTTGACTACTTTTTATATACCTGCGCTGACCAGCTCACTCGTAACCAGGGAAGCTAATGACATCTTTCCCTGGATATGTCTTCTCTAATGCACCTGACTATGAATCTACCGCACTTACGGTGATGATGTTTCTAGCGTAATCTCATGATGTCACTAATGACATATTCCACATTAGCATGACATATTCCGCATTAGCCTGAACTTCTTTTTACACCAATTAGAACTCTCTATTTTTAATTATAATTTAAAACACCATGAAACAAAATAATAAAAAATTACAAAAGCTCTACAAGGACTTACCTAAGTGTGCAGACAAAGGCCGTGTTAACAGGAGCAGCAGGCCTCTTTTTATTGCAGCAGCTAAACAGCTCTTGTCCCGGGAGGAGGTCTCTGTCAGCAGTGTCAGGGTTTTTTTTTTCTAAATGCTGACTGCTGCTGATCAGCTGAATCCTCTCCTGGGCTCATCTCTCAATCTCCTTTTAGCAGCTCTCCGGCTCCTATCAGCAGGTCACCCCTCTCCTCTCCAATCTCGCTCATAGTCACCGGCAGGGTTGAAAACTAAATGCAATGAGGAGAATCGCGTCTCAGCCAGTCTCTTCAATCCAATAGGATTTTTTTTCTTTTTGCCTGTTTTCCTCCTCGGGTGCTCTTCCAGCGTTAGACAAACCACTCCTGTTATTGTCGCTGTCCAGCAGTAATATTTGGCGTGGCCTCTTGTGGCCTGGAGGTCTGTGCTTCTGCTCCTTTTTTTTTTTTTCTGTGGCTCTCTCGCTGAAAAGATCGCTGCAGGCCTCGAAATGGCTGTACCCACCGACATCCTCCTGCAGCCAGAGAGGTCATCAACACTCTGCTTGACTTGTCACTGTCTCCATACGTTGCCTCTCTCTCTGTTTTAAACTATAGCCTGTTGCTTTCAGCTCTGCCTCTTTCAGCATCTCACCTTTTCATCCTTATTGACTCTTCAATGCTGGGTAAATGGCAGCATTTTTTATTTTAAAATTGCAGGTTGTTTCTGGATGTTAGTCGCTCTTTTACAGCGGTCTCTCTCTTTTAACTTCTATTTTGTGTTCTCCTCTTCACTTCAGTGAAGGTAAGTCTTCTTTTCTCTTTTCTTTTACAGGTCTCTCCTCAAATTGATTCTGACCTTTGGCGGTTCTTTGCAGCCGGTTAGAGTTCTGTTTTCAGCCTCTAACCCACTGTTACCATTACCTTTGGCCCACTCAGCTCAGGCTTGTCCACTGTTCAAACTAATCTGGACATCCATCATCTCACTGGATTTCAGCAATCAGGTAAATATTATTTTTTGTTAAAAAAAATACCCTTTTTACATGATTGTTCCTCGAGTCTCCACTCAGGATACATTCCATATGAGGAAAAATGTACTTACCTCTTTTTTAGGAACTACCACCAAGGACGAGAACATCATCACCTCAAATGGGGGGGGGGGGGGGGGCAGTGACGGGACCAGTGATCCTACCTAAGGACAGCTCAGCAACAATTTTCTGTTGCACAATATCTGCTTGGTGCACTACCGAAGGCACATTACCAAAAGATCTATTATTGATCTCACCCTGGAAGGGGATTAAAAACCTGTTCTGAAAACCAACCACTATTTTAATGGCAGCGTTGTGCCTGGGATAGGGAGAGAGCCATGGGCCCATGCTTTCTAGGTATATAGGAGATGGGGCCCTGCAGATGGTGCTATTATCATTTTGATTTACTAGATCTTCCCGATGCTCCCTTTCTAGTGCATCTGGTTGCCAGGTGGGCCGCAAAACATATGGAGCATACATGCCTGAACTTGCAGTCCTGTAAGCTGCAAGACAATTTGTTAAAGGACCAGCATAACCCGTTATCACTGCCATTGGCCTGGGGCTGGTTGCCTCTGGAAGGAGTCATGTTACTCTGCTTTCATACCAACTTCCTGTTTCCCCCGTGTCACTCACTTTGTTATTCTTCTGTTTTAATCAAAACCCAATGTCCCGAGTACCCCAGGACATAAACCTGATTCTCCTCCATTTTGTCTCTATATCATTCATCATAATTTAACCAAACCCAACCCTTGTAGTCCCTATAAGCCTCCAAAATAGAGTCCACATAGCTTAACATGGGACAATATTGAGAAGGGTCATCCTGGCCCACAACACTGATCATTCTGAAGAATGCCCTTGCCCAATTAATAATATTCCTTGGGACCTTTCTTTCCACATCCCCTATCTTGTCTCTCTTTTTCTCTTTCTTTTTCTCACCTCTCTTCCCTCTCCCCTCCAAAATACAGAAAATGTTCATATAAGTTCTCTTCTTTATCTTTCTGCACAAGGATTTGTGGACACTCTCCCAGAGCTGGGTCAAATTCATCAATGCTGGTGGAGCTCTACTTGCCTCCACTGTGTTGGTTATGAGTCAGGTATGGCTATAATCCAAAGAGCTGTTGGCATCAGATGAATCCACTGAACTCTTGATTGGATCCAGACCTGCCTCTGTGACCCACTCTTCTTTCTTTTCATACCTACTTTGACCACAGCCTTCCCTACCAAGGTCTGGGCATTACTCACTTCTCTCCCCACTGACTCACCCATTTGCACATTTCCATTTGAACCTGAAGCATCGACTTGGTTCGTCCCAGTTGGTCCTCTGATTGTTGTGTCTGGTTGCCCTGCTTCCTGAGGATGTGCCACCTCTACCTGCTTGGTCACTGGAATGGACTCTAACTGTAATGAAGAACCCCCATACCCCAGCAACAAATATAGTATTAACAGCATATTGTACATCCGTTGACTGGGATTCCAGCCTTGGGTCATGCAAACTGCTTCGCTGTAAACTGCTGTGTGCATCATATCCTGTACTGCTAGGGATGGACTGGCTGCCCAACTTGCCACTGGCAATGGCCAGGATATGCATGCGGGTCCATTTGACTGCCCCATTAGTACCCAAGGACGCAAAATTGGAAAACTGTGTGGGGGCATTTGGGCCACTACTTTGCATGTAGCTCTGGAACTGCTGCTGAGCCTCACCCGGAGGCCAAGCCACCCCAGCCCCTAGTGCAGTGCTACCACCCATGCTGGGAGCCATGCTCATCCAATTGAATGTCAGTAATTGCCACCTCTACCCTTGGCTGGCACACTGTCTTCTTCCTTGCTTGGCATTTCTGAGTGGTGCATGTCCTGCATGTCATGCTAAGTCCATAATGCATCAGAATGTGGTTTTCCAAAAGCCTGGACTGGCCTGCTATCTCCCTCTTAAAATTGGATACCTTGCCTGTTCTGGGATAGCTCCTGCTTTGCTTTATTTTCTGGCCAGTGGCAGTACACTACATATAGCTATATGAAGGGAGAGCAAAGAGCCATTAAACAGAATTAAGGATTCAACAGAAAAATAAAATACCATTCTGGAGGTCCCAGAACCTGCAACATTGAACTAAGAGCTTAGTATTCCAATTTACCAGTATAAATTGAGGACTTTAAGAAGAAGACTGGGAGCTGCACAGAAAAGAAAGTGGGTGACTTTGCCAGTTGCATGACTGGAAGGAGGAGGCCAGAGGTAAGTTCATGACATTTCCATCAACATGGTCTCTCTATTTCTTACTTCCATCCGAGGTCCTAATATTGCCCTGTCGCTCTACAAGAACCTGTCTCGGCCTAGAAAGCTTCATGCACATTAACTTCATCCTTGCCAGTTCCCTGAGTCACAGGAAACATTGTCCTGAAGCACTACTTGTAAAGCACTCACAAGCCAACTATTAAGTTAAAAAATGTTAGAAACTAATCCTAAAACCCTTACCAGGGAGTATCAAGGCCTTCCATCCAACAGAGACACATAGATATGTGGCTGCATCATGGCTCTTGATGGCTTGCAATCTAGGGCCTACACCAACATACACCACCCAGACAATGAGCCTACCTCTCCTCCCCTATCACTAGCTAGGTACCATGCTGTAAAGGACTGCTGTACAGAAGATTATGTATTTCTGGGAACCTATGCCAACCCCTCAAGCACATGGGCGTCCCCCAACTAGGAGCACTTCCCATTGCCCCCCTCCCAGAAATGCTATGCCCTCTAACAGTTTGTATGATGTTGCACACCACACCCTGGTATATACCAGCTGATGGCTTGATACATACTTTTTGTTCTGTTCACAGATAATACCAACT
The DNA here is from genome assembly GCF_901001135.1 of Rhinatrema bivittatum. NCBI lineage: Eukaryota > Metazoa > Chordata > Amphibia > Gymnophiona > Rhinatrematidae > Rhinatrema > Rhinatrema bivittatum. The sequence continues at coordinate 589,560,562 of NC_042615.1, forward strand.
TGAAGGAAGATGTGAAGGAGGAAAAAGAGCTCCTGGACCCCTCCTGCTGCTGCACATCTGTGTCCACTGCAGAGGAGCAGAAACCACCATCAATGGACCCTGTAGTGGCACAGCATTAACAATCCCCCCCCCCCCCCCACACACACACACATGGGAGGCCTCAAATCAAATGATCCAGCAATCCCTCTCCTCTTCCCAGTAAGGCCTCCTCCCCATTTTGTCCTGGGACCTCTGGACACAGATCCTGAAATGCCCAGGAAGAGGGAGATGACCAGCTTCCTGGTGACCTTCTACCAGATTCTGCACTGCAAGCTTTGGTTACAGAGATAACCTCAGTGGCCTGAGTACCCACTCCATGCCTGGAAGCCTGCTGTTTAGCAGCTATTGGCCAGGAGGTGCAGAAGATGGGGGAAGAATTTAATAGGGTATGAGCCGACCTCAAGAGGCTGATTGAGATGGTGGAATGCCTTGCTCAGGCTCAATGATGCTCTTGAGCTGATAGGTATGAGACAACAACCACAGCTTCCAGCCCTTAGGCCAATCAGGATTTTGCCTCCCGAGGTTACTGGGCCCTTTTTCTATAAATAGTCTGCATCCCAGTTTTTCTTACCCCTTCCCACTTTTTGTTTTCTCTTTGTATATTTGTATATAGTTATTAAAGTTTTTACATTTTTATAAATGTTATTTTATTATTTTTGTAGCCCCTGGAAAAAACCTTTATTGAACCCAAAAGATCATCTCCCATATTTTTGGACCCTACATGCACAGTTTTTACCACTTTACATACCACTCTAATAGTCCAGGATCCCCTGTGGGGGGAAGCTCAGCTTCAAGGCCCTTTTGCATTGTTTACACCCAACCTCTCCTTTCACATCTTGTAAACAGCACTGATGATCTCTTCACTTATACAGCAGCAATAACCATGGTGGAAACTGTGTGGATTCTAACTCAGTTTTACTGATAGGTTGCAATAGTGAATTGATGGTGTTGATAATCAAATTGAACGTTGTCCAATTAAGCTTCACAAATGAAATTTAATACATTTGTGACCATACTTTTTCCAGCAACCAGATCTCCAATTATCTCAGACTATTCTTGTCATGATATGATGTCTTCCTTCTCCTCACTTTATACTTTAATCTCTAGATCCTCCCATAGGAATGGGAAGGAAATTTATCCCAAGTTACTTCCAGAAATCAAATTTCCTCTCACATTTCAGGAATGTAAACCCAAGGATCGATATGGGATTGGTGCAGCCCAGTTTGTGCACACATGGATTAGCCCCTGACAGGCAGCTGCTGATGTATCTCAGGCTATGGTCAGGACAGTAATTGACCAGGTGAAGACAGAAATTAGACTAAGGTCAGGGCTAGCAGCATTCAGGAGGTTACGGCAGGTAGCAAGCAAAGCAAAGTGAAAGGGCCGTTGGATCGGTAGCAAGACGTCAGATTAAAGATCTGGGAACAGGGAAAGCAGGATGTAGGACAGGTGTAGCAGAACTCTGTCCAGAGGAGTAGCTGTATCCAATCATTCTGTTGGGTTGAGACATAGGCCATGAGATAGCTTTTGAGGAGTTGGTTAACTCTCTCTACCTGGCCATTGGTCTGGGGATGGTATGCTGAGGAGAAATCCAAGATTAAATCATATCTTGCAGATGGCCTGCCAGAGATTTGAAATAAACCTCATTCACTGGCCACTCACTAAATGTTCGAGGAGTCCATGCAGCCTTAATATGTTGTGGAAAAAGTGATAAGTGAGGGATAGAGCCATGGGCAGTGCCTTAAGGGGCACGAAGTGAACTATTTTAAAGAATTGGTCCAAGACCACTCATACAATGGTATATTCTGTGGAGGAAAGTAGATTAGTGATAAAATCCATGGAATATGCTTCCAGGGTTTTTCTGATATGGGCAATGGCTGGAGAAGACACTAGGGATGTTGACATCTTCTCTGACCAAGTTGAGCCTCCAATAAAGGTGTGTGTCAAACTCCATGGTCTTATGCATGCCTGGGTGACTGGACAGTTTGATTCATGTCCCCACTTAAAAATTATCTCTTGAAAGTTTTTTTGGGACCTTTATTTTTCCTGGCGGAATCATGACATAAGTGGTGGCTACCACTTTAGCTGGGATGATGATGGTCCCCCAGCTGTGTTGGCTGGCTTGAAGGACCTAGAGAGTGCATCAGCTCTAATGTTCTTTGCTGGTTGATAGGTGAGATGAAAGTTGAATTGAGTAAAAAACAAAGATCATCTAGCCTAGCGGGGGTTGAGCCATCTGAAGGTCTGTAGGTACAGAAGATTCTTGTGATCAGTGAAAATTGTGAATGGATGACTGGATCTTTCTAAGAGATTGCACCATTCTTCTAGAGTTAACTTTATCTCTGATGCCATTGTTCCCTTCATTGGGTAAGAACTTCCTGGAGAAGAAGGCACAGGATAAGAGTTTGCCATTGGGCACAACCTGAGAGACCACTGCACCCATACCTATGGAGGAGGCATCTATTTCCAGGAGGAAGGGTCAGGAGGTGTCAGGTTGATATAGACAGGAAGGCGGACTTCTGCCAGTCAAAGGCATGGATTCCCTCGGGTGGCCATTCCCTGATGTTGACCACATTTTTGGTAAGGGCAGTGAAAGGGACAGTGATTATGTAATACTGATGAATAAATTTGATAATAATTGGCAAACCTAGGAAATGATGTATAACTTTAATGCCCACTAGATGAGCCAATCCAGAGTCACCAAGAGTATAGAGATATCTATCCAAGGGCCCTGAGCAGATATAATATACCCCAAAAAAGGGAGTGTGGCCTGTTCAAAGACAGAGTTTTCAAGTTTAGCGTAGATGCCCCGCACCTTGAATACTGTGTAGATGCCCTGCACCTTGAATACTGTGTACAATTCTTGTTGCCGCATCTCAAAAAAGATATAATTGCGCTGGAGAAGGTACAGAGAAGGGCAACCAAAATGATAAGGCAAATGGAACATCTCCCCTATGAGGAAAGACTAAAGAGGTTAGGACTTTTCAGCTTGGAGAAGAGACGGCTGAGGGGGGATATGATAGAGGTGTTTAAAATCATGAGAGGTCTAGAAAGGGTAGATGTGAATTGGTTATTTACTCTTTCGGATAATAGAAAGACAAGGGGGCACTCCATGAATTTAGCATGTGGCACATTTAAAAATAATTGGAGACAGTTCTTTTTTACTCAACGCACAATTAAACTCTGGAATTTGTTGCCAGAGGATGTGGTTAGTGCAGTTAGTATAGCTGTGTTTAAAAAAGGATTGGATAAGTTCTTGGAGGAAAAGTCCATTACCTGCTATTAATTAAGTTGACTTAGAAAATAGCCAATGCTATTACTAGCAACGGTAACATGGAATAGACTTAGTTTTTGGGTACTTGCCAGGTTCTTATGGCCTGGATTGGCCACTGTTGGAAACAGGATGCTGGGCTTGATGGACCCTTGGTCTGACCCAGTATGGCATGTTCTTATGTCATAAAATTGGCACGTCCATGTGTGCACACCAGGCAGCATGCACACCTATTACAATCTACCCCTCACTGTTCCCATCTCTAGGTCATTTATAAATATATCAGAAAGTAGTGGACTCAGTACAGATCCCTGCGGCTTTCCATTATTCACCATTCTAATTGTCCTCTTGGACGTACTCTCTGTTTTTTTTTATTTTTTAACTATTTCTCAATCCACAATAAAACATTGCCTCATATATTTTTCCATTTTTTTAAAAATATTCACTTGGCTACAATAGCTTCTCTCACCTCACCTTATAACCATGTCAGCAATCATTTGGCTTTCCAACTTTTGTGATGCATGGAATATATCTGATCTCAGTTTCGAAGATGATATTTTTAAACAACAACCATAAATGATGTAAATTCTTAACCTTTGCAGTTGACTTTTTAATTTCCTTAAGAGTCACTTATAAGGTACTTTATGAAAAACACTTTCTGAAAACCTGGATACAGTTTGTCAACTGGTTGAACTTTATCTACATGTTTATTCACACTGTCAAAAAAATATATCAGATTAGTGAGACAAGACTTTTCTTGGCTAAATCCATGACTAATTTGACTCATTAAACTATGTCTATCTTGTTACGGTTCTGGCCGCGAGCGCCACGACCAGACCCTTACCTCCGTGTTCCTGGACCTGTTCCCACTTCTGTGGGCCTAGTTCGCGGTCTGTTCGGCGGCGTCCCTGCGAGGGCCACGCTGCTGGGATGCCTCCCATGGACGCCCTGCAGAAAGGTCATCCCAAGCCTGTACAACCAGTTTTGCAGTCGCATCCAAGCACTGCTAGCTAAGGCAGAGGGGAATGTGCATTTCACCTGCGATATCTGGACCGCACTGAATGCTGCACACTCTTACCTCTCCCTGACAGCACACTGGTGGGACCTAGCTGAGGCAGGGACAGGCAGCAGCTCTATTAGTGAACAAGTATCAGGGTGGAGGTGGGCTGTACTGCAGACTCACCTGATGGATGACACCCATACCTCAGCCAATATTCTAGCATGCATCAGACAGATGCTGACGGGCTGGCAGCTATACCAGTGAGACAGGAATCTTCAGGCAGGGTTCTTTGTCACAGACAATGGTGCAAACATGGTAAAGGCAATATCCGACGGGGGCTTTCAGAACATCCGATGTTTTGCACACACTCTGCACCTAGTACTGAAGTCAGCTCTGGGGTTGGAGTCCAAGCACCAAGAGAATGAATACCTGCAGGACTTAATACACAAGTGCGCACTTCCGCAGAAGTGTGAAGGCGGGGCAGGTTCTCCAGTAAAAGCAGACTGATTTGGAGATGTCTCACAAGCGTCTCATTCAAGACAATGCCACCTGGTGGAATTCCACCTATATGGTACGGCAGAGTTTAGTGGAGCAGCAGACACCCCTTCATAACCTTTCTCGGAAATGGCGATAGGTGTGCATAGTCCCCTAGGGCATCATGATTGGTTAGTCATGAGTCAGCTGGTAAAAATCCTGCAGCCCTTCAAGGATGCCACGGAGGAGCTGAGTTCCAGAAGTGCCACCTTGGCTGACACCATCCCTATAGTTAACTTTCTGAAGGAAAATTTGGAGGGATTTAAACAGGAAGAGGGAATGACAGCAGAGGTGCTGCATTTTCTGGACTTTTTGCAGAAGCAGGTGCAAGAGAGATTAAGGCCTTTAACAGAAGACCACATATACATGCTCGCACAGTCTGTGATCCCCATGTGAAAGGGAAACTCGCCATACATTACAATTGTCTCCTATTCGTGAAGAACCGGCTGTTAGTAAAAGTCCGTGAACAGGAGCACCATAGGCAGAGAGAGATTAGGCATGAAGCAGAGGAGGAAACAGTGGGCACTTAAGAGAGTAGTGCTAGCCCAAGCAGGAGCATCACTCTATCAGTGACAGCTAGTACTTCCTCCTCCACTTCAGTACGCCAAAGCCATGTTGCCCATAAAAAAATCATCTGTTCTGGAATGGGCTAGCGAGAAAGCAGCTGGCATGAGTGACTCTCAGCCTACCCAAGAAAGGAGACACCAGCACAAATGTCAGTGACATGGTATCTCTCAGAACATACAGACAGATCCGCTGGCATATTGGGCACACAAGTCCACTGTCTGGCCATACCTAGCCAAAATGGTTCAGCGATATCTGTCATGTCCACCAACCAGTGTGCCCAGTGAATGTGTATTTTTCAATAACAAAAAGAGGGACCAGCTAGTGTCAATTATAATCACTCAAAATTAGCTAGCTGTGAACATACCATAAATCAATTCTGGTGAAATACTGTTAATAACCAACTTTATTAGAAACACTATTATTTAAATATTTTTCTTGTTTTTCATATTTTTATTTTAAAAAAGAGATAGACCTCAGCACTGGTAAAACAGGTTAGTTAACCAAGTTTTTTTTGAAAACTAGTAAACTCAATCATAGGTCTTTAATTTTATCTCTTTTTTTGTTTTTTATAGTTAAAACATATTTTCTGATTCTTGGAAAGAATAATCTTTCATTCCTCATATAGTGCGTTATGAATACTGCCACAAAACAATACTCGAATGATGATTAAAGTTCATTTGTTATTTGTAGTGGCAAATCGTTGCAGCTTCAAAAGTTTTTTAACTGCTGACTTGCACTCAATTCCGAAAATTTATTCCAGAATTAATTTATTAGTTTGAAGCCCACATCAATGATTTTTTTTATCACAACATAGACGAGACTGATTATTTGAATCTTTGTCTTGAAAAATCAATTGTTGCACAAGTTTTTTCACAACAGACGAGACTGGTTCTTTAAATCTCTGTCTTGAAAAATAGACTGTAGCACTTATCTTTAAGACTCGCGGCCGCTTTCTTTCATGCCTGAAATGAGTCTGTGCTGAAAGTCCCCGCCAACATTAACGTTTCGCAGTAACGCTTCCTCAGGGCGAGTTCTATGGATCAAAAGTTGTTAAGTCATAAGTTCGACAATACATGTTTTAAGCCATCTTTTCATTTATCATTTTACTTACTGAACAAGCTGTGATGAACGCCTACGGGCTTCTTACTGCCGATTAACATGGCTCTGCTTATTTTATAGAACTTCCAAGTTTTGAATAGTGACCAATCAAACTCCACGTTTCTGACGTAATTGAATAGTCACCTGAAAAGGGAAGTACTTTAAATAGCATTGATCAAAGTCAGTGAAAGTGGTTTTTAGTTATCAAAAAACAAAGAAAAAATATTCTAATATTATGTGTGGACATTATGGACCAATGATTAAAAATGACCCTATGTGGTAAAAAAATTGAGTAACATTACTCTACCTGCAGGGTGTTCTGAAGGTCCTTGAAATAAGGAAAAAGAAAATGAAAAATGTAAAATAGTGAACATTCACATAACATTTCTGGGGGCAAATTATAAATGAGCTGAATTTAGATCAAAGTTAATAACCAACGTTTTGTTTAAAAAAAATGTTTATATTCAAAACAGTTTTGGTGATCCCCTAAAGCAGGCGGTTGTGGGCTGCCGAAACACTACAGCATTGGGTCAGCAGGAGCAGTCTTAACTATGCAGGATAAGACAAGCAAACACAAGCAACTTATCAATACAGAAGAAGGCAAGTGTACATAAAGAAACACAAGTTTGGTGATTGGACCCTTATTGAGGCACTTCTTGAGGAGACGGTGTGCCCGGGAGTTTCAGTCGCAGTCCCGTTGACTTTCGCAGCAATGAAAAGCTGGAGCAGTGAAGGGATTTAAAGATCAAAATAGCAGTCAGTAATGAATGTGTTTGAGAATAAGCAAACATTTATATAAGGAAGAAAATCAAGTTTGTGCTGTGCCATTTTGAAATTGGAACAGTACAAGTGATCGCATATGGGACAGAGAACGAGAATGGTGGCTCAGAATTGGAAATTCTCCATGGGCTGAGGAAGAATACAAATTGTGCAATTGACAATGAACAGTATATTGAAAGAGATAACATTTGTAGATCAAGGAATATAAGTCTGGAGTTGTATGGACAAAGACTTTGAAGAGTGGGAACTTTTTTCCAATTGTGTGGGGGTCAATAGCTATATGTCTCACAAGGCTTGGGTCTGTACAGGAGGGGTGAGAGAGGGTACGATAAGATCAGTATGGTTAATATTGCTATAATATCTGTATGGTTAATATTGCTTTTATATTGTATACTGCCTTTGGGGTTTGAGTAAGGACTGAGAAAATGTGTGGTAGGTATGAGTGTGGGATGAGTATGAAAGGGGAGGTGAGTGGAGTTTAGATAGAATGTAGAAAAAACATTGGGAGAGTGTATGTGAACATTTTAAGATTGGGTTTGGGAGATAATAAGTGGGGAATAAGACTTGATTAAAAGACAATTTTTCAGTGATAATGTGAAGTAAAAATTGTTAAATAGAAGAAGCAATGCAGGAATAGTGAAGTGTAACAATAAAGATATAAATCTAAACAAGTAGGTTAATGGTGTGTGGGTACATTTACAGTGACTGTATTCCTAAAAGGAAATTAGGTGTCTTTTGGATCCTAAAGATTTTACAAGTTACCATCTGATTTCTACACTCTCATTTTTATAAAAAATGGTTGAGAAAGTTGTTTATATTCAAATTTAAAATTATTTGGAAAAACTTCAAATACTCTGTCCAAATCAATATGGGTTCAGAAAAAAAATCATAGTATGGAATCTTTATTGCTATCTATGATTAATGTAGTATGGTGGGGCTTTGACACTGGGCAGAGCTACTTATTTATTCTGCTTGATCTTTCAGCAGCTTTTGATACTCTCGATACAGATTACTTATAAATAGACTCAGTAAAATTGGGATTGGTGGGACTGTAATAAAATGGTTTATGTCATTCCTAATGGATAGGTCTTTTCAAGTAAACATTCACAATAATTGCTCTATAGTAAAGAGTATCAAAAGTGGAGTACCACAGAGAGCGGCATTGTCTACATTCTGCTTTAATATCTACTTATGTAAATTACTTTCTGGGCTTAGTTTAAATTATAAAATTTATGCAGATGAAGTTCAATTTTTATGCCTGTTGATAACTCTCTCGCATATACCTTGAGTTTAATTAACATATATTTTTCTGCTATTAAAACATTATTATCAAATATGAAATTGGCATTAAATCCTAATAAAACTGAGATAATCTGTTTATCTAGGAAGACAGTGATTGATCAACTGCTTAAAGTCAATCTGGGTGATTCTATAATTACTATTACCACTGATGCACATGATCTAGGATATATAATATACTCCAATTTGTCAATGATGAAACACATCAAATCTATAATTAAATCTGTTTATTTCACACTTCAAATTCTAAAAAGATTAAAACCCTTATTAGAATTGGATGATTGTCAGACTATTTTTCAAACACTTATTTTCACCAAAATTGAGCACTGTAACTCTTTATTATTAGGACTACATAGTAGTTCATTAGACTTCTACAGCTGTTGCAAAACACTGCAGTACACATATTAACAGGTTGTAATAGATTTGATCACGTCACTTATTACTCTTCATTGGCTACCAGTTCAGTTTCATGTAAAATATAAGGTCTTAACTCTGATCCATAAGATTATTAACAACAAAGGTATAAACTGTACTGGTACAGCCTTACATTTAGATGGCCCTCAAAGAACAATTAAATCATTTAAGAAGGGGCTACTTAATATTCCTACCCAGAAGTTGGTCTTTTCAGATGAATCTATCAGTTTCTTTGATGGGGTAATGATAGAGTTGGATCAAGGGATGAGTACTAGATGTAGTAGATTTTAGTAAGACCTTTGACTTGGTTCCAAATAGGTGACATAAATAAATTGAATGCCTTTGGTATGGGCCCTAAGTGACTAACTGGGTTAGATACTGGTTGAGTGGAAGATGACAAAGGGTAGTGGTAAATGTAGATCACGTCAAGGAGAGGGGCATTACTTGTGGTGTGCTGCAGGGATTAGTCTTTGGACTGATTCTTTTCAACATTTTCATGAGCAACTTTGTAGAAGGATTTTCAGGAAATGTTTGTCTTTTTGCCAGTGATACCAAAATCTGAAACTTGGCAGAAAGTCAGCAAAGTGTGGAAAACATGAGGGGAATCTAGCAAAGCTTGTGGAATGGTCTAGAATCTGATAGCTAAGATTTATCACTGAAAAAATGCAGTTATCCATTTAACATAGCAATATAGTAAACAATAGGGATGTGAATCATTTTTTGATTATTTAAAATATCGTCCGATATTTTTTAAATCGTCAAAAATCATTAAAGAGTGTGATACAATAGAAATTCCCCTGATTTATTGTGAAAAATCGTTAATCAGGTTTGTGTCCACTGAAAGGAGTTATTTGGGGGGGGGGCGGGAAAACCGGCACACCAAAACAACCCCTAAACCCACCCCGACCCTTTAAAACTAATCCCTTACCTTCCCCCACCCTCCCAAACCCCCCCAAAACATTTTAAAATCACCTGGTGGTCCAGTGGAAGTCCCGGGACCGATCTCCCGCTCTCGGGCCATCGCTGCCACTACTAAAAATGGCGCCGATGGCCCGATAAAAAAAAAAACACCCCGACCCTTTAAAACTGACCCTAGCCTCCCCCACCCTCCCGACCCCCCAAAAAATGTTTTAAAATTACCTGGTGGTCCAGTGGGGGTGCTGGGAGCGATTGCCCGCTCTCGGGCTGTCGGCTGCCACTAATAAAAATGGCGCCGATGGCCCGATAAAAAAAAACCCACCCCGACCCTTTAAAACTGCTTGTGCACCTCTTTGCAGAATTTAAAGGGCCCGTGGTGGGAAAAGCCCCACTGCCCTTGCCAATGACATCATCGCCCTGGGACTATTTAAGGTTGGTCCCTGCATTCAGCCTTTCTCTTGGCAACAGGTCTGTTCCTTTGGAGTGTGAGTTCCTGAGTTCCTGACCTTTCTTCTTTCTTCCCTTCAGACTGATCTTGGCTTGACACCAGACTGGTCATCGACCTCACTTCTTGCCACCTGCTTCAACCTTTGCCTGGACTTTGACCTTGAGCATTGCTGCAGGCCCTGATCTCTGCCTGTCCCTGACCTCAGCCTGTTTCATCACTTCTCTCTCTCTTCTCCGACCCCTGGCTGTTCCACATCCAACCCTCCACGTGGTGCCTGCTACATTCCAACTTCCTGGATTTCCACCTCTGCAAGGCCTCATCTAAGTGTAGCCAGCCCCGGCACACAAGGGCTTAACCTAAGGGGAATGTGGGCTGGTATTGGTGAAACTCCAGCTGGGCTTCTGCTTCCACCAGCCTCACCTACTGACAGTGGGGACATGTGGGGCTCCTCCTCTGTCCAAGGGTCTACCAGCAAGGTGCAAGATAGTCCTGAACAGTTCTCTGATTCAACTTTAAACTATTTGTCTTTTATACCCTATGCATAGTGATGGTTAACTTGTATGCTTCTCTTCACTGTCTCTGTTCCACACCCTGCAATCCAGTCTGAACCAGTTTAATCTGGTTTCTTCAGAATTTGCTCTTAAGTTTTCATTTATTGTAAATGCCAGTTCCTAAGTTTCACATTCTCCTCGTTCTTCCTATCAAAGGGTCAACCCAGAGATACCTATTCATTCTGGTTGCTAACCCAGTGCGCTTAATGTCCTGCAGTCCTCCTAGATGTTCCATACATTGCCACAACGTTGCCCTTAGTTGAAAGTTTCCTTTATTTTTATGCTTAGTCCTTTGCTGTCCTGCGGAATAGGGCTGGCCGTGCTCTGTTTCACGTGATTCAGCGTCCAGGACACTTACAGCATCATACAGTTCTACAGATGGCCTACTGAAGAGGCAGGATCAGACAGCAGCTCTAGCAAGTGCACAAAAGCAAGGTTGTCCATCACCCAGTTAAAGGACTAGAGCCACACCTCAGAACCCGATCATGGTAGTGGGTGATGGATGCTACAAAGGAATCTGTTACTTTCTACACCTGCTGCACCTAATAGTAAGGGACACACTAGGAGGCTGGTGGCAAAGGAAGGCAGTAGCTTTGTCCTGTGGAACTGAAAGGGAAAGCCAAGTAAACAGTGCAGCATTTTTAATGGAGCATCAATGGTGGGCAGCAGCTGTATGAGATGCAAGAAGAAATAGGGGTGGCTCTGCATCATCTTATCCAAGAGGTAGGCACCCAATAGAATTCCACCTACCTGTGAAAAGGTACAAGTTTTAGGAAGGACAATATGTACTCACTACAAGGCAAATTTTAAAACCTGTGCGCAGCGACATGTGCGTGCGGTTCCCGGCGCGCACGCATGGATGTGCTGATTTTATAACAAGTGTGCATCGACATGCACGTGTTATAAAATCCGCTACCTGTACGACATGTGCTCTCAATTTTATGTTGGCGTGTGTATGTGCGCACGAATTCCCGCTCACGCGCATAAGGGAGGACATTTTACAAGATGCGAGTGGTGACGCGGTAGGCCCTAATCCCTGTTCCCTCTCAGTCCACTCCAATAAAGGGAAGGTCCAAAGAAGCAAACCGGAAACTGGTCCAATATTGCAGTATAGAGCAGACAGAGAGGGAGCTTCCTAAGCCCCCTAGCTAACCTGCATCCCTTTTCCCCTATCCGACCCAACCCCTAAAACCTAACTACCTACATTTGTTTGCTTTTTAATTGCCTGCGGTCTAGAGCAGCAGTAAGTTGCACGGATCTGGCGATCTCGATGCGCACAGCAATGGGACGGTGCCTTAATGGCACTGTCCCGGCACGCCTCTGCACTACCCTTGCCCCACCCAGACCCCACCTCTGGCCTGCCCCTTTTTCTGCAGGCTTTTCTTCTGTGCATACCGGGAGGTACATGTGTGGCCGCTGACTTTTGAAAACGCATGTGGCGTGTGCGCGGCCCGGCCAAGCGCTTATCTCCCGAGGCATGTGTAGGCCTTTTAAAATTCGTCCTTAAATGAGGGAATGGAATTGTATGAGGTTTAGGGACATTCCTCATACTGACATCTTTTGTATTTTGATGAGAAGTTCTTTATCCTCTTTTTTGAAACACGAGCTGTAAAGCTACATTCTGTATTGTGATCTATGCTTTCAATAAAAATGAGTTTAAATAAACTAAAAAAAAAAAATGAAATTCATGAATTTATCAAGAAACTGTCAAATTAATCATTGATCCAACTATAATCTCAAGTGAAATTAATTAATTGCAATGCAAAATAAGTGCTTGGATATATATATTTTTTTAGTTTCTTAATCATTTTCCTTAAATTGAACAAATGTGATTAACTTAAATCTCAATTATAAGAAAAATTGATTGCTACTATTATTTCTAATGCCATTAAGTGTTTTGTTTTTAAAAGTATACAGGGGCATCAATTATGTATAAAGGGTGAAACACTGCTCACAAATTTTAAACTTGTGCTAATTCAACCCCTTTTTGTATCTGTTAACATGTGTCAAATATGTATCTAGCTATTTTTTTGTATAATTGTTGGGAATGGATGTGAAACTCTAAAAACACAGGACAACCCATTGAAGCAAATGTGAAATTAATGATGGAGAGAAAAAACTTATAGCTTGTTCCAGCTCATGGTGAAAAGTTTTCCAGGTTTTTTTTATGCTTTGGATAAAATAAAGGGGTAAATTCATTGCTTTTGGAAAGAAGAGTGTAACAGCGTTTGTTTGTAATATTATAGAAAGGCTGTGTCACATTGCCTTTTGGAGGGCATCTCTAGAATTGTTTCTCTATTCCAATTTGGTCAGAGCAGAAATCTCCAGTATGTGATTGCTAGGATCCTGTTGAACAGGATCTATTAAATATCGTTAAGACGACACATCTTCCAGATGCCTGTAAAAAGTTACATATTCTGGGTACCTGTATTTGAAAAGCTGCTGCGAGGAACAACTGGGGCCATTAGAAAACAAAAGCAGGTTCTGGTTCCCAAGGATGTACAGGAAGAAGGACCTCTTTCATATGATTCCCATGCCAGCCTCAAAATGCATGCTTAATCAGCACTCAAAACAAGACCTCATCTCTGTGCGACAAACACTTTAATTGTAGGAACCTGTTATGGAATCTCAGTTTAGTGGACCCTTGGGCCGACCTGCAGGAGACTGGGAAAGGGGTTCAATGTCTCTGGTACACCGCAGGCTGGGAGGCAGATGTTCAGGCAGGACGTAGTGGTGCTCTTCACCCTGGAAGCTGGTGCTCCCCCAGGAGGAGCCCGTAGGAGCACGGCCGCTGGGACTTAGGCGAGTTGATGATCTTGAGACTGGAATGAGCAGGCTGATGAACAGGACTGGGAACTGGAACCAGACTAGAACAGTAGACAGGAACTGTAGCAAGACTCGGGTACTGGAACCGGGCAGGAACTGTGGCAGGCAAGCAGGAACCAAGCAGGTACTGTAGCAGGCAAGCAGGAACCAAGCAGGTTCTGTAGCATGCAAGCAGGAATCGAGCAAGTACTGTAGCAGGCAAGCAGGAACGGAGCGAGTTCCAAGGCAGCTCACTCCGGGGCACGGAGCAACAGGGGACCAGTAGGTAAGCCCGTTGCAAGGCAAAGACTGAGTGTCCGCGGCCGGCTTATCAAGGCCGCGGCGTCTGACGTCAGGAACTGGGCGGAGTCACCACTGGCGGGAAACGGCCTAGAAAAACGCCCAAGTGGTGCGCGCGCGCCTAGAGGCAGGGCGTCCATGGGAGGCCTCCCGGCGGCGCGACCCCCTCGGGGCGCCACCGAACAGGCCGCGAACTAGGCCACCCGGGAACAGGTCCAGGAGCACAGAGGTAAGGGTCTGGTTGCGGGGCTCACGGCCAGAACCGTAACAGGAACCACACAATAATTTAATCACCAGTCCACTAAAGCCCAAATGGCCAGAACTGAATGTTCTTATATTTTATATGAATGCAAAATATTTAAATTGTATCAAGAAATGTGAAACATGTGCATTTACTTTCTACCAATTCTCATTTAAAAATTTGCTGACACTTAAACCCCGAAGTGCATGCAACATGAAAGCAGAAATATGCCTCGTTACCCAGAAATAAAGGACTACTGGTAAAGGTAAAGTGTGGCCATGGATCATGGGACACAGCCCAGAATGGAAAAAATAAAAAAACAGTAAAGAGACACTGTCTGCAGAGACACTGGAGAGACAGACACATTACCTCCTGATTGGAGGTGATTTAGGGGGTAATTTTAAAGTGATTTACATGCATAAAACATCAACTTGAATTGGTTTATCATTCATAAACAAGGTCAATTGAGTATGCTAAAAAAAACACATCTTAAATTATGAAATTTAACTACACACTTGCATGGGTACTTAAGAAAAAAAAAATGACACCAATCTGGATAACTCAAAACCATAACAATAAAAGTTGCCTTAGCTATGTTAGCAAAATGATATAATTTCTGATTGACAAATAACGCCTGCCTGTACTAAAAAAATAACCCTAGTAATCAATATCTATCTGGTTCTAACACAAAGTTCATAACATTTCAGGAATAACTTAAAATTCACCAGAATTTTCCAAAAATGCTGTTAAATCCAAGCTGTCTGAGATCTGAGACAAGTCCAGCTGCTCCCAGGTCTTAAATCTCTCTTGAGTGGAGGAAAATAAAAATACTTTAGCAATCAGCAGGATAGATTCTAATGAAAGTTTTAATATCTCTAAATGATACTTCTTGAACATTTCCATAGCAGGCAACTTTTCAGATTTAGGAATATTTATGAAAGATGTTTCTGTTTTGTATTATTCTCCAAATGTTCCAGTTTATTATGAATGTAGCCTTTGTTCTTGACCAGATTCACATCATGTTGAAGCTTTTCTTCTTTAATATTCAGAGTCCAGCTTTTAATGGCATTCCAATAATCCAATTTCCTGAAACAAAGCCTTCTCAGTAACAGATTGCAATTGTGTACAAAGTTGAAATAAATACCCTGAAATGGACTTAACCAGTCCTTCAATGGTCAGCCAGAGTCCAAAGAAAGCACCCTAGGTTTCTCCAAATGGGAAGCAGAGTAGTTCAGTGCCTGCTGGAGACTCACCTTTCAGTGAAGCCAGGCCTTTTGCCACTTATCTTCACCTATTATCTCAGCAAGAGGCAAAATAGACCTGGACAGATCCCCGCAGCTAACAGCTGCTACATCAGCAGGGAATTCATCCAGGCCCACCAAAGTGTTATCATCATCCAGTGGTGAAAACTGTGATGGATATCCACTTGCATGCCCTATGGCTTGATTCAAAGGGGTTCTCCTGTCCTTCAGGCTCAAAGTGGTATCCATGGCCAAGGAGGACAGCGGTACTCCTTCCCCCATTAGAGCTCCCAATAGTACACCGGAGGACTCCAATATAGTGGCTCCTTGATGGATGAACTTGATGAATCAGTCAGGAATATTCCAACAATCACAGGGAATGGAAGATATGGACCATTACATACCAAACAATATATACCAAGGAAACGACAATTAACTCCAATCTCAACAACACAAGATCTATTAAAACATTCATTGTTCCTTCTAACATCATTTACCATTTTACTTATTAATGCACAGGCCATCAGAAAGAAAACACCTATCATTTATGATTTAATATCAGAAACACTACCAGACATTACATTATAACAGAAACATGGCTATATGAGCATGACATAGTAATATTAAACAACCTTTGCCCAGAAGGTTATATTCCTATATTTCAACCACGACCAAACCATAGAGGAGGAGGACTACTAGCCATTATTAAAACGATGCTAGCCCCATGGAAGAAAACTTTAACTAAAAATGATTCATCAATAGAAATTCTTCTAATCTCAACAAATATTTTAAACATATGCCTCTTATATAGTCCACCAGGCATATTGTCATCACAACCTTCTTCTTTTCTCAAGACCATATAGTAACATTACCATGTGACTTAGCAAACACATTAATCGCTGGTGATTTCAACCTACAATTTAATAAACAATCAACACAACCTATAGTAACAGATCTGATAGATGCTTTGAACAGTCTTAGTCTGACAACACTAATAAACAAACCGACTCATAAAAAGGGAAATATACTAGACCAAATTTGTTTCAACCAAGATAACTTTGACCTAACCTCTGAAATAACACCTGTTCCATGGTCTGACCACTTCCTAATAAAAACTATAGGAAAGAAAATAACAGGCGTACACAACAGAATCAATGAACAACAGAATCACAATTTATCTTTAATGTGAAAGAAAATTAACACAGATTTATTTATGGAAGCAACAAACCCCTATTAAATGAGAATCCACACTCTGACGTAACTGAAATGCTAACTTACTGGGACAAAACTATCATACATAGCATTGATACCTTAGCACCACTAAACTATAATAAACAAAAAGTACAAAATCCCCTTCAATATGGTACTCAGATGCCTTAAGAACACAAAAACGTAAACTTCGTAAACTAGAACATCGCTGGCGTAAAATTCCACTACCAACACGTAAACATGAATATTATACCTGTCTGCAAAACTACAAAAAAGAAATCATAAAAGCTAAAAAAAACATTATATGCATCCAAAATTCAAACTACAAATGGAAACCCAAAGATTCTATTCAACACTGTAAAGAGTTTGCCTCAAGTAGTACATTCACTTTCTGAATTTCATACAGTCAACATTGATACGATAATAAACATTCTCTCCAAATCAAAGCCATCCAATATTCCTTTCAATCCTTGTCCTGGTTACTTACTGAAAAACATAAAAACACATATTACTTGCTCTGTTTCTAACATAGGGCCTCATTTTCCAAAGCTATCGCAGGCTTGCGCTGTTAGCGCAAGCCTGCGATAGCTAGCAAAAGTAGCATAGGCCTGCGCTACTGAAATCGGGGCGGAGTCGGCCCCGGAAGAGGAGGAGTCAGGGGCATCACCGGGGCCGACTCCGTGGGGACAGCGCGCCGAGCGGAAAGGTAAGGCCCTTTTCGCTCTCTATTTTGCGCCCAATAACTACACCTTCTATGGTGTAGTTATTGGGCGCATCTTCATCTGATGTCTTCCTCCTTTAACCACCATTCGCCCTGTTGTAGTTGCTGCTCCATGTGGTAGGTCCAAAAGGGCTAGGAGTAGTCGGAGGACCACGCATGAGACCAAACATTGTGTTGTCTGGGTCTCTCTACTGCATACATGTGCGGAAGTGGTCAAGGTCTATCTTCACCAGCCTGCACTCAGATGCCTCTCACCTGCCTTGATGCTTGCTGGAGCTCCTCTACAGCTGCATCGTCACCCAGGGGTACACGTATACCACCAGAGATGGGTCCGCAATCCGCAGTCCCACAACAGGTTCAACCTAAGAGGAATGAGGACTGGTATACATAAAGCTCCAGTTGGGCCTCTGCCTCAGCCAGCTTTGCCAGCTGATGGTGGGGACCTGCAGGGCTCCACCCTGCAGGATGTACCAACTCCACCTCAGTCCAAGGGCCCATGTCTGCAACAGATTGCTAAGCCCATGGACTCAACAGACATCCCTGCTTTCTGACCATTCTGAGTCTCTAAGAAGCAGCAGTGATTTTTGGAACTGTTTGCAGCCTCCATGGAATGATTCACTTCTCGACTATACGCAGCCACAGCCTCACCCATGATGGTGCCTCCAACATCCAAACCAGCTGTGTCTGCAATCTTAGGCTGCCCTATCCTGCAGTTACCAGCTCTACCCTGGCAGGTGGGGACTCCAAGCAATACTGGGGGGGTTTAAACCAATGCTATATGCATTTTACAATCCATGCAGCTCTATTTCTGGATGATATGGTGAAAACCACCTACATACTTTCCCTCCTGGATGGTAAGGCCTTGGCCTGGGCATCTCCCCTCTGGTTGCACTCAGAACCACTTTTAAGAGACCTGCAGCTATTCACTACTGCCTTCAAGAAAGTGTCCAAAGAGCTCGGTCAGCTGGCCACCATAAGCTCTGAACTCCTGCACCTGCACCAGAGTACCTGTTATCTGGAAGAATACACCATTGAGTTTGAGACCCTGGCAACCAAACTCATTTGGAAGGATTACTGCCTCCACAGTATTTTCCTTGAGTTTGTGTCCCCAAGGATCAAAAAGATGAGCTGGCAGCTAGAAATCTTCTGGAGGGGCTCATCAACTTGATGGGTTTTACAATTGGCAGTAGCCGATCCCTTAGACCAGCGGCACTTACTGGCAAAGACAGCCACAGCAGGGAACCGGCAAACCAGCCCCTGCATCGTGGCTGCTTCAAGGCATCTCAGGCTGCCGCTGGCAGCGGCAGAGGCAGGGCACTCCCCACACCTCCATCATCGACGGCAGAAACAGCAGAATGCTGGCAGCACTGCTCCTGCAGAGACGGCCTCTGTCGGACGCAGGCGCTTGGCTCCTCCCCCCAGTTATAGGAGCCACAGCAGGAAGTCATTCTAAGCTTCCAGGAATCACTTCCTGTCCAGGATTATTTAAGGAGGCCTTTGAGGGTTCCACAGTGCCTTGCAATAGGTCCAGTTTGGTATGTCTTCTGCCTCGCTTACCTGCCTTTGATTCTGCTTTGGATATTGGACTTTGCCTTGCCTGCCACCTGCTTTTGACCCTGCTTAGGATATTGGTCTTTGCCTTGCCTGCCACCTGCCTTTGACCCTGCTTCGGATATTGGACTTTGCCTTGCCTGCTGCCTGCCTTTGACCCTGCTTCGGATATTGGATTTTGCCTTGCCTGCCGCCTGCCTTCGACCCTGAACAATCTTGAACTCTTCCAAACTATCTGCCTAGCCATTGCTCTGCTGGCATGACCTCATCACCTGGTTACCATCCCTGAGGTCCATCTCCCGCCAACAAGGAACTGTGGTAATCCCTTTAAACATCTTATCATTGCAGCCAAAGGGTTCACCAATTCATTGAATCATAACAGATTGCAAGGCCATGGACCAGATGGACCTCTCCGGTCTGCAAACTAGTCCAGGCCTAGCTTTAAGAATACAGCAGCAGCAGCAATGCCTAGACTCCCTGATGGCATCCCTACAATGTCTGAACTCCTGGTTAGATTCCTCTGAAATTCCCAGTGGACCACCAGCTGTTCCAACACCCACCGCCTCTCCCATTCAATTACCAGCCCCTCCCTGGTACGCAGGTGATCCAGGACGATGTCGAGGTTTTCTCAATCAGTGTTCAATGCACTTTTCGCTGCAACCAGTGCAGTTTCCTTCAGATACAGTAAAGACCACCTTCATACTTTCATTGTTAGACGGCAAGGCTCTGGCCTGGGCATTCCCGCTATGGGAGAGGGGAGATCCAATTCTTCAGGATCTTCAACATTTCCTCCAGGTTTTTAAATGGACCTTTGATGAGCCCGGTCGTTTGGCGACTACAGGGTCAGATATTCTTCATCTACGTCAAGGCACTCGTACATTGTCCGATTACGCCATCGAATTTCAGACAATGGCTACCGAATTAAATTGGTGAGAGGACAGTTTATGGAGTATTGTTTTGGAAGGACTAACCACCCAAATCAAAGA
Source organism: Rhinatrema bivittatum (assembly GCF_901001135.1). Lineage (NCBI taxonomy): Eukaryota > Metazoa > Chordata > Amphibia > Gymnophiona > Rhinatrematidae > Rhinatrema > Rhinatrema bivittatum. The sequence continues at coordinate 589,580,535 of NC_042615.1, forward strand.
TGAGTTGGCTGCTCGAGATCTCCCTGATTCTTTGGATGATCTGATTGATCTAGCTGGCAAAATCGATCGGCGTCTTCAGCAACGCTCCAGAGAATTGCGTGGGCCACGTAGACCAATCACTCTGGCACCCTACTTCTCCAGGCCACTGTCAAGCCCCCAGCCTACTGCTGCAAGCCTTCAGCAGGAAGAACCTATGCAATTAGGGAGGAGTCCTTTAACGACCGAAGAAAGACGGCATCGCTGAACTCAAGGCTTTTGTTTATACTGCGCTGGAAAGGGGCATTTTCTGGCCAATTGTCATGAGAAAGGGGGAAACTTCAGAGCCTAGAACCATTCGGGGAGATGGTTTTAGGTTTTACTGGCTCTGCTCCCCAGCTTATTCTTCCTGTAATGTTGATTCAGAACCAGCAATAATTCTCTACCTTGGCTCTTCTGGATTCTGGGGCAAGAGGGAATTTTATTATGAGTAATCTGGTCGAATACCTTGGTTTACCTACTGTACTAAGAGAGACACCATTGGTACTTTCTTCTATATCCGGAAATCCACTTCCTGAATGAATCCTTCGGACTACACTTCTGGTGCGCCTCAAGACTGGTACACTACATATGGAAAAGATCTCCCTTCATGTCATTGACAAGGCCGTTCATCCAGTCATTCTAGGGATGCCTTGGCTCAAAAAACATTCCCCCCATGATCAATTGGGAGACACTTCAGTTAACCAAATGGAGCTCATGATGTCAACAGCAATGTCTTCTTCCAGTGACACGTCCTCTCACCGTCTGTCTTGCTACCACCTCAGGAGATCTACCTTCACAATACTCCAGTTATGCTGATGTATTCTCCAAAGAAAATGCAGAAATTCTACCTGAACATCGGCAGTTTGATTGTGCCATCAGTCTGCTTCCTGGGACCATACCTCCTCGAGGAAGGGTATATCCATTATCACTTCCTGAGACCCAGGCTATGGCCTAATACATCCAGGAGAATTTAGACAGGGGATTCATTCGCCCATCAACATCGCCGGTTTTTTTCTTTGTGGCCAAAAAAGATGGTACTTTATGGCCCTGCATAGATTATCGAGGCTTGAATGCCATAACCAGGAAAGATCGTTACCTGTTGCCCCTCATTCCAGAATTATTGGACCGGTTACAAGGCACCCAAGTGTTTACGAAACTTGATCTACAGGGGCATATCACTTAGTCACATCTGGCGACGAATGGAAGACTGCTTTTAATACTCGGGATAGACATTTTGAATATTTAGTAATGCCTTTCGGACTGTGCAACACACCTGCAGTTTTCCAGTCTATAATGAATGAAATTTTTCTGGATCTATTGTACAATAAAGTAGTTGTCTATCTGGATGACGTACTGATTTTCTCCCGAGATCTTCAATCTCACCGCTATGATATCCAACAAGTACTGCAACGTTTGCGAGCTCACAAGCTTTATGTTAAGTTGGAAAAATGTATTTTTGAAGCCAAGTCCTTGCCCTTTTTGGGATACATTATTTCCAATACCAGGTTCCAAATAGATCCAGTTAAAGTGGCCTGCATTCAGGACTGGCCCCAGCCCTCCGGTCTGCGCTCCCTGCAATGATTCTTGGAATTTGCCAATTTTTACAGGTACTTCATTCCTCATTAATCCCAATTAGTTGCTCCATTGTCCACATTAACTCGAAAAGGAGCCAATACCAGGGAGTGGTCAATGGAGGCAGTGGACGCATTTCCAGGCTAAAGAAGGCCTTTCTTTCTGAAACCTGCCTTCACCATCTGTCCTTTTGTTTTAGAAGTGGATGCCTCCTCAATTGCTGTTGGGGCTGTCTTGGGTCAAATTTCTACTAAGGGGGTTTTCCACCCTTGTTCCTATTTTTCTTGCAAATTCTCTGCTGCTGAAAAAGGATATGGTATCGGGGATAAGGAGCTCCTGGCCATAAAACTGGCTTTTGAGGCTTGGCGACAATGTTTGGAGGGAGCACAACATACCATTATGGTCTATACTGATCATAAGAATCTAGAACATCTTCGTCAAGCCCAATGTCTAAATCCCCATCAAGCACACTGGTCCTTATTTTTTAACCATTTTGATTTACTGGTAAAGTACAGATCAGCTGCCAAAACCATAAGAGCAGATGCCCTCTCTCGCGCCTCTGAGGCCAAAGATTATCCAGACCCACTGGGATTCATTATCGATCCAGCACGCATCCTGGTGGCCACTACTCATATAGTTCCCCCGGGGAAAAATGTTGTTCCAACCCGGTTATGACAATGCTTGTTGGAATGGACCTATGATTCTAAAGTGGCTGGACATCCAGGTCGAGCTCGAACTCTCTCGCTCCTCTGAAGATATTGTTGGTGGCCATTGATGTACCAGGATGTGAGAGCCTATGTGGACTCGTGCCCAACCTGCGCCCGGCAGAAAACTCCAGTAGGATGTCCTTGGGGCTTATTACAGCCTCTACCTGCACCCAAGAAACCCTGGACTCATATTGCTACCGATTTTGTGGTACATTTACTTACTTCCAATGGGAATCGGATGATTTGGGTGGTCATTGACCTTTTTTCTAAAATGGCCCACTTTATCACCCTCCCAGCACTACCCTCCACTCCAAAACTGGCCAAGTTGTTCACAATACACATTTTTCGATTAAATGGATTACCTCGTCATATTGATTCAGACCATGGAACCCAGTTCACGGCTAAATTTTGGCAGTCTTTGTGCAGTAAATTTGGGGTTAAATTGGATTTTACCACAGCCTATCACCCCCAGGCCAATGCACAAACTGAACGAACTAACCGCACATTAAAGACCTTTTTAAGAGCCTTTGTGAAAGAACTACAGGACGATTGGGCCGACCTTCTCCCATGGGCAGAATTCTCCCATAATAGTCATGGCAATGCTGCTACGGGATCCTCGCCTTTTCTCTGTGTCTATGGGAAACAACCACTTCTTCATCTTCTGATACCTTTATCTGTTCCTTCCCCGGCTGCTCAGATGACAGCACAGGATCTCCATGCATTATGGACTCAGATTGAAACCATGATCTGCCAGGTGTTATGGTTATGAGGTGTTGGAGTGGATTCTTGTGTACTGCGGTGATGGCCACTCCCACGGGAAGGATCTCCATGAGGAACTGCAGTACTAAGCTAGACTCTATACATGCAGACACAGAGAACTAACCGCACATTAAAGACCTTTTTAAGAGCCTTTGTGAAAGAACTACAGGACGATTGGGCCGACCTTCTCCCATGGGCAGAATTCTCCCATAATAGTCATGGCAATGCTGCTACGGGATCCTCGCCTTTTCTCTGTGTCTATGGGAAACAACCACTTCTTCATCTTCTGATACTTTTATCTGTTCCTTCCCCGGCTGCTCAGATGACAGCACAGGATCTCCATGCATTATGGACTCAGATTGAAACCATGATCTGCCAGGTGTTATGGTTATGAGGTGTTGGAGTGGATTCTTGTGTACTGCGGTGATGGCCACTCCCACGGGGAGGATCTCCATGAGGAACTGCAGTACTAAGCTAGACTCTATACATGCAGACACAGAGAAATTGTACTTATTGTACAGCTCGATGGTACTGCCCGGGGAGCAGGCAGCAGTGAAGGTAACCCAGTGAAGTAGTCCAGGGATCCTCAGCAGAGGAGACCAGTCTCACACTCAAGTAGGTGAAAGGCAGCGTGGCGTAGCAGGGACGGGTCCCAGAAGCTGAAGGTGAGACAGACTGAAAGGGTTAGTACTCACTGAAGCAGAAAGCTGTATTGTTAAAGGTCCTGGCAGGCAGAAGTTGTTCAGTGGCAGGCCACAGATTAGGGAGAGTAGGCCCTCGAGGAGTGAGTACCTGGTATCCCAAGATAGGTACTTGAAATAGAACAGAAGGGCCCCCGAGGAGTGGGTACCCAGGTTAGTGAAGAAATACCCCGAAGGGCAGAGAGCGCTTCTTGTGGAAGCTGGGAAGCGGCAAAGCAGCTTAGACCGGAGGCAATCCAATCCTTGCTAACTCAGTTTGTTAGCAAATGAAGGGCAGGCTAAATACCAAGATATGATGACGTCACTTGGAGGGGATGCCCCTGAGGTTCCCACCATGACGTGGATAAAAATGTGGGTGGCATGCGCGCGGGCACCCTAAGAGGCCCTCAGGAAAATCAAGGCAAACACCGTTGCCATTGCCGATACGGGGACACCGGAGAGAGCGGCATGAAGACGTGACAGCGGCCATCTTCCCAAGGCATGAAGAGAGAGAAGGAAGAAAGGTGAGGCACAGAGGTCAAAGCCATTTGAGACCGACGGATGCAACGGTACCCCCCCTTCAAAGGTCCCCCTCCAGACCCCCTACCTGGTCTAGGTTTCTGAGGATGCGATCGATGAAATTGACGAAGCATCTCTTTGTCCATGATATTAGCCAATGGTTCCCAAGTTTTCTTCTGGTCCGTATCCCTCCCATGATGGGAGGTATTCCCAAACTCTGCCTCTCTTCCTTACATCAAGGATGGCATAAACCTTATATTTGATGTCTTCTTCTGCATCAACTGGGGTAGGTTCAGGTGTCTTGGTGGAAAACTCGCTAAGAACAAGAGGTTTCAGCAGCGAAACATGGAATGCATTGTGAATACTCATAGCTGGAGGGAGTCTCAGACTATCGGTGAGTGAGTCCAACCGTCAGAGAATAGAAAAGGGCCCGACAAAGCATGGAGCAAATCAAGCAAATGGAAGCTTAAGTCTCAGATGTTTAGCAGAAAGCCAAACTTTATCTCCAGGCTGGAATTCAGGAGCCTTGCTTCGGTGAGCGTCATAACCTTTCTTTGCTCATTGTGTCGTGAACTGACATAGGCGCGGACGAACTGTTTAAGAGTTCTATTCATTCTCTTACGGGACGATACAGTAAGGAGCGATAGGGAGAGCTGCATTAGTGCCGGGCACACCCACGGTTGCCGCATGCACAGTCCAGCTCACCTACCGCTCGATACTGTATGTAAATAGCTTGCAAATGCAAGCTGCGTCTAAGAAGCGTCCGTGAAGCATTAGGCCCACGCAACCCATTTTACTGTATAGAGCACTATACAGCATCCTGGGTGCGCTGGCCTAACGCTTCACGGACATGCTGGTATCTGTCATTTCAAATGTCATTTCAAATGACATTTGAAATGACAGGTTCCAGGAAGTGGACGGTTCTCCTACGCTCGGGATTGCCAGTCCTCTCTCCTCTCCTCCCGAAGCAAGCAACGAAAGTGGAAAAAACGAAAAAAAAAAAGTAGCAAGAGAGAGAGGGGAGAGAGGATGGGCAATCCTACACTCGGGATTGCCAGTCCTCTCTCCCCTCCTCCCGAAACAAGGCGCGAAAAGCAGCCTTGCTTTTCGGAAGGAGGGGAGAAGGGACTGGCAGTGAAAAGCAATGAAGCGACTTACTTTTTTGCAGCCCCCCTCCGGAGATGGACATCGGCAACGAGGGACCGCAGCTCCCCTCCCCTGCCTCCAGCTGCCCACGAAGATAGATGCATCGCACGGGCAAAAGTGGCCCCTGTGCATGCAATTGGCCGCTCAAGACGTGACGTCACATGCCGTGACGCCAAACGTCGTGACGCCAGATCTTGAGCGGCCCAATTGCACGCACAGGGGCCGCTTTCGCCCATGTGATGCGTCTATCTTTGCGGGCAGCTGGAGGCAGGGGAGCCGCGGTCCCTCATCGCCGATGTCCGTCTCCGGAGGGGGGCTGCAAAAAAAGTAAGTCGCTTTGTTGCTTTTCACTGCCAGTCCTCTCTCCCCTCCTCCCGAAAAGCAAGGCTGCTTTTCGCGCCTTGCTTCGGGAGGAGGGGAGAGAGGACTGGCAATCTCGAGCATAGGATTGCCCGTCCTCTCTCCCCTCTCTCTCTTGCAACTTTTTTTTTTCGCTTTTTCGCTTTTTTCCGCTTTCATTGCTTCGGGAGGAGGGGAGAGGACTGGGGCTGCCCCGGAGACCAGCACCCATGGACGCGGCCAGGGCAGGTGAGCGGGGGCTGGGGGAAAGTTTGCCGCCTACCCTTACCCCTGCCTCTAATGCAGGGGTAAGGTTAGGCGGTAAGTTAGCAGGTTAAACGCACAGCAAAATGGCACGGTAAAAAAGCGATAGTCGGGGTGCGCGTTACTGTATGGGAGGGAATAGCTAATTCGATCGTTTACATGTAATATACATGCCGCGGGCAGAAGGGGTTACCCGGTGATTTAAGGACGCGGTAAGAGTAGGTTAAAGGGGATTGTGTATCACAGGAAGGGCTAACACGGCCGAAAAGTGGGTAGAAAGTGGGTTAGGAGCAGGGTAACCGCGGCCGCACTTTACTGTATTGACCTGTTAGTTTGGCCATTCGACTGAGGATTATACACAGAGGTGAAGTCAAGTGTGATGTTGAATTTCTTACACAAGGCTTTCCAGAACTTTGCTGTAAATTGAGATCCTCTGTCAGAAACAATATGTTTAGGCATGCCATGTAGGTGAAAGATGTGACTGATGAATAACTTAGCAAGTTCCATGCCATGGCTGACGGCAAGCCAGGGAGAGCCACGAAGTGAGCCATCTTTGAAAATCTGTCCACTGTAATCAAAATGGTATTGTTGCCTCCAGAATGTGGCAGGTCCACCACAAAATCTGTTGCAATATGGGTCCAGGGCTCATCCGGTGCTGGCAAGGGTTGAAGCAGGCCCCAAGGATGTCCAGGCGGAGGTTTCTGTCTGGCACAATTGGAACAGGAGGCTGTGTAAGCTAGAGTGTCTTCTTTCATGGTGGGCCACCAGTAATACTTTTGTAGCTTGGCAAGTGTTCACCATTGACCAGGGTGTCTGGCCAGTTTCGAATCATGAACCCATCTTAGCAATTTCTTTCTTAGATTTCAGGGTACAATGGTCTTGCCCGGGGGTACCGGATGTGTAGCTGTGAGAACCACTCTCTTCGGGTCAATAATATGGTGGGGTTCATTAAGTACATCCTCTGAGAGGAAAGAGCGAGATAATGCGTCTGCTCTGACATTCTTGTCACTAGGGCGATATTTCAGCAAAAAGTCAAATCTGTTGAAGAACAGGGACCACCTCGCCTGTCTATAGTTGAGGCATTGAGCGTCACGGAGGTATTCCAGATTTTTGTGATCAGTGTAAACAGTAATCTGATGTTGTGCACCCTCAAGCCAGGGGCGTCATTCTTCAAATGCCATTTTTATTGCCACCAGTTCTTTATCCCCAATGCCGTAGTTCTTCTCTGCTGGCAAGAAGCATCGGGAAAAGAATGAATCACCGGTCTGGCTTAGCACGGCCCTTACACCTACATCAGAGGCATCGACTTCCACAATGAAGGGTCAAGTAGGGTCTGGATGGTGGAGACATGGTTTGCTTTGAAAGGCGTCTTTTAACTTCTGGAATGCAGTCACAGCTTCCATAGACCCAAGTAGCAGTTTTGGCTTCCTTCTTAGCCATTGCTGTTAATGGAACAGTCAATGAAGAGTAATTTTTAATAAAGGTCTGTAGTAATTGGTAAATCCCAAAAATCATCTTAGAGCTTTTAGGCCCATGGGCTGTGGCCATTTTTGAATACTCTCAAGCTTCTGAGGGTCCATTTGGAAACCATTGTTTAAGACAATAAAACCTAAGAAGGGCACGGATTCTTTATGACATTCATATTTAGACAATTTGGAGTACAACAGTTCTCACGAAGTCTCTGCAAAACTCTTTTGACATCTTCCTGATGGGATTGCAGGTCCTGAGAAAATATCAAGATGTCGTCTAAGTAGACAACGACAGATTGGTAGAGTAAATCATGCAGAATATCGTTCATCATGTTTTGGAAGACAGCTGGGGCGTTGCACAAGCCGAAAGGCATCACCAGGTATTCAATGTGTCCATTCTGGAAATTCAGGACCCTTGCCCTCATGAGGTCAAATATATTAGCAATTCAATTTATTTAGCATGGGTTAACTGCCTGATGAGATTTGGAAGATACTACAAATGGACATTGCAAACTGATAAGATGTGACTATATATATGCCCTGATGATGGAGAATAATAAGGATCTTGAGACCTTTTAAGGAAAAACATAAAATAAAAATAATAGACCCAGTTCAAGCTTTTTGTTCAATCAATATGCAGCCATAAATCACCCCAATTCAATATGTGTAATGAATCTGAATAGGGCCATAAAACAAAACAGTCCATCTACTTTCATTCTGTTCAATTTCTCCAGTCCTATTGCCCATGGGAGTGGTGTTCTTTCTAGTGTGTGTGTGTGTGTGAGGGGGGGGGGGGGGGGGGGGGGGGGGGGGGGGGGGGAGCTAATGTCCTTTGGGACCTGGGCATGTAAGTAGAGTCTCCTTCCCTTGTGGGTTACTAAACTTCTTGCTGTAATGGTGATACAGGGACCAGACAAGACACAGTTTGGGTTTACTGTGATTTCTTCAGAGAAAGTCCTATGAATTAGAAATAACTGGTCCAAAGTACATCTGTGCTCAGACTGGTTTCTTTCACTGAACTCCTCTCCCCTATCTCTGTGTATGTGTTCTTGTTATTGTCGCCTGGCATAGAGCTTTTCTTTCCTGGAGAGAGAGGATAAATTGTCCCAGTTGGGAAGGGCAATCCTATGTGTGAGGAGGATCTTCTTATACCCAAAGAAAATCATATCTGAAGTCCACAATAGTTCAGTTCTTCAACCCTAGTCTATATCCTGTGCCACAAAGGGTAGAGATTCCCAGTGATGGGTTTTCAAATATATCATCTTTGTCATAGTGAACTCCTCCTGATTGACCTTTCTTGGGCTGAGGAAAGCCAGCTTCAATATAGTAGAAGACTTCCTCATGAATCAAAAGGTTAAAAAACATTTTCAAAGTCCAAAAACTTCCTCTGAGGAGTTGATTCTCTACTCTGCCTTCCCTGACTGAGAAAGGGGTACAGCAGATGTTCTTTCCCCTGGCTACTGGATTCAGGGATGTCCTTACTACAGTGGGAACCAGATTCTCACATCAGTCCAAAAATCCAAAACTCCTCAAATGTCTAAGAAAAGTCTCTTTGCCAAAAAAACTGGAGGCAGATCCTAACAGACTAGGGATATACTAGAAGGAATCTTTCCCCCAAAACACCAAGTCAGGCTGGGAGGCCTTAATTCAAAACAAAGGTAATAAACTGCTTACTCTCCAAAATCCATACCAAACTGACCATGCTCTCTTCTGTCTTAGCCCCCCCGTGCACTAGCTCCCCACCTTAGCAATCCTGTGGGGGAGGTACCATTGGGAATGGTATGTCCCTCTAAGTGGCTAACCCAAGGTCAGGGAGCTAAGGCCATACAGTAGAGACCTAGGGGCTCTCTACACATATATTGGCGCTTTATTCAATTAGGTTGACCCAAATGTTTTCAAAGGGTTTTTAAAATATTTAAATTGTGTTTGTAACCAAAAATGTTGGTGTAAAAAAATTAAAAAATGGAAATGATAGAAAAAGCAAAGGTAAAAATGAATAGATATAAAAAACAGATAAAATTAGGACTGGAGAATTAGAAAAAGGAAATATAAGAATGGTAAAAAAGATAAAGATAGAGAAAGCAAACTAAATCTAACACCATCAACCTTAGGTTTGGGAGTTCAAAAAACATGCAGTGTCTACCATTTACTTTTGACTGTCAGAGGTAAGAAATATGATCTTATTGGCAAATTCAGAGTCCTGAGCTTAAAAGGGAATGGGATGATTGCAACTGAATAGTAAGTGAATTAAATGACTCAGGGTCAGACAGGTGAAGGTCTCTACTACAGATTTCATTAGCTAATACTTTTCACTGATGACAGACTGATATTTTTGTCTTTTCTGATGGATGAGAAAATAGTAAACATATTCAGAATTCTGTTAATCTCTGCTTGGTATATCCAGGAACATGTACTGTAAATCTTATTTTGTAAGCAAAGCACTGTTGGTTTTTAAGCCTTAGGAATTGTCTCCCCTAAGACATGACATTAAAAAAAATGCTTGTTTATTTTTTCAGATGCTGATAATCTAATTTTTAATAACATAATGTGTACAAAGTGCAGTAGTGCCTAGGGCTGGTAACACTGCATCAATATTATTATTATTGTACTTTTCTTTATAAGGCTGTTCTTCTGAGACAGCATGAATGTCATAACACAATGTGGAATGAATATTAAAAAGAGGGTGAACTGTAATAGACTTTCAAGGGCTTGATTCACTGAAAAACTTTTGGCCACATGAGGATGAGAAGTAGGAAAAACCTCAGCAGTCACTGTCATAAAAGCAGAAACTTGGAAGATATTTTGTAACAAAAAAATTATAGTTGCCACAATCTGAAAAACAAATACTCAGTGTGCACAAGAGAAAGAGCTACTATGGTTCCTGTATTAATGCCCCTAACTAACTGAAACACATCTACACTTTCTATTCATATCTGGAAGCCCTCAGCACAGAATTTGTTTACTCCTTCTTCATGCTGTAGTTGGTTCGGGTTGAACTGCTACTGCAGCAGCATATACCACAAAAAAGAGAGGCAAAACTGACCAAATAATACAGAAAATGGATCTGTACAATCAAAGCAATCACACTGAGATATGCATCTTAAATCTGCTTGATAGATGTTAAATCATGAACCCTAGAAATATTTATTCAGAAATTCAAGATGAAAACTTACAACCAAAAGCAAAAAAAAAAAAAAAAATACAAAACACTTAAAAATAATTATGATGTGGCCATGTTTTAGCTATTAATATGCCCATCCTAAGAGGATTAATTACAGAAAATCAGCGAAAAAAAAAAGAACCTCAAAATGTATTCTCTTTGCAAAAGTTATAGCCATTTAGATAATGTAGCTAAATGATTCAATTAGATTTCAAAAAGTACTCATTGTGCTTGTTATGAGCCGCGATCGCGGCAAGCCGCGACCGGAAACCACCCCTTACCGGTGCGGCAGACCACTGCGTTCTCTTTGAAACATTTAAACCCCCACCCTCCTGACCCCCCAAGACTTACCAAAACTCCCCTGGTGGTCCAGCGGGGAGTCAGGAAGGCTATCGGTGCCATGAGGAAATCGCAAACGAGTGCAGGGATGGCTTCCTGACTCCCCGCTGGACCACCAGGGAGTTTTGGTAAGTCTTGGGGGGGGGGATTAAGGAGGGTGGGGGATTTAAATTTTTATTTAGGGAACCGGGAAACATATGGACAGATCGACAACTTATGGAATTCTCCATACTTCCATATTCAACGAAATCGACCCTCAACGACAACGTATCACAAACGCAACGAAAATGTTTTGTCTGCACATCCCTACTGGCTTGTTCCTGTTTGTGGTTCCTGTTCCTGATCTTCGGTGTTGACTCCTGACTGGCTGTGGCGTATTCTCTGGCTTCTGATCCCTGGACCGGCTATGGCGTATTCTCTGGCTTCTGACCCCTGGACCGGCTGTGGCGTATTCTCTGGCTTCTGATCCCTGGACCGGCTGTGAGGTATTCTTTGGCTCTCGACCCTTGGACTGGTTGTGGAGTTTTCTCCAACTCCCATTATCTGAACTGTTCTACCTTTGATTCCACGACCTGCTGGAGGCGCCAGCTCAACTTTACTTTCCACAACCTGCTGAGGACATCCACCTTTGATTCCACGACCTGCTGGAGGTGCCAGCTCAGCTTTATTCCCCACGACCTGCTGAGGACATTTCTCTTTGATTCCACGACCTGCTGGAGGCGCCAGCTCAACTTTACTTTCCACGACCTGCCGAGGACATCCACCTTTGATTCCTGCTGGAGGCGCCAGCTCAGCTCTATCCTCTTGGACTGGCTGTGGACGTTTATCTGTAATACCACGACCTGCTGGAGGCACCAGCCATCTGGACCATACGACCTGCAGGAGGCGCCTGCATCCAGATCTCCCTGTCGTCCATTCCTTGAGAGTCCTGGTCTAGGCCTCGCCAACCAGCGATTGGACTTACGTTCTTCGCTGGGCCAAGGGTTCACACCCCGCAACCATAACAGTAAGTCAAGGCCATGGACCCAGCAGAGGCCTCGGCACTACGAGCAATTCCCAGCCTGGCACTGAAGATAGTCGAACAACAGAGTATGTTAGAAGCCATGGCCGCCTCCATTGAACGACTTAATACTCGATTAGACGCTGTGGTTGCTACGCACGCTAATCCGCCCGCAGTCAGTCCACCAACTGCACCTGCTATACCTATGCTGCAAGGACTCCCTCGTCCGGTTATCCCTTTACCGGTTCCACCTCGGTATGCTGGAGATCCACGCTTATGTTTGGAATTTCTGGACCAATGCAATATGCATTTTCGTCTACAATCCTCTCTCTTCCCGGACGATATAACCAGAACCACCTATATATTATCGTTGCTGGATGGCAAAGCCCTAGCATGGGGTTCGGCTCTGTGGCAGAACGCTGATCCCGTACTACAGGACTTCTCTCGCTTCCTGGAATTGTTCCGGTTGGTGTTTGAAGAACCAGGGAAAAAGGCAGCCGCGGGGTCCACCCTCCTACACCTTCGTCAAGGAGGGCGAGCTCTCATGGACTACAATATAGAATTTCGAACTCTGGCGACGGAGCTTCAGTGGGAAGAAGCAACCCTCCGAACAATTTATTTGGAGGGCCTATCTACTAAAATCAAGGATGAACTGGCGGCGAGGGAAATTCCTACTTCTTTAAATTCACTTATTGAATTAGGCACCAGAATTGACCGACAAATTCAGGAAAGAGCTCGGGAGAGTCTGGGAGTTAGACGACGCCTGACCAATTCCTACACTCAACCTCCTCCTCTCACAAATACCCGAGAAGTACATCCTAATGAAACTACTACTGAGGAACCCATGCAACTCGGCAGAGGTCCCCTGTCTCCTGCTGAACATCAGAGACGACGTAGAGAAGGACTTTGTTTATATTGTGGAGGCTCCGGTCATCGGATTGCAGGTTGTCCTATCCGACCGGGAAACTCCAAAGCCTAGGGTCCATGGGGGGAGTAACCCTAGGTCTTACATCTCCAGCTCCACCACTTACGCTACCTGTCACCCTCACAGTTAAAGGACATACATTTACCACCTTGGCCCTAGTGGATTCCGGTGCCGGCGGAGAATTTATCCTGCAAGAAATAATCGAACAACTACGGATTCCTACCCGACCCTGTCCTAAACCATTAGTCGTTTCATCTATTCACGGGGATCCTTTACCAGGGACCATTACACATCAGACTGAACCTCTGGATTGTCATATTGCACCAGACCATCGGGAACAAATTACGTTTTACGTACTCAAGAAAGCCATTCATCCAGTGGTTCTTGGCATTCCGTGGCTACAGCGTCATAATCCCCAATTTGATTGGACTACTTTAAAACTGAAGCAGTGGGGATCCAATTGTCTGGGAGCATGTTTAAATAAGACTTCTTGCACACAAAGTTTTATTTGTACCTCTGGCCTAGGGAAATTACCCTCTCAATATGAACAATTTGCGGATGTATTCTCCAAGGAGGCCGCGGACAGCTTACCTCCTCACCGGGAGTTCGACTGTGCTATCAATTTGATTCCGGGATCAACACCACCTCGAGGGAGAACATACCCCTTATCCGTTTCAGAGACTCTAGCCATGTCCGAATATATCCAGGATAACTTGCAGAAAGGCTTCATACGAAGATCTATCTCCCCGGCGGGAGCTGGATTTTTTTTTGTCAAGAAAAAACATGGGAGATTACGACCTTGCACTGATTTTAGGGGGCTCAATGCTATAACCATCAAGGACAGATATCCGCTACCTCTTATCGCAGAGTTATTTGACCGATTACAAGGAGCCCAATTTTTTTCTAAACTAGACTTACGTGGAGTATATAATCTAGTTCGGATTCATGAGGGCGACGAATGGAAGATGGCTTTTAATACCAGGGACGGCCACTACAAATATTTATTTATGCCGTTTGGCCTAACCAATGCTCCAGCCGTCTTCCAACACTTCATCAACGAAATCTTCAGGGATTTACTCTATATCTGTGTGGTGGTTTATTTAGATGATATATTAATTTTCTTTAAAGACTTACAAGCCCATCAGCAACATGTTATACAGATTTTGCAATGTTTACGATAGAATCATTTATATGCTAAATTGGAAAAATGTGTTTTCAAGACTGAATCTGTACCCTTCTTAGGGTATATCATCTCTAAACAAGGGTTTCAGAAGGATCCGGCTAAATTAAAATGTATTCAGATCTGGCCCCAACCAACTGGTCTATGCGCACTGCAGAGGTTTCTTGGATTCGCCAACTATTATCGCAGTTTCATCAAGGATTTTTCCAAGCTCGCGGCACCGCTTACTGCACTCACTCGTAATGGAGCTAATACTAAATCCTGGCCAGTGGAAGCTATTGAGGCATTCCAAACCCTTAAAGATTCCTTTTTACGACAACCCTGTCTGCATCACCCAGATCCCAGATGTCCCTTCATTGTCGAGGTTGATGCGTCCAATGTATGAGTAGGTGCGGTACTGAGCCAAAATTCTGCTTCTGGCAAGTCTCATCCCTGCTCTTACTTTTCAAGGAAATTCTCACCTGCTGAGCGCAATTATTCTATAGGCGACCAGGAGTTGCTTGCCATTAAACTTGCTTTCGAGGAATGGCGACAGTGGCTGGAGGGGTCTCAACATACAATCACGGTTTTTACGGACCATAAAAACCTAATCTATTTACAGCAAGCTCAAAGGCTCAATCCACGCCAAGCCCGCTGGGCACTTTTTTTTACCCGTTTCGATTTTGAAATTCGATATCGACCCACCAGCAAGAACATTAAAGCTGATGCTTTATCATGCTCTTTTGTCAGCGAGGACATCTTAGACCCCATTCAGAACATCATTGATCCTGCTCGCATCATTATTTCTGCAACTTTCACAGTTCCTGTTGGCAAGACGGTGGTACCTCAAAGACTCCGCAACAAAGTATTGAAGTGGGGACATGATTCCCAAGTGGCTGGGCATTCTGGACAGAGACGAACTCTTGCCCATCGGCAGCGTCACTATTGGTGGCCAGGAATGCGTAAGGACATTCGTGCTTACGTAAATTCTTGTCCTATATGCGCTCAACATAAGGATCCTACAGGGAAGACTTGGGGGCTATTACAACCTCTTCCGGTACCTACTAAACCTTGGTCTCACATTTCCACTGACTTTATTGTCGATCTGCCAGCTTCAGAAGGACATACGGTCATATGGGTTGTGGTGGATCGATTTTCAAAAATGGCCCATTTTACACCTCTACCCACACTTCCATCTGCTCCTCGTCTGGCTCATCTCTTCATGTTACACATTTTTCGTCTCCATGGTATTCCACAGCACATTACCTCTGACCGTGGATCACAGTTCACTGCCAAATACTGGCGGATCCTTTGCACTAAATTCCACATTACTCTAGATTTCACCACTGCGTTCCATCCCCAGGCCAACGGGCAGTCGGAGAGGACCAACCGGTCCTTAAAACAATTTTTACGAACTTACGTTAACTCTCGACAAGATGACTGGGCGGCTTTGCTACCCTGTGCAGAATTCTCCCACAGTTTTCACACTTGCACGTCTACGGGGGCTTCTCCTTTTCAAGTCATTTATGGACAGCAACCCGCTCCACCTATACCATTACCCCTGCTAGTTGCCTCTCCAGCGGCCCAGTTTACGGCCCTACAACTGAAACAACTATAGAACCATATGCAACAAATGTTACGAAGGGCAGCAAATACTGCCAAGAAATTTGCGGATCGACACAGACGACCGGCACCACGATTCCTTCCAGGAGATAAAGTGTGGTTAAGTACCAGACACATTTGTTTACGGGTTCCCTCCATGAGATTGGCTCCTCAGTACATTGGTCCCTTTCCGGTGATAAGACAATTGGGTCCTGTGACTTATCAATTATGACTACCTTCCACACTTCGTATTCATAACTCATTTCACGTATCTCTTTTGAAGCCCGTACTTCTCACCTGGCCCTCTCGTAAGACACCTGTTTCTCCGCTGGTAAGGGCTGAAGAAGATACTATTTACCAAGTTCGAGAAGTCCTGGATGTGCGCAAACGAGGTCGTAAATGGGAGTACCTTCTTGCCTGGGATGGTTTCGGACCGGAGGAGAATTCCTGGGAACCAGCTACAAATATCTTGGATAAAGACCTTCTCAAGAACTTCCATACTTTTCATCCTGAGAAGTCCAAGCCTTCTAGGGGGAGGCCTAAAGGAGGGGGTACTGTTATGAGCCGCGATCGCGGCAAGCCGCGACTGGAAACCACCCCTTACTGGCGTGGCAGACCGCCGCGTTCTCTTTGAAGGAGTGCTGGGTCTTGGGCCCGGGGCCATGGTCCGCGGCACATCATGGCCGCGGCGTTCTCTCTTCTCTTCCGGGTTTCTGGCTCCGCCCCCCTTCAGGGGCTTTCATTGCAGCCCAGGATTCGCTGCAGGAAGCCTTCTGTGCCGGGATTGGCTCTTCCCTGGTGTGCCAGCTGGTGGGAACTATTTAAAGGCAAGGCCTGAACCTCAGACCTTGCCTTGACTTCCTCTCGGCTCCTGGCTTGTTCCTGTTTGTGGTTCCTGTTCCTGATCTTCGGTGTTGACTCCTGACTGGCTGTGGCGTATTCTCTGGCTTCTGACCCCTGGACCGGCTGGGGTGTATTCTCTGGCTTCTGATCCCTGGACCGGCTGTGAGGTATTCTTTGGCTCTCGACCCGTGGACTGGTTGTGGAGTTTTCTCCAACTCCCATTATCTGAACTGTTCTACCTTTGATTCCACAACCTGCTGGAGGCGCCAGCTCAACTTTACTTTCCACGACCTGCTGAGGACATCCACTTTTGATTCCATGACCTGCTGGAGGCGCCAGCTCAGCTTTATTCCCCACAACCTGCTGAGGACGTTTCTCTTTGATTCCACGACCTGCTGGAGGCGCCAGCTCAACTTTACTTTCCACGACCTGCTGAGGACATCCACCTTTGATTCCACGACCTGCTGGAGGTGCTAGCTCAGCTCTATCCTCTTGGACCAGCTGTGGCCGTTTATCTGTAATACCATGACCTGCTGGAGGCACCAGCCATCTGGACCATACGACCTGCAGGAGGCGCCTGCATCCAGATCTCCCTGTCGTCCATTCCGTGAGAGTCCTGGTCTAGGCCTCACCAACCAGCGATTGGACACGTTCTTCGCTGGGCCAAGGGTTCACACCCCGAAACTATAACAGTCCTATAACACTATATTGAATCCAATCAACTTCATAAAAGATACTGGAAACTTATGTCCAAAATGCTTATATCGGCCTATGAAAATTCATATTTTCAGTGGAGATCAACAAGTGTCCTTCATATGGCTGTAATCACAACAAGACAAAACAAAAATGTCAAGACAAAACCAATACTGAAAGCACGTTTAGAGCTCAAAACCAGTCAATTTGTGGGAGGGCAGTGAGTGGATCAGGGTGGTGCTACTCATTCAGTAAACTGGTCTAAGTTAGCCAGATATAACTCATCCATGAGATACACATGGATATTCAATGGATAAATCATATCTGGCTAAGTTATTTAACCAGCCAGTGCTCAATATTGGGTCCTTGATATTTAAGAGCAGATGGTTACATACATACAAGCATCCATCTAAATCTTGAAAACGTCCTGGTAAATAGCACTGATTTGAAGCACTTCATGTGTAATTACTTATAACTCAAGTACAATATTTTAAAGAATACCATAATAATAATAGTATTTATCATCTGTATAATTTTGATGGATTTATGCAGTACTGTAGAATGATGATAAGTTTTCAGTTACAATAAGGCCTTTACTTTTTTCTAGGGATGTGCTATCATTCAGGGACCCCATAACCTGAGCACATTTTTCCCAAAATTTTGTGAAAAATTTGGTTTCGGGTTAGTGCATGCTAACTCCCATTAGCGCACACTAACCTGAAATTTGGGTCCCCCCGAATTACTAAGCCCCAAGCTGCGGGAAATACAATATTTCCTGCGGTGGGCTTTCAAACATATTCCTATTTACTTGCATACAAACTCTAGAAGTAGATGATGCAAACTTGGGTGTATTATCCCTGAATCTAAGTTCTCTTGAAGTTCCTGGGAATCAAGATGTTGTAGTGGAAATAACAGTCTCTGTTCACTGTATTATCCTGCCTCACGGCTAAGCGAATGACTCCAGACCAGCATCGCATAAAGCTGCATTTGGACGCCATCGGCGCCGCCGCACAATTTATTACTTCTGCAATATAAGTAATCCACCTCCGGAATACGACAGAGCCGGTCTCAGTGGCACCTGACCCCCTGAAGAAGGAGGTCTGCTCCGAAACACTCAGTATCGGGATTATGTCGGTGTTCACCACTTTTACATCATCTCAAGGCTAGTCAACGGACAAGATAAGTACATCATTGGATTTAAGCTTTAACATTCAAGCGATCCGTGTTTCAAGTACTTTATAGACACAAAGTGCATACCGGGCAGCTTCATGGTGAAGCGCCCTCCATACACAGCCCATAGAGACCAATGATTAGAACAACTCAATGCTATTACAAGCTCATAATTGCTTAGCCTCTTGGCATTCAAATATGAGGTCTCTTTGAGCTTTGGTTCCCACTCCTTTCATGTCTCAGGATTTGTATTTTTGTAGTTTCTGCTACTGACTTCCTGTTCTTGTGGATTCTTTATTTTCTCTGAAAAGTCCAGCAGAACAAATGGAGTTTCTTTGCAAATGTTTAGACCTTTCATAGGGAGGATGTCAGTGTCACTTGATTCATAATGCAGCTATAGCCTAGTTAAAAAGATTCTTCGTATGTTTTTTTCCTATATCCAGTTTCCTTGCCAACGGATCTACCTTGGCTCTGATGAGGCTGCTATATCACATAGGCAAAAGTTAATTTTATGAACAAGATTTTTATTGAAAAACACCAGAAACAACAGCAAAAAAACCCCAACAAAAAATGTCATACATCATGAAGCACAGTCTTAAATAAGTGTGAGAAACATATTGAAGCACTGGAACCCAAGTCTTCCAGGACCATTTCAAACATCCAACATGTTCATTGACTGTTTCCTCATATTTGTAAAACTGTAACACCTAATTCCACCACATTTTAAGACACAAATGTTAGGATGGTGGATTCTTGAGCTGAGATGAGGTTAACGCTACCTTCAGGGGATGGTCCCTGTAGGTCTTCATCGTCGGGAGGCAGTTCTGGGAAAGACCCAACTGGACCTTTACCTATACCAGCCCATGTTCCCTGTAGGTTGAGCCATTGGGTACTGGGGCCAGCAGGACTTAGGCATGGGTCTCTCGAAGAAGATAATCCCAGAAGACAGGAGGCAAAAGTGATGTCAGATGTACCAGAGTTCAGGGCAGGCAGCAAATGAGAAGAACCAGGCACAGTTCAGGAGTCAGGGCAGGCAGCAAATGAGAAGAGTTGGAGAACAGGCAGATGATCAGGACAGGCAGCAGTTAAAGCAGAATCCAGGAATGAAGCAGGATCAGAGCCATGAGAGCATCTGAGGGGGTGAGGAGCAAGGACAGGAATCAGGAACAGGAATCAGAAATGCAGAAATCAGGAATTGGAGCAGGAACCAGTAACAGGAATCAGTAACATAGGAATCAGGAGCAGGAATCAGGAATGCAGGAACCAAGGCAGACAACTTGTACTCTGGAAAGAGCAGGATCCTTTGCTGAGGTGAAGAGGGAATGGCAAGGCAAGGTATTTATACCTGCCTTGCCTGATATCATCTTCCCGGGCTGCGGGGAGCTTTCCTGTCATTGGTCTTTTAAATTACAGGAAGTGGTGCACATGCGCATGCCTAGAGGGACCACAGAAGGCATTGGCAGCGTTGGGAGACATTGTGAGGACAGAGGTAGGCCACGGTGGCAGAAGCTGGTGCTGGAGGCAAAGGCTGGTGAAAGACAGGGCAGGAGCAAGCCTTCTGCCCCTCAAGGTGAGGGAACCTGGCCATACGGGCTAATTGCTAAGGCGCCTAACAACAAAACAGTATTATCCTTCCAATGAAACATGAGTAAATGTAAAGCTACAGAGAGTAGGAAATCAAATAGCTTGTGCTACCAATGAGAAAGGGGCAGTGATTTCCAGAGCCCAAGCAAAAATGATATAGCTTCATATATGATAAGAATGTTACTGATATGCTTCCACACTGAGGTCCAATAATCATACAGATTTGTGCAATAAAACAAGAGATGAGAGATGGTGTCCCTAGCTAGTTTGTAGAACCAGCAAAGCCCATCCTCCTTTGCTACAATTTCTGAAGCATAACTGCACTCCATGATAAGGTATAATATTAAGGGTCTGTAAGATAGAAGTAGACAATTTAGAGACCACTGAGCTTCCTCACTTTCCCATATTTTTCAGTATCCAGATACCACCTAGTGGAATAGGTCTTCATCAATTTATAGAAGATAGTATCTCAATTGATAGAAGCCCAGATAGCC
The DNA here is from genome assembly GCF_901001135.1 of Rhinatrema bivittatum. Classification (NCBI taxonomy): domain Eukaryota; kingdom Metazoa; phylum Chordata; class Amphibia; order Gymnophiona; family Rhinatrematidae; genus Rhinatrema; species Rhinatrema bivittatum. The sequence goes on from NC_042615.1 coordinate 589,600,977, forward strand.
ACAGATGCTTGAGATGGCTTAGGATCCTTTTCTACCTTGAACAGATCAAGGCCACTGGACTATATACAATGCCTTAATTTCAACCATTGGAAATTCTGGTAGGAAGGGCTAGGAAAGCATTGCTGGAGATCATGGAATTTCAACATCCTACCCTCTTTCATCACTTGACCTAAGCTCCAAATGCCACATTCTTGCCAACGTACCAAACTGAGAACAGATCTGTTAATTTTAAAAGTTGGGTTATGCCATAAGGTCATACCCTGAGAGAGCCATTCATGACTAAAATTCATGAAATGTATCAATGGTAACCCACAGCACCAGGTAATCACTCAAACTGATGCAAGCCTGGCAGGCACTGTGCAGGGGGGAGGGGAGCCTCTGGGTGGCCTGCTGGCCAACTGGGCTCCTCATGTGTCCTGCTGCGCCGGGATTGGGTGGTTCTTTTGAACCACATCGTGGCGGGAACTCATTGGCTCCTGAGGTGATTAGTCAGGGGGGGAGGAGCTGAAAGAGGGATTACCTGACTTCTCCGGGTCAGTCCCTCTTCTCAGCCGGGCATCTGGTGCTACATCATGGCTTTATAGGTGCAGGGGGATCCATTTTCATTTTGCAGTTTTTTCGGCAGTTTTTCTTCTTTGCAGGCTCGGCGGCGGTGGTTCAGGGTGGTGGTCATGTCGACGTCGTATAGGGCGGAGTGATGGTGTCAGAAGAAGCCGCGATGGCTTTGGGAGAGACTGAGGGCGTAGTGCCTGATGAGTGTGTCTGCGATGTGGGAGTGGAAGCAATTGGGCCAGCAGTGAGCTCGGGGGTGGGTGCGACTAGGGGCCGCGTTTCCCGTTCTCAAGTGCGGGGGTGGGGCAAAGCAGCGTCGGTCAGAAGGAGGGCAGGCTCCTCTGTAGCCTTCCTGCTTGCTTAGGCATGGTCGGGTCCCAGCCCTTCCCCCTTGTCTCGCGATGGCTCGCAGCAGCCGGCAGCTCCGGTGCTTGTGCGCACTGAGCTGTCCAGTGCTGTAATGGGTAGAGCTGCAGCAGCTGAGGTTGTGCTGCCTTCCCCAATACCTGGGTCCAGCAGTGGGCCTGCTACTGCTGGGCCCACTGCTGTGAGACAGGGACAGGTCGGTAAGGGATTGGGGTGGCACCAGCGGTTGGGTCCCTGTTGTTGGGCTTCCTGAGTGGGCTCCCTCTGGTTCCCCCGGGGTGGGTCCTTCTGAGGCTCTGGGGCATAATCCAGCTTCTGGTCCAGATGATGAATGGTGGAATGCTAACAGGGGGCAAGACAGGGTTGGGGTCCCGGGGATAGCTGGGGTCCGTTTTTCCCTGCGTGGTCTCAGGGTCCCTCGCCATCGTGGTACGGTGGTCCATCGGGATGGCTCCCTGCTCTTTTGGTCCCTCCTTGAAGCATCAATTCTGGTCTGTGGCGAGGAGCGAAGGCCTCATCTCCTTTGGGTAGAGGACCCTGGGGTTGGCCTTAATTCTTTGAGAGGCCACAGGCAAGTCCTGGTGGTTTTGAGTCTTCTGGGTCCGTGGCTGCTGCTTCTTCTCTGTATCCACAGATTTCTCCGGAGGATGAGCTGGATGAAGGTACGTGACCTTCACGCCAAGAGGAGTGGTGTAATGATCCTGTCTCTGTGGCTACCAACATCCCCGGACCCGCGGAATCGCCAGCTGGTGTGTGTGGTCCAGCCAGTGGGCAGAGTGCATCGGGTTCTGTAGTTCCAGTTCCTGTTGAATCCTGTAGTATCAGCGGTCCGATTGGTGATTTACCGGCATCTGGTGGGGGTGTCATTTTGCTGATCGTTAGCGCGAGTGATTTGTCCATTGCTTCTCTGGCTGGTGTTTTGGAGCCCACTGATGCTAGTGCTGTGGCTCCCAAGAAGCGTGAAAGGTCTCAGCGCAAGAAGAAGCGCTCCCGTTCCAGCTCTTCTGCCTCTTCTTTTTCATCCTCATCAGACTCGTCCGAGACTTCGATGTGGGGCGTTGGTCCTCGGGGGGGGGCAGCCGGAAAGGTGCTGGAAATGGGGGTTCCTGCTCTTGAAAGCCTATCGGAGCTGTGGGAGGATGTTCCAAAATCCCTCCGCTGGAAGATTAGGCAGCGGAAGTACATAGATATCTTCACGCTGCTCGAGGGCCACCGGGGGAGGGGAAGGTGAAGAAAAGTCGGCATGGGGTGATAGGCCGCAGGCCTCCTAAGTGAAGTTTGAGTGTAGCTCCTACCCCTGTCCATTTGGATGCCATGTTGTTTCCTGAGTATGACGGCAGAATTTGGGATTCCATTAGCTGCAGGCAAGACGGAGGGCCCTTGTACTTGTTTGGCCTTCCTGGGCATCGAGTTGAACTCAGTCAAGATGACCTCATGACTGTTTGCTACCAAGATAGCAGCGTTACGAGATCTTGTATCCCAGGCAGTGTAGGCCAAGAAGATGACGCTCTGTCAGATGCAGTCGTTGGTGGGGAGTCTTAAATTTGCACGTTGCATGATCCCTATGGCTAGGGTGTTTATCCGTAGGTTGAGTCATAGTATGTCCGGATTGTGAAAAAGTGAACATCGGATTCGCATTACTCAGCAGTTGCATGAAGTTGCATGAAGACTCCTGAAATCAAAAACCCAGTCTGCTTGGACATTGAAGGAGACAGACAGAAGTCCCTCTCCTTAGGCAAAACTAAGAAATTAAAACTTTAATTCATCCTTATTATGGAAATTTACTGTTTCTGGGTGTTAACCATCAAATAAATTACCAAAATGAGGACTATCCAATATAACTATTGTGGAGCCTTTATTCTGAGGGAAATCATCTGGAAACTTAGGGCTTGCCCCATTTGTCAGAACTCTCTTCTTTTAAAAAAGGAGCTGGCTGAAGTAAAAGCTGAATTAGCTTCAATGAAGAAAGGCTCACCCTCTTTACTATTTTCAGGAATTAATTCCCCATTACCACAGAAAAACAGTGGGCTCAGGTAGGTTAAGACCCATGACCCACAGGCACCCATTCTTGACAGCTGTGCAGCCCACAAGTCTACTACCCCCCACTCACACAGGGCATTAATGAACTCAAACAACAAGATTACAGTGGGCTCTGGTAGAATTGAACCTGTGATGCAAAGACACACACTGTATCAGGTGCCAGAAGTACAAAAAGCCTTCTCTGTAGTAAATACTGAAGAAGTTCTTGAGAAAGAGATTGAAGTGATATCTGAAAAGAAAGAAGAAACCCAATACATAAAGAAATTCCAGATCAGTAACCAAAGGAAAAAGCTCATTGTGCTGGATGAATCTGTCATCAAAGGCACTAATCCTTTCCTTTGCACAAATGCAAAGGGAAAGGGAGAAGTGGACAACAAAACTCAACTAAATAATTCAAAAAAGGAGTCCAGGAACAGCAGTAACCTGAAGAAGGAAAGCTGGAAAGCTATGAGCACAAATGCTCGTAGTTTGGGCAATAAAATCCCAGATCTGCAAGTCCTAATGGTAGAGGCAGACTTGGACGTTGTTGCTGTCACGGAGATGTGGTTCACGGAATCTCACGATTGGGATACAGCAAAACCGGGCTATAACTTGTTAAGGAAGGACAGAGAAGATAAGAAAGGGGGAGGAGTGGCTCTTTATATCAGAAACAATATCCAAGCATCTGAGCTGCATGGAAGATGGGGCAATGAAGAAGCACTATGGGCCGACCTAAAAAAAGATGGGACATCTATTTTTATCGCAGTGGTTTACAGGCCTCCAAACCAAAAACAAGAGCTGGACAGAGATCTGGTTAAAGACATCCAAAAGATAGGAAAGAAGGGAGATGTGGTGATCGTTGGAGACTTTAATATGCCAGATGTAGACTGGAGAATCCCATCTGCAGAATCTAATAATAGTTGAGAAATAGTGGATGCCCTGCAAGTAGCTTTGTTCAAACAAATGGTAATGGAACCCACGAGAGAAGGAGCTATACTCGACTTGGTGCTCACTAATGGAGATAATGTCTCTTATGTCCAGGTGGGCACCCACCTCAGCACCAGTGATCATCAAATGGTATGGTTTAATATCACAAAAAGGATACGGAAAAGAAACACAAAGACCCAAGTTTTGCAGTTCAAAACACGGACTTTGATGAAATGGGGAAGTACCTGGAGGAAGAACTAAAAGGCTGTGAGAACGAGAGAGATATGGATCACCAGTGGACCAATCTAAAAGGAGCAATTACCAAGGCAACTAATCTATATGTTAGAAAAGTAAAGAAAAGAAAAAGAAAAATGAAACCTATCTGGTTCTCAAAGGAGGTGGCTGACAAAATAAAGGCTAAAAGAACAGCATTCAAGAAATATAAAAGATCCCAAAGGGAGGAGCACAAAGAAGAATATCTGGTAGAACTGAGGGAGATGAAGAAATTAATCAAGATGGCAAAAAGTCTAGCGGAAGAGAGGATTGCCAAGGAGGTAAAGAGAGGTGACAAAACATTTTTCAGATACATCAGTGAAAAGAGAAAAGTTCAAAGTGGTATAGTGAAATTGAAAGAGGGAAAGGATTAATGTGTGGAGAGAGATGAAGAAATGGCAGAAATATTAAACGAATCCTTCAGTTCTGTGTGCATAAGAGGACCCTGGAGAAGGACCACGCTAGTTAACAAGAAAGTTGGAGGGGAGTGGAGTAGATGTAACTCCATTTACAGTAGAAAATGTATGGGAAGAGCTGGAGAAACTGAAAGTGGACAAAGCCATGGGACCTGATGAAGTTCATACCAGGATACTGAGGGAGCTAAGATGTGCTAGGCCTGATTGACAAACTGAAGAGTAGTAAATCACCTGGACCGGATGGTATACACCCCAGAGTTCTGAAGGAACTAAAAAATGAAATTTCAGACCTATTAGTAAAAATTTGTAACTTATCATTAAAATCATCCATTGTACCTGAAGACTGGAGGATAGCAAATGTAACCCCAATATTTAAAAAGGGCTCCAGGGGCGATCCGGGAAACTACAGACCGGTTAGCCTGACTTCAGTGCCAGGAAAAATAGTGGAAAGTGTTCTAAACATCAAAATCACAGAACATATAGAAAGACATGGTTTAATGGAACAAAGTCAGCATGGCTTTACCCAGGGCAAGTCTTGCCTCACAAATCTGCTTCACTTTTTTGAAGGAGTTAATAAACATGTGGATAAAGGTGAACTGGTAGATATAGTATACTTGGATTTTCAGAAGGCGTTTGACAAAGTTCCTCATGAGAGGCTTCTAGGAAAAGTAAAAAGTCATGGGATAGGTGGTGATGTCCTTTCGTGGATTGCAAACTGGCTAAAAGACAGGAAACAGAGAGTAGGATTAAATGGGCAATTTTCTCAGTGGAAGGGAGTGGACAGTGGAGTGCCTCAGGGATCTGTATTGGGACCCTTACTGTTCAATATATTTATAAATGATCTGGAAAGAAATACGACGAGTGAGATAATCAAATTTGCAGATGACACAAAATTGTTCAGAGTAGTTAAATCACAAGCAGATTGTGATAAATTGCAGGAAGACCTTGTGAGACTGGAAAATTGGGCATCCAAATGGCAGATGAAATTTAATGTGGATAAGTGCAAGGTGATGCATATAGGGAAAAATAACCCATTCTATAATTACACGATGTTGGGTTCCATATTAGGTACTACAACCCAAGAAAGAGATCTAGGTGTCATAGTGGATAACACATTGAAATTGTCGGTTCATTGTGCTGCGGCAGTCAAAAAAGCAAACAGAATGTTGGGAATTATTAGAAAAAGAATGATGAATAAAACGGAAAATGTCATAATGCCTCTGTATCGCTCCATGGTGAGACCGCACCTTGAATACTGTATACAATTCTGGTCGCCGCATCTCAAAAAAGATATAATTGCGATGGAGAAGGTACAGAGAAGGGCTACCAAAATGATAAGGGGAATGGAACAACTCCCCTATGAGGAAAGACTAAAGAGGTTAGGACTTTTCAGCTTGGAGAAGAGACGACTGAGGGGGGATATGATAGAGGTGTTTAAAATCATGAGAGGTCTAGAACGGGTAGATGTGAATCGGTTATTTACTCCTTCGGATAGTAGAAAGACTAGGGGACACTCCATGAAGTTAGCATGGGGCACATTTAAAACTAATCGGAGAAAGTTCTTTTTTACTCAACGCACAATTAAACTCTGGAATTTGTTGCCAGAGAATGTGGTTCGTGCAGTTAGTATAGCTGTGTTTAAAAAAGGATTGGATAAGTTCTTGGAGGAGAAGTCCATTACCTGCTATTAAGTTCACTTAGAGAATAGCCACTGCCATTAGCAATGGTTACATGGAATAGACTTAGTTTTTGTGTACTTGCCAGGTTCTTATGGCCTGGATTGGCCACTGTTGGGAACAGGATGCTGGGCTTGATGGACCCTTGGTCTGACCCAGTATGGCATTTTCTTATGTTCTTATGTTCTTATGTGCTGGCAGGTACACTGTGTGACCTGTTCAATAGATCCCTAGAAACGGGAGTTGTGCCGAGTGATTGGAGAAGAGTGTTGGTGGTCCCGCTTCACAAGAGTGGGAACAGAGAAGAGGCTGGTAACTACAGACCAATTAGCCTCACTTCGGTGGTGGGAAAAGTAATGGAGTCACTGTTGAAAGAGAGAACAGTGAACTATCTACAGTTGGGAGAATTGTTGGACCAGAGGCAGCATGGATTCACCAGGGAAAGATCCTGTCAGACAAATCTGATTGACATTTTTGACTGGGTAACCAAGAAATTGGATCAAGGAAGAGCACTCAATGTCATCTACTTGCATTTCAGCAAAGCTTTTGATACAGTCCCACACAGGAGACTGGTGAATAAAATAAGATGCTTAGGAGTGAGTGCCGAGGTGGTGGCCTGGATTGCAATCTGGTTGACGGACAGAAGACAATGTGTGATGGTAAATGGAACTCTCTCTGAAGAGAGAGCGGTTTTAAGTGGTGTACCACAAGGATGGGTGTTGGGACCGGTCCTGTTCAATATCTTTGGGAGCGACATTGCAGACGGGATAGAAGGTAAGGTTTGTCTTTTTCTGGATGACACTAAGATCTGCAACAGAGTGGACATGCCAGAAGGAGTAGAGAGAATGAGACGGGATTAAAGGAAGCTGGAAGAGTGGTCAAAGATATGGCAGCTGAGATTCAATGTCAAGAAATGCAGAGTCATGCATATAGGGAGTGGAAATCCGAATGAACTGTATTCGATGGGGGGAGAAAGGCTGATGTGCACGGAGCAGGAGAGAGACCTTGGGGTGATAGTGTCTAATGATCTGAAGTCGGCGAAACAATGTGACAAGGCGACAGCTAAAGTCAGAAGAATGCTGGGCTGCATAGAAAGAGGAATAACGAGTAAGAAAAGGGAGGTGATTATCCCCTTGTATAGGTCCTTGGTGAGGCCTCACCTGGAGTACTGTATTCAGTTCTGGAGATTGTATCTCCAAAGAGACAGAGACAAGATGGAGGTGGTCAGAGAAGGATGACCAAAAAGGTGAATGGTCTTCATCAAATGACTTATGAGGAGAGATTGAAGAATCTAAATATGTACACCCTGGAGGAAAGGAGGAGCAAAGGTGATATGATACAGACTTTCAGATACATGAAAGGTTTTAATGATCCAAAGACAATGACAAACCTTTTCCGTCGGAAAAAAATCAGCAGAACCAGGGGTCACGATTTGAAGCTCCAGGGAGGAAGACTCAGAACCAATGTCAGGAAGTATTTCTTCATGGAGAGGGTGGTAGATGCCTGGAATGCCCTTCCGGAGGAAGTGGTGAAGACCAAAACTGTGAAGGACTTCAAAGGGGCGTGGGATAAACATTGTGGATCCATAAAGTCTAGAGGACGTGAATGAAGAGTGGGTGGCTCACGGGAATGACGGCTACTATCTGGAGATAATACCCTTATTCAATAAACATACACACGGTTAATGCAACTCCAACATTTTTCTAAGCTTCAACGGCAAGATGAAATGTGGAAAAAAGGATTTGCATTCACAAAAAAGCGGGGAGTAGCTTGCTTGTTACGGCGGTTACTACCCCAAACCAAATAAGCCTGATACTTCACTTTCAATGCATATCTGACATAGCTCTCTGCTTCAACGGCAGGGGAGAAAGACTGATACTTTACACATATCCAGCATAGCTCTCTGCTTCAACGGTAGGGAAGAAAGTCTGATACTTCACTTTCAATGCATATTCAGCATAATTTGCTTCAACGGCAGGGGAGAAAGTCTGATACTTCACTTTCAATGCATATCCAGCATAACTCTCTGCTTCAACAGCAGGGGGAATGAAGAAAAGTGGATCTATATACAGACAACAATAATTATTGTTGTCTGTATATAGGACTGAATTATTTAGTCTGGGTAAACAAATATGCATGGGTATAGCTTGCTTATTGCAGTGGTTACTACCCCTAACTAATTAAGCTAGATATTTCACTTAGATGCAGTTCCAACACTGCTCTCTACATTAATGGTGGGGGTGGAAGCCAAAAGTAACAGATAAGTATGAGAAAAAAAAAGTGCGAAACTTGCAGGGCAGACTGGATGAGCCATTTGGTCTTCTTCTGCCATCATTTCTATGTTTCTATGTCATTTCATTTCTATAAGACTTGTTGATCTGGGACTGCTTCTTGGCTGATTTCAATGGCTGCTCACTGTGGCAATGTGAGGCGGTATCTAATCACGACATAGAGCTCTATACCAATGCGGCTGGTTCGGTGGGTTTTGGTGCCTATTTTCGGGGCTCCTGGTGTGCGGCTGTCTGGCCAGAGGATTGGCAGGAGACAGGTGTTACCAGGAACATTACCTTCTTGGAACTGTTTCCAATTGTGGTCTCCATTGTCCTTTGGGGTTTGCGATTGCGGGACAGAAAGGAAGTCTTTTGGTACAATAATCTGGAGGTGGTAGAGGTATTCAACAAACTGGCTGTATCTTGGTTTCGGAATTGCTGCGTGAGTTTGTGCTGTGTTGCATGGGGTTGAACATCACTGTATGGGCCAGGCATGTGCCAAGTGTGGATAACTCTATCGCTGATTCTCTTTCTCGTTTCAAGTGGACCTTGTTTCAGGAGCTCGCACCAGAAGCGGATCCGCAGGGAGCGTTGGTGCCATCTTTCCTCTGGAACTTCGGCACCCGGAAGCATGGATGTGCTCCGGGCATCTCTAGCTCCATCCACATGGAACTGCTATGTGAAGTCTGCACACAAGGTGGTGTCCTTCTTTTCAAGTCAGGGTTGGCATTGGGGTCCGGTCTCTGATGAGTTACTGGTGAGGTTTGTAGAGAAGGCTAGAGGGTTGGGTGATTCCTGGTCGGCGGTATACAGGGAGCTAGCTGGATTTTCCTTCTTTATGAGGGCCCATGTCTGAGGGTTCATGGTGGGGAGATTTCTGATCCAGTGGTTGCTGGTGGGTTGGACTTGTGGTTCTCCCCCGGTGGGTGACAAACGCCTGCCTATTACTCAGGATATTCTGTGTCAATTGTGAGATGTGTTGTCCGGGATTTGCGACAATGAGTTTGAGTGTTGTCTGTTCCGGCTGGCCTTTGTCTGGACATTTTTCAGTGCTTTTCGAGTGAGCAAATTGGTGGCGCAGATGACCAAGGGGTCTGATGTGTCCATGCTTTTATTTAAGCATGTCCGAATTAACGCAGAGTCAGTTGTTTTATTTATTCATAAACCCAATACGGATCAGCTAGGCAGAGGGTCTTCTGCGGTGCCTCATCCCGTACCGGGTTTGCCTACTTGACCTGTAGCAAACAGCGCTGCCTATGGGTGTATTTGTCCTGTGGGGGGTATTTCTGGTGTATTTGTCCTGTGGGGGGTATTTCTGGTGCACCAGGATTTGACGCCGTTGACAAAGTATCAGCTCGAGGCAGTGTTGCAGGCTTTCTTGGCTTTGCTGGGGTTGGACTCTACGAGATTTGGGACTCACTCATTTCGGATTGGGGCTGCCACCTCTGCGGCACTCTCCGGTCTCGCAGGTGGCATGATCCACTGAATAGGTAGGTGGAAGTCAGATGCTTTCACCAGGTATGTGCGCAAGGAGTCTCCGTAATTGCACAGGATATTAACATTTCTCTCCTTGCAGGTGCAGTCCTCCGTGAGTTAATCATATGGATTGTGGGACATTCCTACGTGGCCTGGGCTTTTTCACATGCTTAAGAACATCCTTACGGGACAAATCTGGACTTTCGGGGGGCATGGAGTGTACTTTTGTTGGTTGGGGCGGAGGGGGATGTGTTGGGGGGGAACTGTTATGGTGTTTGTGATGGGGTCTGGATTGTCTCAGTCCTCCAGATATTTTGATTATTCGCCTTTGGGGGGAATGATTAGGGGAAGATATCTGACCGACGGTTCATTGGCATGGTGCGTAGAGATCTGATGTGTGTTTCTTTTCTGCTGCCAGCCACAGTTCTCTGTTGGTCCGACATTATTCTAGGTCCTGCAGCGATCAAGCAAAAGATTTGGCATCGTTGTTGCGCTAAGGCCAATCAACAGATTGGTTTTTGGCTGACTTCAATAGGGGGGGGGGGCCCATATACGGCACGATTGGTCCTGGGAATTGGAGAAGGGTTTCTTCCGGAGGGATGGGGTGCATCTTTCTTTTATCGGCATGGATTTGTTCTTGAATTCACTGCAGGAGCCTGTGGAATGTATTCTCCCACGGAGAATACATTTGGGGGTTTCAGGTAGTTTCACCTGCGCCTGTGGCGGGTAGCCCAAGCCGATGGGTAGGGGGTTATGCTTGGATAACTGGTGGCTGACCTGACGGGGGGGGGGGGCAGGTCAGTGGTCCCTAGCCAAACAACTGGGTGCAGTTGTGGCTGGTATGGCTCCTTGCTGGACAGTGGCAGGGGTCGATTTATTTGGCTCCTTGCTGGATGGTGGCGGGGGTCGATTTATTCAGCTCCTTGCTTGATGGTGGCAGGAGTTGTGGGGACATGATAAAGGTGGGCGCTTCATACAGCCTGAGATAGCCTGGGGAGTGTCAATCTGGCAGGCTGGGATAGCCTGGGTTTACATGATTTGCAGGCTGGGATAGCCTGGGTTGCCCATTTTGCTGACTTGTGTTGGATGAAAGAGAATGAAATTTCAGGAAAACAGAAAGTGTTGATTGTATAGAATTCTTTCCTCCTTTATAAACAATGCTACCGATAAGTCATGATTTTGGGCGAATCAATCTCTAAGAGAAGTCAGAGGCATAGAAGTACAGTTTTATCAAATAGAAACGTATAGCCATGCTCTGCAGTATTGGAAACAAACCAAATTATAATCTAGAAAGGTGTTATGAAAATCACTCATACCTATCTTATTTTAATAACTTTATAGAGAATGCATCATCAATCAGACCACATTTGGATGAACACTTTTGTCAATATTCCAACTTTAATCTGCATTGCTGAATCTCAGACCACACTGTGATGTTTTTTCATCTGGTAATATACATACCACCACGACTGAAGCCTTCCTCCTGATTTCTAAAATCAATCAGTGTCTCCACTGACATGTGGCTGTTAGTGGATATCCAGTCGCCCTGAACTGATATGTATCTGAGCAAACCAAGCATTCTAAAGGAAAGGTATTAGGCAATAAGACATACACAACATCATAAATGAATCTGTTTCTTGCAGATTTTATCTTAATCTGCCTGGTAGTATGTGGATTGCTTGGAGGAAAAAAATACCACCAGGCAGGTGCAATAAAAATAAAATACATAACCTGCAATTCTGGCCATGATTTAGGGCCTTATTTTCCAAGGCTATCGCGATAGCTTGCAAAGGTAGCGCACACCTGCACTACCTACATCGGGGCGGAGTCGGCCCCGGAAGAGGAGGAGTCGGAGGCGTCACCAGGGCCGACTCTGCGATGACGGCGCAGACGGCGAAAAGATAAGGGCCTTTTCGCGTCCTATTTCGCGCCCAATAGCTACACCTTTCACGGTGGCGCTATTGGGTGCGAAACCAGCAGCGATCGCACCGCGGCGGTGCGATCGCTGCCGGCTAGCGCAGGACCGCCCCCCCCCCCCCCGTTTCAACCCCCGCCCCCTTTTTTTCTAAAGTATCGCAGGCCTGCAATACTTTAGAAAATGAGGCCCTTAATGTTCTAATTTGACTTAAGATTGCTTTAATTTCCAATGAAAATCAAAAGCCCCATCTCCCTAGTATTATCTAATTTTTACACCTTTCAGCTGTACTCTATCTTGCCACAACTATCCACACTCTATTTCCTCTGCAATTCATTTGATCAGCAAAAGGAAATGTGCTAGTGAGTCAGATGCTAATTTGCAAAAACAATCATTTGATATAAAGTTGATAATACAGTAGCTATTTCCTTACAGTACCTAGTGAAAAAGAATTTTGTAAAGGAATACATGCTAAGCAATTAACATAATCCTAAATTTCTCTTTTGTGATAAAATAATAAGAAAATAGATTAAACAAATCTGTAAGAGCAATAGAGGTGAGCAGTAAATATTTTTAAATTTTGTTTATCATTTCAATATTTTTGGATATTTTTTCAGGGGTTTTGTTTGTTTTTATATCTATTTAAAATGAAATATGCAACAAAACAAAAGAAATGAAATGCAAAACAAATGGAAATATTTAGAGGTCCATATTTAGAAGCATTTAGCCAGACAACTCAGATGTTATCTGGCTACTGAATATTTGGGCACTTATCTGGCTAAATTCTAGCCAGATAACTATTTATCCTGCTAAAATTTGGCCGGATAACGTAAGGGCATTCCTTGAGCTTAACTGGGAGGAGCTAAGTTAGTCAGATAAGTTATTGAGCTAACGCCAATATTTGGTTAACCAGTTATCTAGCTAAGTCTGGCCAATAATCCTGTAGACTTGTTCTAAAGTTAGCTGGATAAACTCATGTGGCTAACATTAGGGTATCCAGATATATTCAGCAGTGTGGCCACAGCACTGAATATATAGGCAAAGCTAGCCAGCTAATTTTACGAGCCACACAGCGGCTAAATATGCACCTTGCTGGATCTATCTTTCCCCCTTTTACTTGCTGCTGCCACCAAAGCCCCCCATAGTGCCCCCCATTCCCCCCCCCCCCCGGGATCCTCACAACCACTTACTCCATTTGCAGATCTAAGAGTCTGGAATGATCCCCAGTTGCTCCTGACTCTCCATTTTAAAATGGTGCTGGCAGGTCCTGTTGCTGGCCCCATTTTGTTGTATTGAGGCGCCCCAGTCACAGATACACCTCCATAGAACAAAATGGTGCCAACTTCAATGCCCATCAGCACCATTTTAAAAGAGACCTGACATGACAGGAGCAACTGGGATCAGTTTTCCCAGTTGCTCCTGCCTTTCCCTTAAGGCTGTGGATTAAGTAAGTGAGAGGGGTTAGTTTGGGTTAGGGCACTGTGGGGCACTTTGGTGATGGCTGTGTATTTTTATTTTGTTTTATTTTGAAAATGAAATGAAACAGGCCAGGTCATTAAAAAGCTATCTCTAGTAGTTTTAATAAAGTGAATTTTAAAAGCCCAGCGCACACCAAAACCAAGAGATACGTACACAAGTTGGGCCAGTGCACTCCAAGCAGATTTTAAAAGGTGCCCACATATATGTGTATTTGCTGCTACATGTACAAATACATTTTCCCAAAAAAGAGACAGGGCATGGGCAAGGCCTGGGCGGGGCATGGGTGTTCCTGGATTTTATAATGAATCTAGCATGTACATAATTACATGAGCAAGCATATGCCAGGGTCCCCAGCCACATAACCTTTCTTCTTCTGTGGATGACGTGTAAGTTAGAACACAAACTAAAGTACAGAGGTGAGCAGGGTTTTAAAGTTCAGGATTAATGGGGTAAAAAGGCTATTAAACTAGGGGTGTTTGGAATTCCTATCCCTTGCCTGGGTGAACTGGGAATGAACTGGGAAAACTGGTATTGCATCAGGTGCGCATGTCTTCTAAAATACCCCCACTTACACAATAGAAGCAGCATTTGCATGCATAGGCGCATGCCTACTTAAAATTGTGCGCACATTAGGGATGTGCATTCGTTTGCAACGAAATAGGAAATAAAGATGATATTTTCTATTTCGTTGCATTTCGGGGGGGCTGATGAAATGATAGGAAAACCCACAAAATTTCGTGTGGGTTTCTTATTATTTTTTGGGGGGGAGAGAAAGGGCACATTAAAAAACAAAACAACCCACCGCAACCCTTCAAATTTAATTAATTGCAACCTCCTACCCTCCTGACCCCCCCCCCAAGACTTGCCCGACCCCCCCCCCCCCCCCCCCAAGACTTGCCAAAAGTCCCTGGTAATCCAGCAGGATCCTGGGAGCGATCTCCCCCTCTCAGGCCATCAGCTGCCACTAATCAAAATGGCACCAGTGGCTCTTTGCCCTTACCATATGACAGGGGCTACCAGTGCCATTGGTTGGCCCCTGTAACATGGTAGGCGCAATGGATGGCCTGAGCCATTTTTTAAGATGGCGCCGGCCCTCCATTGCTCCTACCATCTGCCAGAGGCCGGCCAATGGCACTGATGGTTGTGAAACAAGGGACGCTTATTGGAGTCGAGCCACAGTGATAACATACCCGGAAAGGAATGAAGGGGTCAAACAACACTAATGATATGAAACGTTTCCCAGAATACAGGGATGTCGGCCATTTGAAGAAAATATTCAAGAAATTGAAGTCATTATACTGCCATATTTCAGTTTTATGGTTTACATTGATGGTTTGAAAAAATGGGTGAAAGCCAGATATAGAGTTGTAAGTGGTGATACAAAGCCACAAGGTGCACTGTTATATGACTTTGTATCTGTCTATAGGAAATCATTGATGTATAGGTCTTATGGCATCGGCAGACTATCTTTCTGTAATGTGTGTGGTGTTTTTAAGATATGGGTGTGTGAGTGCATGTGTATTTTAGGACACATTTCCAAAATTATTTAAAATATTGTGTTAATAAACAGTGTTCTTTTCTCTTACATATATGTGTGCTTTTCAGCCTATTTTATACAATATGCACATATACAAGTGTATGTTATAAAACAGTCATGTCCCTGGGCGCGAGCCGGAAAATGCACACACATGTGCGCCCATGTGGTTTTTTAAAAGTTTCAGTCCCCCAGTTAACATTTTTTTGTAATATATAATTTAAAAAGTGCTCTTTTCTCAGCTAAAAATCATCTCATACCTAAGGGATTCAATACATACTGAAGATTACATATTGAAAAACATTTCTTCCCAACATTTTCTTTTAGGGCTAGATTCTGGCAAACTTAGACCTAGATTCATCATTTTGCTACAAAAATAGCACCTGTGATAAAAAAAAAGGGGCATGGTTAGGATAATTTTCCTTGTACCACATTTGTATTTTACCACAATGTGCATTAAATTTATTGCACCATTTTCACTACTGACAGATGAGAGAGAGAGAGAGAGAGTGAGTGTGAGAGAGAGAGAGCAACTCTGTAGAAGGTCAGCACGAGTAACTCAGGGTTAGGTTTGTGGGCTAAGTTGGGTTTTGGAAGGCAGTTTTACATGCACAGTCATACGTATGAACAGCACAGTTACAATCAGTGAAGATTTAATATGATTTGAAGTAATGAATGGTGAAAAAAAAATAGATTTGTTCCATGTTTTCTCTACCTAGCTTGTTTGCAGCTAAGTAGAGAATGCATCAAGCAAGGTAGAGAGAAATGATACAAATCTAGCTAGCTTGATTGCAACTAGGTAGAGCCTCCACAGAGGCCCTCTCTTTCTCTCTCTCCCTCTCCCGAACTGCAATTCACAATAAAAACATTTTCAGCTGGTAACACACAGCTAATGCAGGCACAATGCATTGCACAGCAAAAAAAAGTGTAATTATTTCCGGTGTTAAAACCTGCATTGCTGTTCGTTACTCTATCACTAACTGACCCTCATTTCCATTTACTTCTCCCAAACCCCTCCCACTTGAATATAAATGCATACACAATTTGCAATGTGGTATTTATTGCATGCGTTAGGGCGTTATCATGGGCGTTAGAGCCTTAACATCTGTGATAATGCCCTAACATGGGCCAGGATTCATCAATCTTCGCAGAATGATGAATCCTGTGAAAACAGGGGGCGAGCCTGCGAAAGCCCACAGCCTTCGCACCATGGCGGTGTGCCGGCTGCCGGCTTCCGCACCAAATAGCACCACCATGAAAAGTGGTGCTATTCGGCGCGCTACTGCCGACAATAACATTACTAACATTATCGCCGGCAGTGAAGACACCGCCGACTCTGCCCCATCCCAGCCCCGACTCCTCCCCTCCCCCTAATTTGCATTATATCGCATGCGAAAAGGCCCTTTTTGCATGCGATATGGCCTTATCGCATGGGTTAGGGCCCTAACGCGCGCGATAAAGCTTTAGAATATAACCCCCATGATTTGATAACTTTATTTATTTATTTATGAACTTTTTTATACCGACATTAGTGGGAGACATCATATCGGTTTACAATAAATGAAAAGGATTTGCACACAAATGAAAACAAAATGCATTAAAAGCATTAGGGAAGAAAGAAACAAGTTAATTCAATCCAAAGTAATAAACAGATTGGTATTGGACAACAGAGAGACTGCATAAAGCTGGGCTGAGTGAAACAGACACATGCTAGAGATGACAAGCAAGAGCAGGTTCCCTTATGCATATTCCTTGACTGACCAAAAACACAAGAGATTTGAAATAAAGTTAGATAGATGGAACATGACAGCAATAAATCTCATTTAGCACCCACATTAATCCTTTACATGATTTCTCTGTAATTTGAGCACTAAACAAACAAAGCAGTGTTTTTCTATGGCTCGATTGAGGCCTGACACACTGACATGAAGTTTCTTTCTCTGTACCAGAGACTATAACAAAGGGAACTCCTAGAGGAAACCGCATGCACTTCTCAACAAAAATTGATTTACTGTCTAACCCTTAAGTGCTTTTTTCCAAAGGGCTTCTTTATTCTTCTGAGGTAGTAGTTTGCATCAAACAAAATAGTATAGT
Organism: Rhinatrema bivittatum; assembly: GCF_901001135.1. Taxonomy (NCBI): domain Eukaryota; kingdom Metazoa; phylum Chordata; class Amphibia; order Gymnophiona; family Rhinatrematidae; genus Rhinatrema; species Rhinatrema bivittatum. The sequence continues at coordinate 589,617,974 of NC_042615.1, forward strand.
ATTTACTTGCAAATGTATTGGCAAGAATGGGTTAACTACGGAAAGTGCAGTCTTTCCAACCCACTCAATACAGCTCTGACCAAACAAAAGTCATGACAACTGTTACTCTACGGGAGGAGACAAACGCTTCCCAGAAGGAAAAAATGCAAGTTTCTATTCAGATAGAAATGTGAAACTGGTACTATTATCACTGCTTAAACTTCCATTTCCCCCATTGTTTGTATGTACAATTTCCATTTCTTAAACCCTAAGGACTAGTGAAATCCTGCACTGACAGGGTTATTCTGAGTCAGCCTGTGATGTCAATTGTCTAGGTAGCTGTAAGCAGGGCCAGCCTTTGTGTGATTTCCTTGGGTGCTGTGAAATGAGGGGCACCTTAGGGCCTGCCGGCATTACCCCTGGTCAGCTGGTAGGAGAGACAACAGTATTAATCATAGTGTAACCCAGTGCCCGAGCAAGCAATGAAGAGAGTCCCTGTTCTTGTCATGGTATATGGAGTTACCTTCAGAATAAGAGGACATTTTGGCTTTTCTCACTTGAGGAGTAATAGGAACAAGGGAAAAGGCCTGCTGCTTTCCCATAATTCCACCCCTTTGCCAGGAAACTGGAACCAAGGGCTAATCCTGCCTGGCCACAATTTAATAGGAATAATAGGATGGGATGGATATAAAACAAATACAATCTTTATTTGCAATTTCTACAAATTAAACAATTCAATAGTGTTTAGAGAACAGTAAATCAGCAGTAACAACTAAACGATTTCAGTGTCAATTTTCTTATGTACTCCTCTTAGTGAAGTAGCACGAGGAACATTTCTCAGACATGTAAAGAAACTTATCCAGACCAACAAGATATATCCAATCTATACCAATTCAGTGTAGCAGGTGCAATTTTTAACTTTAACCCCAAATACTTTTCAAAGTTCTGACTCCTCTTAGAGATCAATTGGATATCCCAAGTATGTGTGAAAGCAAATAATGAGCTCATGGTTCACTGGGGCCCTTGATGAAGGTGCTGCAGTGTAGGTGATTTCTGGTTCCTCTGAATGCAGACATGGCTCCCTAACTACAGCTCTTTTCAAGCCTCTTGATAGGAAAGGGGGAAGAACAGCTATTTATGTAAAAAACAATATCCAAGCAACTGAACTGCAAGGGAAGTACTGTAGGTAAGAAGACTTATGGTCTGTCCTAAAAAAGAAAATGGTGCTTCCATTTATACCGGTATGGTCTACAGACCTCCGACAGAAGAAAAGTACAGTGATATGGTCAAAAACATCCTAAAGGAGGGAAAGAAAGGAGAAGTGTTGCTCACTGGAGATTTTAATCTTCTGGATGTAGATTAGAGTATCCCTTTTGCAGAATCTACAAGAAGCAGAGAGATAGTGAATGCCCTTCAAGAGACTCTCCTCAAAATGGAACCCATGAGGAAGAGTGTGATACTCGACCTAGTGCTCACAAATGGGAATAATTTATCTAATGTCCACGTAGGTACCCACCTGACCATCAGTGATCATAAGATGGTATGGTTTGATATTGCAAATAAGATACAAAGAAGTCATACAAAACCTGAGTTTTGAATTTCAATAATACAGCCTTTGTCAAAATGGGGTTGTTCTTGGAGGAAGAACAAGAAGAATGGGAGAAAATGGGTGAAACAGAATAACAGTGGGCCAAATTAAAAGGAGCTATTTCAAAGACAACAAATCTATGTTAGAAAAGTGTTGTGTTTGGCGCTCCACGGGCTGATCCCATGGACTGCCGCACTCACCCTCCTAGATGGGCCACTGGCCCCCAACGTACCTGAGACCCTCCTGCTTTTCCCATGGTAGAACGCCGTGCTCTGACATAGCAAATCCTTGCCTGACCTCCACATGGCAGGATGCTTCTGACCGCAACCTCAAGTATTTCCCCTTAGGTGCACTCGCTTGACACTTCCTGATTTAAAAGTGCCCACATTTGGAAAAGCCCTGCAGCATCTCTGGATGATGTTAGATGCTGAGGCCCATAAAAGGCCCTTGCTGACTCTGCTTTGATGCCTCACCAACAGGTTCACCTACGCCTTTTTCCAGCATCTTGTCTTCAGTTCCAGCCTTGTCTTCAGTTCCAGCCCTGTCTTCAGTTACAACCTTGTTTTCAGTCTTCAACACCTTTGTTTGCCACCTGTTCTTCTCCTTGCCTTCCTGTCCTGCTTATCCATTCCTCCTCTCCTCTCAAACAAATACCTGGTATGACCTCAACTGATCTCAGATATGCCTGACCACTGACTGCCTCTGATCATTACCTGATCTCGGTTGTGCCTGACCTCTGCTTGCCTCTGACCAGTGCCTGATCTCGGATAAGCCTGAGCATTGCTTGCCTTTGACCTTTGCATGGATCTTGGGTTTGCCTGACATCTGCCTGCCTATGACCCAAGCTATCCAGGGACCACTACTTCTGCATCAACACAGACCCCACCTAAGTCTTGCCAGCCCAGCACCCAAAGGCTCACCCCAAGGGGAAATAGTCAAAGGTCCTTCTAAGTTGCTGCTTTACCCTAGTCCTCCTGCCAATGGTGGGAACCTGCAGGGCTCTTCACTGCAGGTTTCACCAATCCTGTCTTGGCCCAAAAGACCACAGATGCAACAGGTTGTTGAGGCCATGGATCCTGTGGACATGACTTCCTTGCAGGCTATTATGGGTCTAGACCACAGGCCCTATAATCAGCATAGAACACTGGAACATCTGGCCACCTTGATGGATTGGCTACCCACTTGCCTTACCGCATCGACCACTTCTGTGGTACCACCTCCAACTGTACCAGCACTGCTACCTTCCATGTCTTCCGGAGACCCCAAACAATGTCAGGGATTTTTGAACCAGTGCCACTGGTAATGGAGCAAGGGGAAGTGGAAATGATGGAGCGAGTTGCACGTGTCTACGCAGGGCTCTCAACTATTGTGCTTTTTGCTAGAGGCACTGGTGAATCCTCTCATCCAAGTAAAGGAGGGCATTGAGTGAATTAGGTAGTTCCTAAGCTGCTAACTCATCCTTGATTCGAGAGGATAGTCCTTCCAAAAAAATGTTCCTGAGAGTGTCCTCTCTCCAATTCAATTCTGTAGCCATGGTATGAAATTCAATGGCATAGTCCATTAGGGGCCTGGTACCCTGTCGTAAGTGCAGCAGGTCATACCTCACCATGTCCAGATGACGGGGCTCATCAAAAACCTTCTTAAAGGCCTTGACAAATTGTGGCAGGTCTTGAAGCAACACATTTCCCCACTCCCACAGAGGGGAAGCCTATGCCAGCATCTTCATATCGAGGAGAGAGAGGATGAAAGTCATGTTAATGGAGTCGCTGGAGAACATCAGGGTTTGAAGGGAGAAGTGCAAACAGCACTGATTTAAGAATCCCTGACACAGCTTGGGATCCCCTGTGTACCTAGGGGGCACCGAGAAGTAGATGGTAGATGCTACCGGTATTGATAAGTATGGGGCTAACCTGCACCATGAAGCAAATTCTACAATAAGCTTCCTGGGCAGACTGGATGGACCGTTTGGTCCTTTTCTACCATAGTTTCTATGTTTCTAAATAAAAATATGAAATTCAATTAAATTAAAAATATGCTTGTTACTCAGAACTCTTCCCTAGCCCTGCCCCTATAAATGTTTCTCCAGTTTGTGGGTAAAAATATATGCCTACAGGTTGTACGTATGCATTATTGCCCACATATAGGACCAAGCAATTTTATGAGTAAAGCACTGCTTTACCCGTGAAAATGGCTTTTAAAATTTCCTCTAAGGGAGTCATTTTGTAATATTGCACATAAATTAGCTGGAAAATATACTCATAAGTTACACCGATTTTCAAAATGGACTTACTCACAAAAGTCTGCTTTGAAAATTATCCTGGCAAAACTATGCAAACATAATTACACATCCTATTTTGCTGACAGAATTTATACTCACATTTTTTCAAATAAAAAAATATACACATAAGACCCAGTTGTGCCTGAACCCTGGAACTCTCCCCTTCACAGATAAAAGCACATGCACACAGAGGTCCATATTTAGACATGCCACTGAATATGTCTGCCTATCTACTAGCTGGATAAACTTATCCAGCTAACTTTAGAGCAGCTCAATAGCAGGTCTAACGTAGCTGGATAAGGCTAAATATCAGCATTTACCTGGCGAAGATTACCAGATAGGTAGCTCTACTCAGAAATGGTCTTGTCTTGCTTCCTACTTAGCCAACTAACTATTTAGCCAGATAAATAGTGGCAGTTGCTGAATGTGGCCGAATATTGAAACAGGGCCACTTACCCAGCTAATAGGGTCATTTATCAAAATGCTATAAGGTGTTTTCACATGCGTTAAGAGCTTATCACTGTTAATGCATGCAAAAAAACCCTTAACGCATGAGAAAATGCCTTTAATGCATGTGATAGCACCATAACGTATGGTGCGATGCAAATCATAAAAAGGGGAGGAGTTAGGGGTGGGTTTACCATTTTGCAAAGCCCTATTGCATGGCTTTAACTACACCTTTTTCAGTAGTGTTAAGCTGTGTGATAGGTTGTGTTAAGGCTTTATTGCATTTTGCAATGTGTTCTCAAATGCTGGTTTTAGTAGTTTTGAAGCTCCCAGAGCACCAGCCTAGCTATTGAGAGAGAGAGAGAGAGGGAGAGAGAGAGAGTAAACCTAGCCATAATTCCCTCACACTAAATAGGTATTTATATCTCTATGGGAGGCCCACCTAGTCACTCAAGGTGAGGTTTAGGTATTAGTGTAGGGGTTAGGGGCCACTTTGACATTTAAAGTGAGACGTACAAACAGAACAGTGCTCTCTTGTGAAGATTTGATGACCTTCGAAGTGAGGAAACACACCCAAAGATGAGATTTGTGCAATGTTCTCTCAACCTAGTTTGATGTTATCCAGGTAGACAGTCCATCAAGCTCACTCGGAAGGTCATCAAAATGCAAAAAATCTATGACACTGTGGTCGTCTACTGAGTGGCTCTGCCACTGAGGAAATGCAGCAGATCTAAGCTTTTACATAGATTTCAAAGCTACTTCCTAGTTGAGTTAATTGCACTATCATAACTATTCCTTTGCTTTTCAAAACTAAGATAAGTTGTCTTCAAATATGTGCTTGTCCAGCACTCTCTACCCCCCACCACCAGAAGCTAGAAAGCTATTTTCTTTCTTGTATGTGCATTTAGGTCATCACATAGAATGATTTTTCCTTTTCTTTTGAAGGTAGCAATTGCAGATTTAGAGTCAAAATAGGCAGCATTTTAAGGGGGCTCTATAGATGGCACAGAGGTAGGTGGCACTTGGTATCTGGAGTAAATCATTTCGTGTTTTAATGCACAAATGTGCTTCTTTTTTTAGGTGTAATCAGTTTTGCAATTTTGCTATACCAGACTAAGACCTCCCTGATTTTTTCATGCTATTGTTTATTTTTGATGGCAGGAATTAACAGCTTATTGAAACCTGCAGGACAGGGAACTTGTTTGTGTTTTCCTAACTAGCTTTTCTGTGATATGACCCTGTCATGCTTTATCACAGGGTAAATAAATTTAGAGTCTCTACTTCTATCTGTAAAGGCTGAAGATATCAGAACTCAGACATTACAACTAGTGATAGGGAAGATTTCATCTTATAAGTTCTAACAATATACTCTACAATATAATAATGTAGCAGCAAGATAAAAAATAAAAACACTAGCACTAATCCTCTGTCACTCTTTGTACCACTATCAGAAAACAACAAAAAAAGAAGCCACATATATAAAATGTAAACAATATACCAAAACCTAAATTCCACAGAAACTGAACTTAGTATCAGAAGAAATGTGCAATGATTTTAATCTACTGCCTCCCGCCTCACAATGGGCCTCAAGCAGTCTCAGAGACCAGCGTTATTAACTTAGTCATTTCTAGTTCAGTTCAACTTAGTTCATATTTTCCTCTTAATAATTTTATCACAAAAAAAAAACCATCTAAAAATCACTTTTAACCAAAAAAGTAATATTTCTTATTTATGTAAATGACTCAATCAGATAATACTCATAAGTAAGTCTCTCATGCACTCCCGACACCGGCCAATGTTTTGGCGAACTCCTGTCACCTGTTTCAAGGGTTACATATTCTCCAACAACATTTGAACAGATCTCATCATGGTCTAAATGCTCAAAGTCTAGGGGTGTCAGGGGTGTATGAGTGATTTACTTGTGAGTATTATGTGACTGAGTTGTTTACATAAATAAGATAAGTAATATTACTCTTTTTGGGTAGCAGTGGTTTTTAGATGTTTTATTATTGCGATAAAATTATTAAAAGAGTAAAATATGAGCCAAATTGGACCAAAATGGAAATGACCGAGTGAGTAATAGCGCTGGTCTCTGAGACTGCTTGAGGCCCATTGTGAGGTAGGAGGCAGTAAATTTAAATCATCACGCATTCCTTCTGATACTAAGTTCAGTTTCTGTGGAATTTGATATATTGTTTAAATGTTATATATGTAGCCTCTTTTTTTGTTTTTTGATAGTGAATTTAAGGAGGTTCCGCTTATTTTAGTTCAGTTTATCTGCTCTTTGTACCATGCCATGCTGCTGGTGTCACTCCTTGGATCCTTCCTTCCTTCCTTGCCTCAGACCTCAGACCTCTGCCCCTAAACCTCCTTCCCCCAACTCATGTAACCTGCCATCCCTTTGGGTCTTCCCCCCACACCATCTGCCATTGGTAATGCTCCATAAAACAGAGAGCACTGGGAGACTTCCTTAGTTCTTCCTGAATGCTTTCTGCATCTCATATCTTATCAACAACTACTATTTAATTACACAAGGCTATTGGCCCAAAACAAGGTGATTTTATTTTTAACTGATCTATAATATCAGTGGAGGCATTTTCTTTTAAATGTCCTTGTAGAGGAAGAAAACATCACAAAGTCAAGCAAACAATGAAATCTGTGCTCAGGACACAAACATCCTAAGGAATATGTCCTTTTTTTCAATGTTAAGCTCAATAGAGGATGTTTACCAAAGCACAAATCTGATATAATTACATGTCTGTCAGTGCACTGGAAGTGTTCTGAGTACTGAGGCAGAAAAACACCAGACAGTTCTGTAAAGTTCATGCTAGGACTGTGCACATCTTTCAGTCATTTTCAGTAATAACTTTAAACACATTTTTATGAAAGCATAACTTTAAAACAGGTTTTAGGAATAAGCATCTTTCTTTCATAAGGTGCCTGAAAATTGCAGTTTGTATGCTCACAAATTATTCCTCAGTTACTTTTTCTTAAGCTCATCATTTTCAGTAATCAGGGTAGCAAAAATCCACAAATAAAGCACAAATGTTCCTCTTGCAAATGATGCAACAATGCATGAATTACTAATTTAAGATGATTTTATATAGCAAATGATACTGAGATCTTATAATTTCACTTAAGATTCAGAGAGTAACATGCAGTTGTTAGGTGCATTATAGACAGAAGTTGAGATTCAAGAAATTATTTGTGTGTGTGTGTGTTCATTCAAGAATACAAAGGGGTAGAATATGCAGCACACTGAAGTGAATGTGTCTTCCTTTTAAAATAAATGAAGCTGGAAGAAGATGAATGACAACCAGTTGTCCAACAAGCAGCAGATGAAAAACATCCACTAACAGCTCACTTTGGAGAACATTTACTAAGTTTGATAATGCAGCAACACACGTTACATGCCAAATTTGGTGTGTAAAATGCACTAAAACTGCATTATTGAGTGATGTTGGCAACATTCGTGAGACTGTTGCCAAAATCACAAACCAAAGTAGGCCCAATGAAATAAAAATATAAATAAGCTGTACTTCAGGTAAATCCATGCAAAGCAGCTCATTAATATTAAAATGAAACAATGCAGATGGAGATCAACTTTGCAATCCACATTGTTCCATTGAAATTTTCCCCAACAGTATAGACAGGGTAACTTGCCTGCTGATGATCTCAGGGTCCACCCCCCCCACCCCCATAAAAAGATGCCTAAATGGGCATCTAGTCCCCAAATTTGTCATGCCTTCCTGTAACCAAACTCATGCTATTCCAATAAATGCCACATTACCTTAACTGACATGAAAATAGTCAATTCTGCCTTAATGGTTACTCCCTTTCTGTTCCTGGACTGGGCAAATGTGTACATCTGGGAACTGCTGGGCCATCATGCAAGCTATGATGCTCCCTGAGGTTCCTCTGTTGGGAGGAAATCTTGCTTCAGGACCCTTAGGGCTATGGGAACACACCTATGGCTTCAAAATAAGGGTTTATAGAGAAATTTGTTGATAATAATGATCAGACAAAATACATATTTTCCTCTGATAATATTCATAAATTGAGTTAAAACAGTCATGAATGCAGTCAAAAACCATGCTGGGATCGAGTCTAGACTCTAAACACCCCTTTCCTAGACTAATAGAATTCTCTTGTTGGTGCCTTGACTACTCCTTGTGATTCTTCTCATCTCTCGAAATTCTTAGAATGAACAGAATTAAGCATCTTGGTCTAGATGATTGATCCTTCAATCTTTAGGCTCTCCTTTCCCTCTTGATGTGGAACAGCACTAGAGAAGCTCCTGTTGCACTTTCTCTTGGGTAAAAGAACTTCATCCAGCTACAGATATGCTGGAACCTGCACTATTTCTAGCTTTAAATACAGGACATCAATCAAGGACTGTGCAACATTTTGGATGGTGGAGAAGGCAGCACATTTCCTGTACCTCCCTTCCCTCAGGCCATCAGTCCTGCTCCAGACCTCTAAAAGCCACCATCACACCCTTCTCCATTCCAGAGACATGATACTATGATGCAGTGAGCAGAGGGATTAAGCCTGTGCTCCAGGACCCACACCCTTGAGCTTCTGTTTTGGGGGTGGTCTGGGAGTTCAGGCTGTCCCAGTCCTCATTGAATCAGAAGATCACATCATAGGGCAGGGGGGTTGGGGGACACACAGCAGGGCTCTGATGTTTACCTGGGGGCGTGGAACAGCACTAAAGTGCTTGGGTGTGGCATCTATCCAAATCCAACATTGCTGGAAAGTTTAATCCTAATCGTGCCAAACATTTTCCCCTAGGAATCCTCCTTGAATTCCTTCTTAAAGCTGCTCTGGAACTATATCCTTGAGATCCAGTGGCTTCCTCCTCAAGCCTAGGATTCACACCAATGAAAGTCCCAAAATATTCTGTGCATAATCTTTAATTAATTCTTCAAAACTACAGGCATTACCATTGGGGTGTATCTGGCTTTAAAATTTAGACATATGATCTCTTTGGTGAACACATATGTTTAGCCTGGTAAAGGATATGCAGGTAGGGGTGTGCAGTCTCATTTTTTGGTTTAGCTTTCTTGATTTAGTACACCTTAAATGTTTTTTTTTCATATTTTGCTTCATTTCATTTCAAAAGGTATGTACACCCTACTTGTGGCAACATTTATATGATGAATTAAACAGCACAACAATTTATAAGCACAGAAATAATCAAACAAATATTTCTGAAGTATACAGAGCAATAAAAATAAATGAGGATTTAACTGCATGGGAAAAAAACAAACAGTATAAATGTATTGCACTGTTATACTGGTAATTAGGCTCCATAAAGTCAGCTTACATTGATTATTTTCAGTAGGTAGGCAGGAATAATCATCTGGCAGAATGAATAACTGAACACTTGAAGAAGTCTCCACAAGCAGACCTCAAAGAACATCCAGCAGGCATACTATGGGCCTTATTTTCTAAATGGATCACACGCGATAAGGGAAGTTTTGCACGCGAAATGTTCCTTATCGCGTGCGATACCAAAATGGGGGAGGAGTCAGCCCCGGAAGAGGAGGACTCGGGGCGTCACCAGGGCCAACTCCGCGAAGACGCAGTGGATGATGAAAAGGTAAGGCCCTTTTCGCGTCCGAGTTCGCGCCCAATAGCTACACCTTCTATGGTGGCGCTATTAGGTGCGAAACCGGCAGCGATCACACCGCGACGATGCAATCGCTGCAGGCTAGCGCAGCCCCCCCCCCCCGTTTCGGCCCCCCGCCCCTCATTCTCTAAAGTATTGCAGGCCTGCGATACTTTAGAAAATGAGGCCCTATATTTTCTCTTTGATGTATATTTATCTACAATTTATGACATTGTTCATTTTTCCCAGAACATTAGGACCAACATAGATGTCATTAATTTTATTCCTAGACTATTACTTCATACGGAAAATTCATATTTCAAAGGATCCTCTGAGAAAAAAAATCTTTCTTACACTGTAACCTTAAAGAAAAACAGTTGAATTAGTACAACTTCAGAACTTGTGAACAATAAAACCAATCATCAAGGCTTCAACCTTGACAAACAGGTATTTGTGTGCTTTTCATAAACATTCATAATTCAGCCACTCTCACAAGCCAGTCCTGTAGTCACAGACTTTAGGATTACAATAGGGTCTCATCATATAGTAATATAAGATCAGGAAATCCAGAATGTGGTTGTATGTATATGTGTATATATGTGTATAATTGTTATATAAGGGATGAACGTTCAGAGAATCAAATATGATTTTTCATCTGAATGAGTCAATATGTTACATCTTTCTTTTTATAAGTTAAGACTAATTCAGTGAATCAGATGTCTGGTTGAAAAAAATGATTTTAGAACTATTGTTCAATCTCTGGTATTAGAAACAGTCAACTATTGTAATGCTTTTTATGCTAGTCTCCCCAAGAATCACATTCCTTCAGATTCTGCAAAATTCTACTGTTCAGTGACTGTGAGGTGTCATGTTAGAGACCATATATTAGATATTAACAGAGGAGTTCCAATAAAAGCAAAAGTAGCCCATATGCCTATATGTAAAGACCACTTGAGTTAAAAGATTGCAAATTAACCCTATCAACTGATAAGCAGATTGTTAATATAAACAAAAAACACATTTTGAAATGTTAGTTGTTAGTTATTTTAATTTAGTTATTTTAATTTGATTAATTTTTCTATTTAGCACCTTTCTTTTATATATTATTGTTTAAAATTAACACTTATTGAATTTTAGTATTAATTTCTTGGTATAATTTTACAGATTGTTATTTTTATTTCTATTACTAGTGTTTGTAAACCGTTGTCACGGCATGTGCCAAATGATGGTACAGAAAAATTTACAAGTAAAATAAAAATAAATAAATGTCTGTATACTAATGCCAGAAGTCTAAAAAGTAAGATGGAAGAGTTAGAATGCATAACACTGAAGGAAGAGTACTGAATTGGTATCTCAGAGACCTAATGGAAGGAAGATAACCAATGGAACAGTGCTATACCAGGGTACAAATTATATCACAATGATAGGGTGGATCAGTTTGGTGGGGGGTGCTTTATATTAGGGATGACCTTGACTCCAACAGGATAAACATCCTATAGGAGTCTAAATTACAGTAGAATATTTATGGGTAGAAATTCCATATATAAGAGGGAATGAGTATAGTGGAATGGGCATACTACTATCCTTCTGACCAAAATGATCAGAGATTAGGGAAGCTAATAAATTTGGCAACATAATAATAATAATGGGAGATTTCAATGAAATAAATGACTGCTTCATGGAGCAATTAATATGGGATCTAATGAGAGGGGGAGCCATTTTAGACCTACTTCTTAGTGGAACACAAGATTTGGTGCAAGATGTAATGGTGGTGGGGCCACTCGACAACAGTGATCATAATGTGATCAAATTTGACTTAATAACTGGAAGGAGGACATTAAGCAAATCTACTGCTCTAGCATTATATTTTCAAAAGGGAGATTTTGATAAAGTGAAGAAAATAGTTAGAAAAAACTGAAAGGTGCAGCTTCAAAGGTTAAAAGTTTATCAAGCATGGTCATTGTTTAAAAATATTATCTTGGAAGCCTAGTTCAGATATATGCCACACATTAGTAAAAGAGGAAGTAAGACCAAACATCTGCAGACATGAGTAAAAGGTGAAGTGAAAAAAGCTATTTTAGCTAAAAGAACTTCAATCAAAAATTGGAAAAAGTATACATCTGAAGAAAATAGGAAAACGCATAAGCATTAACAAGTTAGATGGGAAACAATGGGTTAAAAGATAATTTGAAAAGAATCCAGCCATAAAGGCAAAAACTCATAACAAAAACTTTTAAAATTTGTCCAAAGCAGGAAGCCTGAGAGGGAATCAATCGGACCATTAGATGATTGGGAAGATAAGGCCATTGCAGAAAGACTATATTATTTCTTTGCTTCAGTGTGTACTGAAGAGGGTGTTGGAAAGATACCTATGCTGGAAATTGTATTCAATGGTGTAATTCAGAAGAATTGAAACAAAACATGGTGAAGCTGGAAGACGTAATAAGGCAAATTGACAAACTAAAGAGTATTAAATCATCCAGACAAGGTGGTACACAGCCCAGAATTCTGAAAGAACTCACAATAAAATTGCAGTTTATTTTAAAAAGGTTTTGTTAGCTTTTTTTAAAATTTCTTTTACATCTAACTTGCCAATCTTTATGTTTTTTCCTATTTCCTTCAAAGTTCAGTGGGTCTCTGAGGGAAAGGCCTGGCTGAAAAGCCATGTCTTTGCTCTTTTTCCTGAACTGAAGGTAGCATGGCTCCAAGTACAGGGTTAGTGATACTTTGCTCCAAATTTTATGGCATAACACCTGAAAGCATGAAGCTTGCACAGGACAAGCTGACGAAGGTCAGAGGAGGAGAGAAAAGAACATCCATTTGAGAAGACCACAGTTCCCTTGAGTGCATGTAAGGGAAAGAAGCTGGAAGTGGTATTCAGGGCCTTTTTATTCAAACATTTGAAGACAAAGTAGAGTAGTTTTAAATGTGATCCTGCTTTGGACTGAAAACCAGTGAAATTGATGTAGAATAGGTTTGATATGGTCAGCTACTTTTGCCTCTACCAAAATTCTAGCAATTGTGATTGTACTTTGTTGGAGTTAGAGGCACTTTGTGCTGTATTGTGAGATGCTGCTGAATAGGGAATTGTAGTAGTCAATTTGGATGGTGATTATACTTGGATTACCATGGCAAGATTGTGATTATCAAAGAAATTGAAGAGTTTGTGGATTTGATGCAAATACATATAGGAGGACCTTGCCACTTTAGTGATCTGAAGTTCCTTTATGACGTTTTGGTTGAATTGGACTCCTGGTCTTCATACTGCTCTTTAGGATGTAAGAGGGTGCTTGATAGTGAGAGAAGTGAATGTAGGTGGTGACCTTTGCAACTGAGCTGGAGGAATTCGGATTTTGAGGGTTTGTGTTTACTAAACCATTGGGCTACCACTAGAAGACAATTATTGAGATTGGTAATGGATGAAATTTGGTCAGGTCCCATTATGATGCAGAGCTGGATATCATCCACAAATAGGTGGCATTCGATGTTGAAAGACTTGATGAGGTTGCAATTTGAATGTTGAAGAGTATTAGGGAGAGGATTGAGTCCTGGGACACTGCACAGGTGAGCTCTTTGTGGTAAGACCATTTGTTGGCCCATGTAACTGATTATGTTATTTTGGAAATAAATGATTTGAAAACTTTAGGGCAGTACCATCAATGCTGATGTCCTTAAGCATCAAATTGTTGATCAACAGTATCAAAGGCAGTCAAGACAACAAGTAGGACAAAGAAGGAGTCACCACCTTGGTCAATATGAAAGTGGATACTGTTAGTTTGTATAACCCCAATAGTATGATTAGTTAATTAACTCTGTTATTTTTCTTTGTCCTCAGACTATATAATTGTTTTCCTGTTCATTTTTATATATATTACTGGATTTCCAATATTTTGGAGGGCTAAAAGATATTGTTGTTATTAAGGGGATCCAAAATGGCTGATTGAGCCATGCATCCTGAAGCTATGCTCTGCTATTTTCCATTTAGTTTTTCTATTTTATCTTTTTTTCTATATCATGATAATGAATAAACCTAAAGGGAAGATTTGTGGTGGTTTCCCTCTTGCCTCAAAATTAACCTCGGCTCATCAGAGTGTTATCACCAAGAGAAGAATGGTTAGCAGAAAAAGGGAGATCACACCTTCACAAGGATATAAACAGGATGGAATCGGTCCAGAGGGTTGCTATTAATATTGTCAGTGGGCTTCATGCTAAAGCATATGGGGATAGACTTAAAGATCTAAACATGTAAACCCTAGAGGAAAGGAAATATAGGGGAGATATCATAGAGACATTTAAATATTTCAAAGGTTTCCATGCACAGGAAGTGAGCCTTTTTCAATGCAAAGGAGACTCTAGAACGAGTGGTCATAAGATGAAATTGAAAGGGGGAACTTAGGAGCACTCTTAGGACATATTTCTTTAAGATAAGGTGGTGGGTATGTGGAACAGCCTCCCAGTAGAAGTGGTGGAGACAAAGACAGTATCTAAATTCAAGAAAGCATGGGATCTCTAAGGAAGTCATGAGAATTATAATGCTAAATTAATTGGATGGATGGGCAGACTGGATGGGTCATATGGTATTTTTCTGCCATCTGTTTCTTTATGCAACCCATCTTTAAAATGAGGTCAATGAGCACACTGGAAGTGGAAGGTTCACATTCCAGCTCAGGGACGGACATCTCCTTAAGTCTGAGCCTTCAAGTTGCTCCACCCCCACCTCTAGCTGGCCAAAGGAGTTGGATCTGGAAAGTCGGTGCCTTTGCTTAATGCCATACAGACAGGAGATATTGTGATGGTTGGATGAACAGGATCCTCAGAGAATGCAAGACTGAAGCAGCCTGATGATTCAGGAAGCAGCACTTTCCGGAAGGCACAGTAATGGAAAGAGATCACCAAAATAGAAAAGGAAGAGACAGACTTTAGTTTGGGTGGTGTGAGAGAAGCTGACATGCTGGTGGTAAGTAAATTTGCAACATCTTTCACTCTTCCAGTTGGCAGTGGCTCACCTATGGTTGCCACTGCAGTCACATGGCAGGGGGCTACTGACCTGCAACATGGCTGCTGGAAAGGTCCATGGGATCAGCTTGGGGAAAAGTCTTCCACTTTTCAGTCCCTTTCCTCTTGCTTTTACCTGGAGTGGCAAGTAGCCCCAAGCTATTACTGTCACCCTCCCATTATGCCAATGCTAGCAAGTGCTGCTTCTCTACGTGAAGCTGCATACTTGTGTTTGTAAGATGCTCCATTTGTTTCCCTTGATTTATAAATTTATGCAGCGAATACACTGATTGAAACACGGGTCCTTCCTCACTTTGAAATGCCTCTAGAGCAGGGATTTCTTCCACAATCCTTTTCCTATATCCTTGGAAGTGGATACTGGCATTGGAGTTGAGGTAGATGGTGGAGTCTAATGAACAATGCCAGGTACATCACTCATGATCTGTATCTGTACTGCCTGCTCTGCCTTACTACGCACAGTTTTCTCTTTCTCCTCCATCAATGTATTGGATGCTAAGAGGCTACTGTATATGCCTCCCAAAGTTTCTTCTTCTAATAGTTCTTCGATATCTTGTGATTCAGGGAAACTGATACAAGATCCTTCCTCTGAATCTGTGGATAAGAATACCATCTTTGCAGCCTCAGTGGTAGTAAATAAGGAAGCATGATCTTCTGGTTTTAGGCATTGCTCTTCTCCTACCCTGCATCCCTGTTACTGTCTGCCTTGGGTGACTTTCTTAACTTTTCCATCTGCTGCAAAATAGGAGTGAAAGAAAAAGGTGTCAATGGTGTATACTTTATACATTTCAATTTCTTCTGGGTTGAGCTGCCTTCCTCTACTGCCATTCTAGACTTGAAGAAGTCCCTCTTTAATTTACATGCAGGACTCCCTTTCTTATTGCTGCCAACTCTGCCAGCCCTGCCAATTTTCCTTTTACCTCCTCTTTTTTTCCCTGCCATTATGGAATTTGTCATTATGGACTTTTCTTTAGATGTATTAGTGATAGAAGGAAGTGTAAAAGTGGCATTGTGAGACTCAAAGGGCAAGGGGAGGAATATGTAGAGGCTGATGAGGAAAAAGCTAAATTGCTTAACAAATATTTATGTTTTGTCTTCACTGTGAAAAGGCTTAGAGCAAGACCACATAAAACAAGCAAGCACTCCCTTACTTCCTAAGGAGCAGTATGAAGCCCAGGAGTCCAATTCAACCAAACCTTCATAATGGAACTTCAGATCACTAAAGTGGCAAGATCCTCCTATATGTATTTGCATCAAATCTGCCACTCCTCAATTTCTTTGATAACCAAAATCTTGCCATGGTAATCCAAGTGTAATCACCATCCAAATTGACTACTACAGTTCCCTATTCAGCACTAGGGATGTGAATCGTTTTTCAACGATTAAAATTATCGTCCGATATTTTTAATATCGTCTTAAATCGTTATAGAACACAATACAATAGAAATTCTAACGATTTATCGTTAAAAATCGTTAAATCATGTTAGTGCGCACTAACGGGAGTTAGTGCGCACTAACAGAAAATGATACAAATTGACACTTTCCAGGTCAGTAAAGGTCAGTTAGGAATGAATATGTATTCCTATTGGCTGGCTGCCCTCTTATCTATTGATATTACCAAGGTTCCCACTGAGGTGATGGTTGGGGGGATGGGAAATGGAAATGGAAACTCAGGAACACTAACAGAAAATGATACAAATTATTGACACTTTCCAGGTCAGTTAGGAATGAATATGTATTCCTATTGGCTGGCTGCCCTCTTATCTATTGATGTTACCAAGGTTCCAACTGAGGTGATGGTTGGGGGGATGGGAAATGGAAACTGTTGGTAGTTGACAAAAAAAGTAATGTGATCAGTCAATATGACTAGAACTTGTGCCCTATTCCTGATACCAGGGGTGTTGTGATCTTCCTGCACTCAGTGCCCTAACCCTGATACCAGGGGTGTTGTGATCTTCCTGCACACAGTGCCCTAACCCTGACACCAGGGGTGTTGTGATCTTCCTGCACACAGTGCCCTAACCCTGATACCAGGGGTGTTGTGATCTTCCTGCATGCAGTGCCCTATCCCGCCTGCATTACTAGTGAGAGGCTGGCTTCACAGACAGGGGGGAGCTGCCTGACCCTCACTCCTGACTTCCCCCATGTCCCAGCCAGTGAATGGTGTGTGGGTGAGGGGGGGGGGAGGATGGTGAAGTCTGAGACAGCTCCCTCCCTGCATTACTAGTGAGAGGCTGGCTTCACAGACAGGGGGGAGCTTCCTGACCCTCACTCCTCCCCTCCCCCATGTCCCAGCCAGTGAATGGTGTGTGGGTGAGGGGGGGGGAGGATGGTGAGGCTGAAACAGCTCCTTCCCTGCATTACTAGTGAGAGGCTGGCTTCACAGACAGGGGGGAGCTGCCTGACCCTCACTCCTCCCCTCCCCCATGTCCCAGCCAGTGAATGGTGTGTGGGTGAGGGGGGGGGGGATGGTGAGGCTGAAACAGCTCCCTCCCTGCATTACTAGTGAGAGGCTGGCTTCACAGACAGGGGGGGAGCTGCCTGACCCTCACTCCTCTGGGGTGTTGTGATCTTCCTGCACACAGTGCCCTATCCCTGATACCAGGGGTGTTGTGATCTTCCTGCACACAGTGCCCTATCCCTGATACCAGGGGTGTTGTGATCTTCCTGCACACAGTACTCTAGCCCTAATACCAGGGGTGTTGTGCAAGAAGATCACAACACCCCTGGTATTAGGGATAGGGCACTGTATGCAGGAAGATCACAACACCCCCGGTATCAGGGATATGGCACTGAGTGCAGGAAGATCACAACACTCCCGGTATCAGGGATATGGCACTGCATGCAGGAAGATCACAACACCCCCGGTATCGGGAATAGGGCACTGTGTGCAGGAAGATCACAACACCCCTGGTATTAATAGGGATAGGGCACTGTGTGCAGGAAGATCACAACACTCCTGGTATTAATAGGGATAGGGCACTGTGTGGAGGAAGATCACAACACCCCTGGTGTCAGGGTTAGGGTACTGTGTGCAGGAAGATCACAACACTCCTGGTATTAATAGGGATAGGGCACTGTGTGCAGGAAGATCACAACACTCCTGGTATTAATAGGGATAGGGCACTGTGTGCAGGAAGATCACAACACCCCTGGTGTCAGGGTTAGGGCACTGTGTGCAGGAAGATCACAACACTCCTGGTATTAATAGGGATGGGCACTGTGTGCAGGAAGATCACAACACCCCTGGTATCAGTGTTAGGGCACTGTGTGCAGGAAGATCATAACACTCCTGGTATTAATAGGGATAGGGCACTGTGTGCATGAAGATCACAACACCCCTGGTGCCAGGGTTAGGGCACTGTGTGCAGGAAGATCACAACACCCCTGGTATCAGGGTTAAGGCACAAGTTCTAGTCACATTGACTGATCACATTACTTTTTTTGTCAAGCTACCAACTGTTTCCATTTCCCATCCCCCATATACTGTCAGTGGGAACCTTAGTAACATGAATAAATAAGAGGGCAGCCAATAGGAATACATATTCATTCCTAAACTGACCTTAACTGACCTGAAAAGTGTCAAATTGTATCATTTTCAGTTAGTGCGCAACTCGAGTTAGTACGCACTAATCGGAAAAAACGATTTTTAACGATTTTTTAACTAAAAAATCGTGCCAAACACGATTTTCTTCTCCTGACAAACAATTTCAATCGTTAAGATGATAGGGCACACGATTCACATCCCTATTCAGCACCATCTCACAATACAGCACAAAGTGCCTCTAGCTCCAACAAAGTCAGTGATCTTCATTCTAAAGCTTATGGAAATAGATTTAAAGATCTAAACATGTACACCCTACAGGAAAGGCAAGATAGGGGAGATATCATAGAGACACTCAAATATCTCAAAGGTTTTCATTCAAAAGAGATGAGCCTTTTTCAATGGAAAGGAGGCTCTAGAATGAAGGGTCATGAGATGAGGTTGAAAGGGACAGATTTTTTTTCAGGTGAATGTATGGAACAGCTTCCCAGTGGTGGTGATGGAGAAGAAAACATTATCTGAATTCAGGAAAGAATGGGATAAATACAGGGGATCTCTAAAGAAATGATGAGAATTTTAATGCTAAATTAATTTGACGGATGGGCAAACTTGTTAGGCCATATGGTCTTTTCTGCTGTCATGTTTCTATGATTCTATGTCACTGTCTACTGGAGATCTGAATATTAAAAATGTCACGCACAGACAAAAGTAGAGTGTGTGTGCCGTGCACTGTGCTGTGTGCAGTGCAGTGCCACGCAGGCATGCAGTGGTACTGACACAAACTACACACAAAAAATAGGATTGGCAGCCTGGTAACTCTCTCCTCTTCAGTCTCTTACTTCTGGGGGAATTCTGCGCACAAAAACTTAAAATTCTGCAAACTTTATATTGGTCAAAATAAGACAATTTACATGACAGTCTTTAAGTAATTACATTTTAAATTAATAAAGAAAAAATGTATTACTTAAATATGCAGAATTTTAAATATTTTGAGCAGAATTTCCCTAGAAATTCACTGTAAGAGTGTCCCTTCCACACGCTGTCCCTACTCCCCTGGCCACTTGGCTCTCTCAGGCCCCAACTCCTCCATCTGCCAGTATCTCTCTCCTCCACCTCTAGGCTCAACCCCTTCCAATCTATCGCCAGTCTCAGAGTTTGACCCTATTCTCAGTACAGCCCCTCACACAGGCACCCTCTGTCCCTCCTTCTCTCACACACATGCTCCCTCTCTCTAGAACACACACATACATTCTCATACAGTCTCCCTCACACACACACACACACACACATCCCCTCATACAGGACCCTCTCTCCTGCATACTCACCCACAAAAGCTCCCTTTCTATCTCACACATACATCCTCACACAGGCTACCTATTTCTCTCTGTCACGTACCCCTTCCCATAGGCTTTGTCTCACACATATACAATCCCTTCACACAGGCTAGTACCCTCACATACATACAATCCCTTTTGCATACACACGAGCTCCCAATCTCTCACACATACACACTCCTTCAATATCTCTTCATATAGGCTCCCTCTCTCTGAAACCCACACTCAAGCATCCTCCCCTCTCTTACCCCCCATGCTCTCTCTCACACCCTCCTGCTCTCTTGCCCTCCCTTCTCTCACACCCCCTCCCCTTTCTCACACCCCTCTCCCTCTCCCCTCACACACACATTCTCTCTCACCGGGGCCTTCCATCTTCGCCGCGAGTGGAGCATATTCTGTTCACGGCACACAGGGGCCTTCCATCTTCGCCACGAGCGGAGCGCGTCCTGCTGCACACTCAGGCCTTCATCTTCGCGCGCTCCGTTCGTGGCATGCCGGGGTTTCTTCTGCTATTTTCTGTGCAGAATTTGGCAATTCTGCGCGGGGGGGGGGGGGGGGGGGCATTCAGCGCAAATTCTGCGCTCCTCAGTAGTGCAGAATTCCCCCAGGACTAGTCTCTGAACAGTGCTCACTCACTGGTGCCCAGACAGACATTCAGTCATAGACAAAAATATTTCTGGCACTGCTGAAACTCTCCAAACTTTTACACACTTCCATGCTCCCTCCCCCCAAGTGAAGTGAAAGGAGCAGCAAGTGCCATTAGCTGTCTCTCTCTAGTACAGTAAGAGATGAATTTTAAAGGATTTATCGGGATTTAAGAGTCTCCCAATGCTCTAGGCCAAGACCCACATGTGGGAACCTGGTTTCTGGGCCAGGCCCTGACATCGGGCCAGGGTCTGGCTGCAGCATTGGATCCTAAACAGATCAGGTAAGTAAAGGTCAGAAAATTTCTCTTCCCATCAAAGCTTTTTAGGCCGGGGCTTAGACCTAGGCCCTGGCATCATGCTTAGGTATAGGCCATGGACCCTGCTTTGGGCCCTATCCTATTTCTTAGGCAAGGCCCTGGTCTCGGACGTAGGCCTAGACAGTATGGGTAACTATTTTTTTCTTCAAACAAATTAAATGAATAGGATTTATTTAATTTGGGAGTTCCCTCAATTCATTTTGTGGTCCCCCAAAAGAAATAAATTTGCCCTATTTGTTTAATTTTCCTAATTTGTTTGAAACTAATGCAAAGCCCTAAACAAGGCAAAACAATGTAGCATGGTCCCTTTATGTGTGATGGCTTCCCCCCCAACAAATGGGGTTTTGCCGCTCCAATTTCATTTTTCAAACCAAACTGAGCCTCCTGGACGTCTCTCCAGTAAAAAATCCCCAATGTAACAAAAATACCTCGTTGGTATCTAGTGGTTCCCCTCCTTGACCCTCCTAATCAAAAAGTTCATTGGGTCGAAGTGGGCCCCTCATGCCCCCCCCCCCCTGCACCCCATTACCTTGAAAAAGCAAAAGACAGCTGTCTGGAGTGAGTGGGATGGCCCCTAGTCTTGGCTTTGTGTAGCAACATTTTCCAAAATGGCGCCAACCTGACCTTGCCCCAGATCAAGTCCCAAGAGTCCCCAGGTTGAGAAGGGGGTTCATGTTTGAACCTTACAGTTGTTTTATAATTTTGGTCACTATTTCTTTGCCTGGGGTCAGCCCTTTAAATCTAACACAGGTGCATCAGCTCTCATGTTATTGTCTTGATGCTCCTGCATTAGATTAACATTTTCTCAGGAGGTGTAGTAATGTGGTTGGCAACTTTATAAATCAGCTGCATTAATTTATTTACATCAGATTGCCTATGCATGAGATACTTTGATTGGATTTGCAAAATTCATGCATGCAAATCAGCTCATTGTAATAGGGGAGGGAATCTGAGATGGGTTATGCTAAATATAGTGGATATTATGTGATATCACCACAGTAGTACTATATCGCGTACTATACACTGTTTAATGCATGTTATAGCCTTAGGGCCAGATTTTCAAAGGGGTACACATGTAAGATACGCGCATACCCCCCGAAAACCTGGCCCAAACACCCCCTGTGCATGCCGAGCCTATGTTGCATAGGCTTCCGGCACTTGGAGGGAACGGAGGCAGGCTGCGCAGCTCGGCGCGTGCAAGCTGCCGATTTTGGGCAGCCTTGCGCGCCGACCCCAGATTTTAATGGATACGTGTAGCTACGCGCGTATCTATTGAAATCCCGCGTACTCTTGTTCGCGCCTGGTGCGCGAACAAAAGTACGCGTGTGCGCAGATTTATAAAATCTGCCCCTTAGAGCGGCTTGATGCATTTCTCTATTAGACTATTTAGTTAATAAGTTGTTAGTTTAGTTAACTTAATTCAGTTAGTTTTTTAAATATAGTTATCTAGTTAAATTGGTTAGTTACATTAGATAAGTTAGTATTTTGATTTTGTTCATAAATTGGTTAGTTAAGACAGGAAAGTTAGTTTAGTTTAGTTAGCTAAGTTAGTTTTAATTGTTAAGTTAAATTAGTTTGATTATCTAGTTAAGTTACTTAAGTAGTTTAGTGAGTTAGGTAAGTTATTCAAGTTAGTTAATTTGATTAAATTAGTTAAGTTTTCAATATTCATAAATCCACCAACATACAGTATGTTGTTTTCTTCAGACTGTTTTTACATCCTTTTTGGATTATTTCAACACTGTTCTCACTGGCTTGTTTGATTATTGTCCTTCCCCTAAAACCCTTCAAATATCAACTGATTCACTTAGCTACCACTGTCCTTGACTTATCCATAATTCCCTTCTACTTTCAATAACTTTTCAGTACCAATTCAAGATCCTCATTATTTGATGTAAAGGCTTACAGAGCCCCAATCCCCATTAATGTCCTCTCTAATTAATCTATATATTCCTCTGTGACTTGTTAGCTTCTATATCTAAAATTTACTTGCTATCTTATGCGCTCACCAATCACCATCTCACGTTCGTGCTTTATCACTCTGGGCTTTACCAACTCTAAAATTATTTTAGGGTACCCAAGAGATCATGTTGCTAATTAATGTCAAAACACGCCTCAAAAATCTTCTTTTTAATACGGCTTTTACATTATTACCTTTTTTATTCTTAACCAGATTTTGTATGGCTTTTTACAAATTTGTCATCTATTGTAGGGCACTGTAGATTAGGACACCATTTAAGAGAAAATGAATTAATACGTTTTCTGCCTCTCTTACCCCCAATCATTGGACTTTCCTGACCAGCATTACCCAACTTTCCCTGCCAGGAACTCAGCAGACGAGTTCAGGCAAAGCATGCCCAGAAAAGGACAAAATGGCATAAGAATACTCATTTCATTTGTGATCTGGAAATACAACTCAGACTACACTGCTGACATGAATGATTAAAGTCTTTTTATTGTGGTTCATTTCCAGTAAATATTAATTCAGTGTCCCTCAGTTTGAAGGGGATTAAATGCATGCGGAAGATTGTGTCTGTGTCTGTTTTAATTATTCAGGCTACAAATGCTTGTAAAGGTTATTATAGCATTTCATTGTTTGAAAAGAAAAAAGCAGTTACTTGACGATTATTATAACATATTCAGTTTAGCATGTTTAATTTTGAGTAGTAGTGAAGAAAAGCTAATTTTAGCAATGACCTTGGCACACCATATTTGTATTTGAAAAATGACTGAGATGTAAGTGAAAAATGTTTTCCAAGGAATCTTCCTAATTGCAGCAGTTAGCCTCTATGTCAATTTTAATTAAAAGCCAAACATCACTACAGGTCAAAGCTTATTTCCATATAGAACTGTTTGTTTTTAATTAGACTTGTATTTGCCTTAATGAAATAACATGTTATTTTAAATTTAGTTGTGTATTATTCACAGGAGAAGATCTTTTAACTATAGAATTTTGTTTTCATTTTAGTGCTCACTGCATTTGTCTCTATTGTTTGCATGTTATCAGCTGTTTCTTCTAACATTATGCAAATTTTTTCAATGGATTTTATTTTATTATGTTTAAACTGGCAGAGGCTTGCATGATTAGTAATATCTCTTGTCAAAATGAAGGGGAAAACCATGGTAAAGTGATTTCTTTTTAATGTTAATTGTGTCGGGCATATTTTATTAGTGTTCCTTACACCAGCAGAATTTGTAGTGCTGCTAATACCTGGTGCTGGTGTTTTCAGGATAGAATGTCAAATGTTAACCTTTTATCCCAGAAATGCCATCAGGGTTTGCCAAACAAGTTAGGAAATGTCAGAAACTGATAATTATATATTGCTGATATTGAAGGTCAAAATTTGTTTTGCTGTTCCAAAAATATTTGCAAAATCCATTCCTGTCTGAATCTTGAAATGCTGATGGGGGGGGGGGGAGCAGGATTTTATTGAATGCAAACCAGAACCAGAAATAATTTCTTTCTTCCGAATTATACCAAATGCCTATGGGCTTATGGATGTCTAGATGTAAAATAAATTAATTTACCCATCTATAAAGATTACTTTCAGGTACTGGGCTAAATTCACCCAATAAGAAGTTGTGTCAAATAGCTATTTCAGAAGGTCAATGCATTAAGGGAAATCTGTACTCACAGTTGGAGCAGAGGCTGTACAGGAGGCCACAGCACAGAAAACTGGGTGATAATGAGAATAAAGGAAGATCATTTTCAATGTGATTTGCACAGGTAAAAAGTGTTTTACATGTATTAAACAGGTGTCTGAAAACTGCCCTCCCTTAAAGGCAAATGTTAAAAGTGTTACACATGCAAAAATTAGCATATATGTACATAAATAGCTGCTGTGTGTAGCATATTTTATAAAAGCCACAATTATATGTATATATTCACTTTCTTTCACAAATATACACATGTAAAAAAGGGACAGACTAGAGGCATTCTGGAGTAGGGTCAATCATGCGTGCATAATTTGCTATTTTCAAAGACACATACACGTATACTGTACCGCCCCCTAAATGCAATTGGTAGAAATGGCAAATCCCTCCTGCTATGGCTGCTATGATGGCTCAAGTCTCTGAATGGCACTAGAGAAGGTCAATATTACTGGCATCGAGTTTCAACTAAAGGGGTTCCATATATTACCCTCTTCCCGACTGGATAATTTAAAATAAATGGGAAATCCTATCCAGCCAGTAGTACTCCTGGAGGTTGGGAGGGGAAGCATGGAGTAAGAAAATATTTTATGTAGGAAAACTCATTTGAAAATAACAAAATCTTTATTTTGCAACAATCATTAAAAAGATGTATCAGCTGGAAATTATGTTAAAATCAAGTTAATCAAAAAGCTATTAAAATAGCAGGAAAAGCGCCCATGATAAAAAAAAAAAAAAAGGGGCATAGTTAGGTTAATTTTCTGTGTACCGCATCGCATGGGCAATTTACATGAAGCATGTTTCATTATCATGTCATGAGTTGTCTCAGTGCATCGTGTGTTGTATCAGCATGTTGCGCATTGCGTCAGCGCGTCATATGTCATTTTATGTGGCATGTGTTGATTTGTGCTTGGCATATTATGTTTTTGGTTTATATATACCAGCTTCCTGCAGCTGTCTCTTTGAGGGTGTGTCAGGCATTTGGACAGAGGAGAGAAGAGGTGAGTTGGTGATAGTTGGTAATTGGTTGGAGGTATTTAGTGAGTTTTGAGTGAGGTGTCCTGTGGCTTGTTTCTCATCTGTTTCCATTTCCCTTTGTAAATTGTCTTAATCTGTGTGTATGAACGTTTGTGTTAGTTTGTTGTAGTTGTCTGTATGTCTTTGTGTTTGGGTGAGGCATGGTAGTGAGGCGGAGGAGGAGTGATGAGGAAGAGTATTAAGGCATGGGGTAAAGTGGAAGAGGATTGGTGAGGCATGGTGGTAAGGTGAGGAGGAGTTGTATGGAGGAGCGATGAGGAATAGTAGTGAGTCAGAGGAGGTGTGGTGGCACTGAGGGGTGGAGAAGATGGTGTGTGAGAGGCAGGGGAGAGAGGAAAGGAGAGGAGAAGCATAAGGAAAGAAAAGAAGATGGGAAGAGAGGAAGAGGGATCATGAAGACAGGAGTGCTAGGGGAAGGAGGAAAAGTAGGAGTAGGTGTAGGGACAGGGACAGGGACAGGAGTAGAGATAGAAAAGGAGGAATGAATAGGAGGAGACTGGAGGGGAATGGAATAGGCAGGTGATTCTGGTGGGAGGAAGATAATAGGCTAGGGGTATTGATCCATGCTGTGGTTATATGATGTTAGGTTCCATATCAGCATATATAACCCAGGAAAAAGATCTAGGCATCATTGTAGATAATACATTGAAATCATCGGCTCAGTGTGCTGCAGCAGTCAAAAAAAGCAAACAGGATGTTAGGAATTATTAGGAAAGGAATGGTAAATAAAATGGAAAATGCCATAATACCTCTTTATTGCTCCATAGTGAGACCACATCTTGAGTACTGTGTACAATTCTGGTCACTGCATCTCAAAAAAGATACAGTTGCAATGGAGAAGGTACAGAGAAGGGCAACCAAGGGAATGGAACAGCTCCCCTATTAGGAAAGGCTAAAAAGGTTAGGGCTGTTCAGTTTGGAGAAGAGATGGCTGCGGGGGATATGATAGAGGTCTTTAAAATCATGAGAGTTCTAGAACAGGTAAATGTGAATTGGTTATTTACTCTTTCGGGTTAATAGAAGGTCCAGGGGGAACTCCATGAAGTTAGCAAATAGCACATTTAAAACTAATCAGAGAAAATTATTTTTCACTCAATATACAATTAAGCTCTGGAATTTGTTGCCAGAGGATTTAGTTAGTGCAGTTAGTGTGGCTGGGTTTAAAAAAAGGTTTGGATAAGTTCTTGGAGAAGTCCATTAACTGCTATTAATCAAGTTGTCTTAGAGATTAGTAGGGATGTGGAGAAGGAAAAAATGTGTTTCCATTCCTATTCATTTCACCAGGACCCAAATCCATTGCATTCATTTCATGGGGGAAAAACCAATTTGCTTGATTCGTTTTATTCATTTTCTGATTTTCCATTAAAGTCAATGGGGGAAGTATTTGCAGCCTATTTTTGGCTGCAGAATTGGGGTTTTCCTATCAATTGTGAACAAACTTCTGGGGAGCAATCATCAGAATGAGAAAAGAGCTCCAAGGTACTTAGACTGTGGCAAAGTGGCACCAAAATGGCATGAATAGCCTAAGGCACTTTAAAGGGGCAAAGGGGTACCAGGAGTGGCAAGAGCGCTTTAACAGAGGTGCAAAGCAGCAGCAAGAGTGTAAAAAACACACCACAGCTTCAAAAGAGAGCACCAATAACAGATGCATGAACCCTCGAAGGCAGCACGAGAGGCAAAGTGGCAAGACAAGAGGCATCAACATCCTACAGCACAATGAAGGGGGAACATAGCAAGCAGAAAGACTAGCACCAACACACTGAGGAACCATGATAGTGGCAAGAACACTACAAGGAGTTGAGTAAGTCATCTGGTGTATGGCAGCAAGGCAGAGTGGTAGAAAGTTGATAGGGGCAAGACAGGCTGGCAGAACGGACATAGTCAGGTCGCTGTGGTGTTGATAGGGGAAATACAAGGAAGCAAGACAAGATGAGGCTCAGCATGCGGCACAACTGTCAACCTGGGCATACTGTCCACCTGACCCGAATTTAAACACGAACCAAGGAGTCTAACACGTGTGCTAGGACCTGAAACATGATGAACTATGCCTGGGTGGGGTGAAGCATTGCTGCTGTGCACAGGGCTGGTGCAAGGGTATTAGGCACCCTAGGCAAACCTTACAGCCTGGCACCCTACCCCCACCTCCCCATACACAATTTTAAATTATGCATTTAACACATATTTTACATGAAAAGTGACATTCTGAGGTAAAATTAATATATACGTTATTGTGATAATTTCATGCACTGTTGTGATGCCAACAAGAAAACTTTGCATCTTGGAATTCATATGGCATCATAGCTATTGTGATTTATTTCGGCATGGTCCTCCCGAATCAACACAGTACTATCTGCCAACACTCAAAGAATAACAACCCTACCTATGAAAAAGAATACCACAAATAGTACACCAGAATCTAAAATATCAATACACCTCCTATCAGGAAAACAGAACAGGCCAAGCTAAAGCTACTACAGATCCCTTCAGAGAAACCACATATTAAAAGAATGCTTCATCTCAGTCTTTGCATGCAGAACACAAACCCTCACGAAATACAGAAAAAAGCCACATAAAGTATAAATAGAAATGTGCAGACAACAACTGAACTGTAAAACGCATCACGCCAGACTCTATACAGTGCAACAATGGAAAAACAAAAATTTCACCATTCCTCATGAAACAAATCAATAAAATCAAGATATATAAATCATTAATCATAATAGTAACATCATACTAATAAAATAATTTCAAAACAGCTGATGAATAGAATATCCAATAATTAAAGACTTATGCAAATTTTGAAAGCTTTACCAAACACCAATGAAATATTTCAAACAGCAGACACATCACATACTACCCAATAATTAAAATGGTAGTCAATCAAGAAAAATGAACTTAAAAAGCCACCTTTACTTACCCTCTCCAGCAGTTCTCCTACTCCTTTCCCTTGCAAGCCATACCAGAAGCAGCAGTAGCTGCTGAAGCTGTCCTCACGGTCCTCTTCCTTAGGGACAACAACCAGTCTCTTCTGTCTCTCACACACACACACCAGTCACACCCTCAGGACCAGTTTCTGTCTCTTGCACACCAATCATCTTCCCAAACAGTCCGTCTCTCTCTCAAACACACAAACACACACACCAGTCATCTCCCTGATCAGTCTTTCTCACACATATATATGTCATCTCTCTGGCCAGTCTCTCTCAATCACACAATGCTCTTGCTCTCTCTTACTTACACAAAGGCTTTCAATCACACACATGCTCTCTCTATTTCACTTATACACAAGCTCTCAATCACACATATGTTCTACCTCATTTACAAACAGGCTCAATCACACACATGCCCTCTCTCACAGCCACAAGCCAGCCAAAAACATGCTCCATCTCTCTCTCCCACACACACATTGACCCACACAAGCACCCTCCCTGACTCACATATACACCACACACACATAGAGAAGCACCCTCCCTATCTCACATACCTGTCTCACACACAGAAGCACCATTCCTTTCTCACATACACATACACACACAGAAGCACCATTCTTTTCTCACATATACACACACACACACACACAGAAGCACCATTCCTTTCTCACATACACACACACAGGGGTAGATTTTAAAAAAGAGCGCGATCGCGTACTTTTGTTCACGCAGCAGGCGCAAACAAAAGTACGCTGGATTTTATAAGATACGCGCATAGCCACGCATATCTTATAAAATCCTGGATCGGCACGTGCAAGGCTGCCGATTTTGGGCAGCCTGCGCGCACCGAGCCGCGCAGCCTGCCTCCGTTCCCTCCGAGGCCGCTCCAAAATCGGAGCGGCCTTGGAGGGAACTTTCTTTCGCCCTCCCCTCACCTTCCCCTCCCTTCCCCTCCCTTCCCCTACCTAACCCCCCCCCCGGCCCTATCTAAACCCCCCCCCTTACCTTTGTCCCTTGATTTACGCCTGCTAGAAGCAGACGTAAATCTACGAGCGCCAGCGGACTGCTGGCGCGCCGTCGTCCGACCCAGGGGCTGGTCCAGAGGCCTTGACCACGCCCCCGGGCCGGCACCATGCCCCGGTCCCACCCCTGAAATGCTGCGTCCCGCCCCCAAAACGCCGCGTCATTTGGCCCCGCCCCCGACACACTCCCGACACGCCCCCTTAAAAAAACCTCAGGACTTACACGCATCCCGGGGCTCTGCGCGTGCCGGCGGCCTATGCAAAATAGGCGCGCCAGCGCACGAGGGCCCTGCTCGCGTAAATCTGCCCGGATTTACGCGAGCAGGGCATTTAAAATCCGCCCGACAGAGAAGCACCCTTCCAATCTGAAATACATATATACACAAAGGCTCCCCGCTGAACAACTCGTCTCCATTGCTGGCTGGCTGCGCCGGTCTTTATTTCTCCGATGGCGGCTGGCAGCGGCCATCTTCATTTCTTCGGCCTAGTCTTGGGCTGCGCCGGTCTTCATTTCTCCGCTGGAGGCTGGCAGCGGCCATCTTCTTTTCTTCGGCCTAGTCTCGGGCTGTGCCGATCTTGTTTTCTTCGGCCCCGCTGGTCTGTTCTTCGTCGGCAGCTGACTGCGCCGGTCTTCATTTCTCTGGTGGTGGAAACTGGCAGCGGCCATCTTCTTTTCTTCGGCCCCGGCAGCCTGCTCTCTTCATTTCTTCGGCAAGCCTGCTACAGTTGTGGACATCATTTGGCATAAGATGATCACATTGATTGACATGCAAAGTGCGCATCTCATGTCAAATGTAAATGTGTGTACCTCTTGACTTTGGTACTTATGTCTTCTTCTTTGTTTCCATAGCTCTCACCCAGGACTCTGCTGGTTTTAGCTATCAAGTTCCAGGACCAGCAGTGAAGCCCCAGGGACCAGTAGTGAAGAGCCAGGGACTAGTCACACAGCAGCACATTTCCATGCCCACTTGCTTATGATGCACAGACAGAGTTCAGCGAGGAGGAGAAGGAAGCATAGCAGCAGGAGCTTCCACAACACAGCCAGATCCTGGAAGCCCTTGACTTAGCAAGCCCACTGAATGTGAGCTTAAACCTTTCAAGCTTCATGAAGAAACCCAACCTGCAGTGGGACACAGCTGAGCCAGTGCAACCTTGCTCCAGCATACCACATGGCCAGCACAAGGCAGCAGGCACTGAGCCGGAGAATCCCACCAGTCCCACCAGTCCCATCATTCCACTTCTAGAGGCCCAAACCTCCACTCGGGCCATGACAAGCACAGCAGAACCAGCTCTGGCACCAGCACTGGCACTGACAGAGGCCTCAATGTATGAACAGCATGATGGGCTGGAAAGGAGCCATGGTGTCCACCTACACCTTATACAGGCAAAGCTAGTGTACCTGAGGAGGGCTGTGAATGGGTAGACTCAGGCTCTACGTGACCAGATGGCAACCCACAGACAAGCTCTCGCCATAGTGACTACCTCGATAAATAACCTCACCAGTGTCTTGACCCAGATTCTACAATGAACACTGGAGCCTCCACCTGTGCCTTTCCCAACATCCAAAGACTCCACGCCATGTAGCAGTACCCACCCCAAGAGACAACCCAGGTGTAGGCCCCCCCAAAGATGTGCCAACCCCAAGTGACATTCCACATCATGGCAAAGGGAAATGAAGTTTCGGAACTGCTGCCCTGGTATGCCTAAGAACAAGACTTGTCAAACAAGCCTGGCTGGGATTCTGGATAGAGTTCTTGTGCCAGCTAGATGAAAGAAGGCTGCTGGGCTCATCTACAGAGTTCCTATGCAGCTAGATGGAAAAATGCTGCTGGGCCCATCCTGACTACAGGGTTCCTGTGCTGGCTAGATGGAAAAAGCCTGCTGGCTAGATGGAAAAAGCCTGCTGGACCAATCACAGGAATTACATACATCCTGACTATGTAATTCCTGTTCTGGCTAGATAGAAAAGGCCTGCTGGACCAATTCTGACTACAGAATTCCTATGCTGGCTAAATGATTGGGATGGTCTACTGTCTGCCAGTATTGTCCTGCTGTCTACTTCTCATGACCTTCTCAATGCTCTGCCCATACTCCAGCTTCCTTCATGCCATCGTCATGCTGTCTCTTCTCATCATGTCTCATCTCCTGCTACTAATATTGGTGTCTCATCTCAGCTCATCCTGCTGCTACCTCCATGCAGGTGTCTCATCTCATTATATCAAGCTATTATCTCCATTCTGCCTGGTCATCTCATCTCAGCCTGCTGCTACCTCCATGTGCTGTGCCATCTCATCTCATCCTGTTGCTGCCTCCATGCTGCTGTGTCTTCTCCTGGGGCTCCTGACTCCATTCTATGGTGTCTTCTCCTGGGCCTCTTGCCTCCATGTTGCTGTGTTTTTCCTTGGGCTCCTGCCTCCAATCTGCACTCTCTATTCCTGGCCCTGCTGCCTGCTACTTAACCTTTGCTGCCTTGGCCCTTAGGCGTCCCTTTGAGTGCACTCTTTCAACAAGAACTGTCTGGGGACCTTTTCATTTACATCACTTAGTTTTGCTGCTATCAGCTCTAATATTTGAGCTGTACTGTAACTATTGGAGTTCCACTTTTCTATGTTCTTAGCTGTAATCATGATTGTGGAAAAGGATAAAATGCTAATACTGTATATGTAATGTTGCCATTTGTAACAATGCATATACAGATCTTCACTCAATGTGTTGTTTATTTCAGTTACAGTGTCATGTGTAATTACATATCTTGTCCTGCATAATGTGATTACCAAAGATGTTGACTTGATTTCAATCTGTTGACATTTGTTGTATAATAAAGTAGTCACAGGTTTGAAAGGACACTTTCTGCTTGTCTGATTTTATTGTGTGCTTTTTTTTTTTTTATTAAGGGTTGACTAGGTCAAAGGTTTGGGATCCACATAACCTTGCATGTGAGAGTGCCATTGGCCTTTCCAAATAGGCACTTTTCTGACAGATAAGACCATATGGCCTCTGGCATATAGCCTAAAGCTGATTGTATGCTCCAAAGGAAGATAGCAAGAGCTAAACAGGAAGCTCATTACTTTGGAGCTTCAGAATTGACTCCAGTTGCCTTCTCCAGAGAGAATATTCTGCTGTTGGGTACATGGTCATGTATATGAAAATGGTACTAGCTAGCTAATGTTCACCTCCATACTTCATATTTATTAGAATCTTCTGCATTACATGCACCAGACTCAAGGCAATTATACTGCTTAGTAATAGAGATGTGAATCAGATCCGGAATCGGAAATGTGGAAAAATGGATAGTATGAATGCATAAGTCAAACCAGCTTTTTTGGGCTTTTTTTCAAGCATAAATTTCTCATCTTATATTTGAGTATATATGGTATCTCCTGGCTCATCCCCTGACCACATGAATCCTCTGGATAGTGAACAGTTTCTCCAGTCTGGTCTGTAAATCAATCCTTGGGACAGCCCTGCTGTCTCACCTTGCAGTAAGATCAAGGTCCATGGTCAAGATGACGTCTATGTTCCTGGTCCTGTTTCTACTGACTGCTGAATTATCTGGCCTATATATTTACAGGCATCATAATCATGCTGTCAAGTTGTTCCAGTCCATCAGCTCTGATCTTAACATCTCTCAGTGCTGGCTTTGCACTCATATGCCTGCTACCATGACTGACTTCATCAGCATGTTCACAGCTCTCCCAATCAATTTCACCCTGCCTGAATGGGAAGATTTCTGCAAGTCACCTGCCATCTGCCAAGTGAAGAAGCCTATCTGAAAGTTTCCACTCACAGCAATTACTCTATCACACGTTCAGGAACCAGCTAACTGGTGTTTCTAGCTTTGGCCAAATAGTACTTCATCTCCAACTTCAGTTACTACCATTTCTGATGATTACCCACTGTGTAACAACATCCTGTATGCCTATCAGGATGGAAATGTATCTCTCACTGGAACTTGGGTAAAAAATTCTACATGTCAGATGTGGTTTCCTCACAGTCCTTTATTTGGGCTGTATGAAAACTGGTCCTTTTTGATTCCCATTGACATTTACCAAAATACATCCCAGGGTCTCTTAAGGGGGACCCATAATCATCTATTTGTTCCTGCCAAACACCACTGCCACAACCTCAAACTATACTCTTCCAGCTAATGCCTCTTGGCAACCTCTTTCTATGTTCCTCAGCATTAGGAGCCATATGGATGATCCCTATATCTCGATGGACAATGTTACCAATGCTAGGATGCAGGCTGGGAGGGGGCAACTGAATCACTGTCCCCGAGGTGCCATAATCCTATGGCAATGTCAATGCCTCTATTTTATCACTGGAAGCAGAACCTTCAAAAAAATTGCATTCCACCATGACTACTCATTTCATACTAGGCCATATAATACCTAATTTTTCTGTTCATCATTGTATTTATAAATGATCTGGAAAGAAATACGAGTGAGATAATCAAATTTGCAGATGACACAAAATTGTTCAGAGTAGTTAAATCACAAGCAGATTGTGATAAATTGCAGGAAGAACTTGTGAGACTGGAAAATTGGGCATCCAAATGGCAGATGAAATTTAATGTGGATAAGTGCAAGGTGATGCATATAGGGAAAAATAACCCATGCTATAATTACTAGGGATGTGAATCATTTTTTGACGATTTAAAACAATCGTCAGATATATTTTAAATCATCAAAAATCGTTAAGTCGTGATACAATAGAAATTCCCCCGATTTATCGTGAAAAATCGTAAATCGGGGGAGGGGGGAGGGCAGGGAAAACCGGCACACCAAAAAAAACCCTAAACCCACCCCGATCATATAAAATGAATCCCTTACCTTCCCCCACCCTCCCAAACCCCCCCAAAACTTTTTACGAGTACCTGATGGCGCCATTTTGGTTGCCACTCAAAAATGGCGCCGATGGCCGATAAAAAAAAACCCCACCCAACCCTTTAAAAATGACCCCTTAGCTTCCCCCACCCTCCCGATCCCCCCAAAACATACCTGGTGGTCTAGTGGTGGTCCCGGGAGCGATCTCCCGTTCTTAGGCCGTCGGCTGCCACTCATAAAGATGGCGCCGATGGCCCTTTGCCCTTACCATATGACAGGGTATCCGTGCCATTGGCCGGCCCCTGTCACATGATGGGAGCACTGGCTGGCCGGCGCCATCTTTAAAGATAACCGCCGCCTTCATAAAGATGGCCGCCGCCATATTTAAAGATGGCCGCCTCCATAATTTAAGATGGCCTCCGCCGTATTTAAAGATGGCCGCCGCCATCATAAAGATGGCCGCCACCATCTTTAAAGATGGCGCTGGCTAGAGAAAGAGAGATAGATATATAAAAAGTCTTGACCTCCATTATAACATATTTGAATTTTTTCTTCCATTTGAATCTTTGCATTCCTGACTACTTTCCAAGCTTATTTTAGTTTTTACAGATATTGCTGCCGGTCTTCCTTTCTTCAATCACTTGCAGTTAATGAATGCCAATCTTCTTTTCTTTATCTTGTCAGCTACTTCCTTAGAAAACTATAGTGGTCTTTTTTCCCCTCTCTCATTTATTTATTTTTCTAACAAAAGTGAATCTAAAAGCCCAACACATACATTAATTAGGGGATGTGTGAGTATGTCGGGATCATGTCTCATTTATTTATTTTTCTAACAAAAGTGGATCTAAAAGCCCAACACATACATTAATTAGGGGATGTGCGAGTATGTCGGGCTCATGCACACCGGGCAGATTTTAAAAGCTATATGTGCCTATCTCCCAGAGTGTATATAATTCAAACATTTTTAAAAAGGGATGGGGCATGGGCATGGTCTGGGCAGGGCTTGGTATTTTGAGGCGTGAACCTGAGATGTGGGTGTAAATATTTATGCAATTCAGCGCATGCCGAGGCCCCCTGCCACGTAACTTAACTTTGCTATGGATGACATGAAAGTTAAAAAATTAAGAAAAATAGGCAGATCTGAAGGGCTTTTACATTTTTTTTTTATTATTAAAAATGCGTTAACCTAAATGGTCTAAAGGTCAGGACTAACTGGGGAGTGTGAAGGCTATTAAACTAGAGGGGTTTGAAGAACCTGTCTCTTAACCTGGTGAACTTGGCACAAACTGGTAAAGCTGGGAATAGCGTCAGAGCACGCCCCATTTAAAATTCCCAGGTTTATACGGTAGAAGAGGAATTTGTGCACCCATGCATGCACCCACTTTAAATTTGGTGCACACATGTGCATTTTCAGGCTGTTTATAACATGCATGCAATATGTATGCATTTTATAAAATATCCGCGTCCCTGGGCATGGGCCGATGCATGCACACACTTGTGCACCCGCTCGTCAGCTTGAAAGTTACTGTCATAGGTTAGAAGCTAAGATTATGTTCTTCCCAAATAAGCCTTGTATTCTCTGCCCTCTTCCCATATTTATTTTAATTGATTAGACAAAGCTCCCTTTTCTTCAGACTCTGCAAGGAATGTGGACATTATTTTCAACTCCATTCATTCTCTTTCAACACAAATCTCCAAAATTGTTTTTTTCCTAAAGTTAGCAATTGTACACATTTTATATCTACCTCTTTTTAAAGATTGATGCTTGCCTTTTACTTCTACAAGACCTTTTTACCTCCTACCTTAACTGTTTCAATAACCTATTGACCAGCCTACCTGGTCAACGCCCTCTGCTATGAGAAGACACATACTTATCAAGGAAGTTTTGCAGATACACTGGAATTAACTAAATCTGAAATATTTCATTTAAATACACGTGTAAGGGGGAACATAAGTAATTGCCATACTCGATCAGACGAAGGGTCCATCAAGCCCAGCATGTGGTTTCCAACAGTGGCCAATCCAGACTACAAGTACCTGGCAAGTACCCAAACACTAAGTAGATCCCATGCTACTGATGCCGGTAATAGCAGTGGCTATTCTCTAAGACAACTTGATTAATAGCAGTTAATGGACTTCTCATCCATGAACATATCCAAACCTTTTTAAAACCCAGCTACACTAACTGCACTAACCACATCCTCTGGCAACAATTTCCAGAGCTTAATTGTGCGTTGAGTGAAAAATTATTTTCTTCAATTAGTTTTAAATGTGTTACTTCCTAACTTCATGGAGTGCTCCCTAGTCCTTCTATTATCCAAATGAATAAATAACCAATTCACATTTACTCAGTCTAAACTGCTCATGATTTTAAAGACCTCTATCATATCCCCCCTCAGTCGTCTCTTCTCCATGCCGAACAGTCCTAACCTCTTCAGCCTTTCCTCATAAGGCAGCTGTTCCAACCCCTTTATCATTTTGGTCACCCTCCTCTGTACCTTCTCCATCGCAACTATATCTTTTTTGAGATGTGGCAACCAGAATTGTACACAGTACTCAAGGTGTGGTCTCACCATGGAGTGATTCAGAGACATTATCACATTTTCCGTTTTTTTCACCATTCCCTTCCTAGTAATTCCTAACATTCTGTTTGCTTTTTTTGACTGCTGTAGCACATTGAGCTGACAATTTCAATTTATTATCTACTATGACGCCTAGATCTTTTTCCTGGGTTGTATCTCCTAATATGAAACCTAACATCGTTTATCTTCAGCATGGATTATTTTTCCCTGTAGGTATCATCTTGCACTTGTCCACATTAAATGTCATCTGCATTTGGATGCCCAATCTTCCAGTCTCGCAAGGTCCTACTACAATTTATCACAATCTGCTTGTGATTTAACTACTCTGAATAATTTTGTATCATCTGCAAATTTGATTACCTCATTCATTGTATGTCTTTCTAGATCATTTATAAATATATTGAAAAGCACCAGTCCAAGCACAGATCCCTGAGGCACTCCACTGTTTACTCTTTCCCACTGAGAAAATTGACCATTTAATCCTATTCTTTGTTTCCCATCTTTCAACCAGTTTGTAATCCGTGAAAGGACACCGCCTCCTATCCCTTGACTTTTTAGTTTCCTTAGAAGCCTTTCATGAGGGACGGGGAGGTTTCTATAAAAACTAATAAAATATTGTTTATCTAACTTTGTAAAAAGATGCCTTATTACCTCTCCTGGCCATTAATGGACTAGCAAGCTGTCTGTGGAGCGGCATCATTTATCCTTCCTAGAGGCACACTCACATGCTCATCTCAATTCCTGCTTTTTGATATAGATTGTGTAGAAAGGCAGAGGCCTGATTTCTTCCAGCTTTCCTCATTTAATTCTACCTAGTAACCCACCTGGTTATAGTACTTCCCAGTCATGCCCTCAGTGATTTAAACCCAGAGCCATTTATTTCTTATTTGTTCTGTCTGCATGTCTTGACTAGATTGTAAGTTCTAAATTGCAAGGATTCACTTTTATATATCTCTGTACAGAACTGCATACATCTGACATGAAAAATAATAATTCTATCCTCTGCCCTTTATAAGGTCTTCAACATTTGTCAGCCTGTTTTCTCTACCAATTACCTTGCTACTGTCATGCTTTACCTCCATTTGCTGCTTTAAAATATAATTGCTAAAGTAAACATATTTGGGTCTGCTCAGTATTTGTGAGTACGTCTGTGGCCAAAATGAATGCTATAAATAGAGCATCTATAGTAATCCTTGCTCATTCTGAATATCTTTTTTTTCATCAGCGATAAGCGTAATGTTTGTAGTGGATACCGCTGAATATCAGCTTTTCTTATTTGCTTATAGTTGAACTGCAGGTTTTGACTTTTATTTTTCTTCCAATAATTTGTGTGAGCCTCCCCAATATTTGCTGTGCATGCAAAGGCAAAGTACCACAAGAGATCAGCTGGCACTATTTTTATGTCACTGGGAGGGGAACAGGAGGGAGCCTCGCTCTCTCCTGCCCCTCATCATACTCGGTCCTTGGGAGGAGGGAAGGAATACCCTTGAGGCATTGGCTGCTTCAGCTCTGCTATGGGGGGTAGGGAGGGAGGGATGGGGTCTGTCACATCATTGACCCCTTCAGCTGTGCTCCAGGGCAGGAGTAGAGGGAGTGAAATCCCCACTACTAAAATCAGCCCATTCACTTCTTGCCAGTTAGCATGGGTAATTTCCTGGCACTCAGCAAAAATGTTAACTGTTTTTGTTAATATCCACGTTAGTGCTGAGGCCACCCTATTAAAGGAAAGCTTTAGCTATCCTCTGTAAAATTTATTGTATAGCACATTAATTTCCATTTTAATGTGCACGTTAAAGTTTTGAGTCATACGCCAAAACATTTTTTCATGCGTTTTATTGCATAGCCTATTAGTGTATAGCTATTACAACAGTGTCTCTCATTTATCAGTAGCTCAAACTGCGGCAAGTATCAAACTATTGTGAAAATAAATAATTTCTAGAAAAATGAGAGTTGAATGATATATAATGTACTATAATAAACATAATTTGCTACTAATTACTTGCTACTTCATATTTCATGATGAATGATTTGCCGTTTCATTAGGCTGATGGTTTGCTTAACTCTCTTCAAAATCAACAAGCAGCATCACAGCTCAGAACCGTCTTTGATAAAGTAGTGATCGTACTGAGAGATGTGACAGTTTTAAACATGAAAAAGAAGCAGGAGACAGTTTGCTTTTTTTTTTATCATAAAATCACAAAATGTAATCCTGATGCTTGCTTTGTCATTTTGGAAAACTGAGAAATGAGCATGTTAGATATATTATAAAAATATATCAGTGCAGCAAAGAATCTAAGAATTGACTCTTAGGTAATTTGTAAATTTAATTTTTTTTCTTTTATCTGCAGCTGAGTTCTACAATGAGGTAAGACATGAAAATGACTTCTTTCGGTATATATGTTACCCAAAATAAGAATCTCTAGAGTTGATGGGAGGGATCAAAATCAAAGCAGCAGGACATGCTCAAAATGCTTTCAAGCCGCATGCCTAGATTGCAATAATTAAGCTAAACAGAGCCCTGTGATTTGCTTACACAACTTCTTTCTGATGACAAGGGACAATGGAGTGCCATAGCTGTGATTTGATCATAAGAGGCACAAAATTCTGCCCCTGCTGTGAATTCTCACCTCCCTTTCAAAATCCTTAGGAAAAATGCTGCCTTATGTGGAGGGCTGGATTTAAGAAGATGGCCCGTAGGCAAAGAGCTTAGGGCAACAGATCCATGCCTTCGCCTTCTCCTGGAAAGCAGAGTGCAGCAGTGGGAGTCCCAGTTTTTTTTTGGACACCTTTAGAATTTGGCCCACAAGGCGTGTGCTTATGTTGCTTATGTCTAAATCCAGCCCCTGCAGGTGGGCTTTAGCCGTCAGCCAGATTTTCTGCCACCCGCAATCAGTTACATCTTGGAGATGTGCAGGCTTCCGGAATAGCTATTGCTCAGCCAGCAAACAACATCAGTTAGTTGCATGGAGTGTCAGGTTAGCACTTGTCCAAGCAACCAAGAACCCTGCCAGCTGAAATTGCAGGTTGCTGAGAGAGGGCCGGAGGACGGGGATAAGGAGAGAAGGGGGAGGAAGTCACCCATGTCTTTCCATTGAGAATCAAGTGTTGTTTTCAAACATCCAGCCAAATGAAAAAAAAGCACCCTTTCTCCCCCCCCTCCCCCCCCCCTACCTGCTGGATAAAACACAATATTCAGTACTTACAGTTTTGTATGGATGTAAAACCTGCCATTTGTTGGAGTATCTGGGCCTTAAAACAGACTGGAAAGAAATTGTCCAAGCATCTGCCTACCTACCACTACCTGCCACGGATCACCTCACCCACCTAGTTCCCTACCCCCTTCTTTAAGGTTGCCAACTATAACTAGGACAATTACTGGCAATTTTATCACATGACATCATTGCTCTCTGGACTGCTACTAAAAATAATAACAATGTTACTTATTTCTATAGAACTACTAGATGTATACAGCTCAAATACCCATAATAAACTGTTCTCTATTGCAATGGTTCTCTCAACAGCTGTGTCGGGACACACTAGTGTGTCATGAGGTCCCGGGAGGTGTGTCGCAGAGCCAGCAGAAGGCTGTTCTTTCTTCTTTAGTCTGGGCAGGGTTTGGCTGACTTCTCCTTTATTGGGTGTGACAGGAAGCTGATCTTGCTTCCTTCTCCTCTTCCTGGCCAGTGCGAGGTGGTTCCTTTCTCCTTCACCCAAATCAAAGCGAGATACCACCATCTCCTGTTCATATGGGCCCAGCAGGACACCAACTTTATCTTCCCCTGCCTGACCTGGCAGTGAGGCTGCTGATGCTCTCTTCACCCCATGGGGGCCTGGATGTGAAAGCAGGAGCATGAAGGAGAGAGGTGCTTGCTCTATAGATCCACTGCTGACTTCCGCTGCCTCATCTTCTTCCTCTCCTCAATTCTTCTTGCCCTCATCATCTGCTGGTAAAGAGTGAGGGAGACTCTGGATTGGACTGAAGGATTTTCTGATGACTGAGAGCCTGGAGAAGGGGAAAATGTGCTGAGCAGGAAGGCATGAGAAGTTAGGAAGGAAGGGGTGAGGGAAAGGGGGTTGGGGTTCCTGAATAGGGAAAGGTGGAGGCGGGATGGGATGGGGGCTGCTGGGCAAGGAGCAGAGATTGAATTGGAGGGAGAGATGGAGGTGAGGCTGCTGGGTTGGGGAGAGGGGAGGTCGGGGATGCTGAGCAGGAAGGGGTGGGAAAGAGATGGTCAGATGTATGCTGGGTAGGGAAGGGAAGGGGAGAGAGAGGAAGCACGGGGAAGAGGATGTGGGCTGGGGGTGTAGGGAATGTTGGACAGGGATATGACCATGTGAAGGGATGATTGATTAGTTGGGAGAAATGAGGGGTGATAGGTGCATGGAGGGGAGTGACTGGGTACTAGAGATACTATGTCATTTTGAGAATATGCATTTCTTTTCTGAAGCATACTTAGTGAAGGAGGAAATATATAATGAAGGAGGAAATATATTTCTGTTTCTAGTTCCTCAGCTTTGCACTGCATGCAGAAGGTCTTATTGGGGGTTCCATTCCAGCTTTTATTTCCGTATTTGTAATTTGTGGTCTTTTATTCTATATTTGGTGAAGGCAGGTCTCTGTGCTTTGTGTGTACGTGACTGAGATAAAGTACAAAACCCTACATGCTAGAAAAGTATCAGCCTTATTTGTTGTATTTTCTCAATATTATATTGCACTGGTGGTGAATTGCTGCCTTTTCATGGGTAGGGCTATTGCTGTTTCATTTCTTGAGTTAGTGCTGCTAAGGTATGGCAGGTTTGATAGACAGGTACAGAGTGAGGTGTTTTTTTTTTTGGGGGGGGGTTCCAGGTTTTTTATTATTTTACAATGACCTGGTAGCAGAGGGCATTTGTGATGCTATTGAAATGAGATGAGAATCAGAATATCTGTTTTGTATGGTAAGTTGTACAGGGAAATGTCTTAGTCCTGCTCTTCACCCATTGTTAGGAAGTGGAGGATACCTTTGGATGCAGAGCATATGCTTATATTTTACTCCTGTGATGGTCATGTGTTCAGTGTGTCACGCATGTGAGCATCATCTCTCAGGTGTGCCCTGATAGAAAAAAGGTTGATAACCACTGCTCTATTGAGCTTATAATTTAGTCAACACACGGGCAAGAAAAAGAGGAGGTTTCAGGAAATGTATCTATATCTCTTAACTGCACTGATGAAGGGGATGTGAAAAGAAATGGAAGGAATGGGGAGAACAGGAGAGTGAGAGTGTCATATAATGTCAGACTAGAAGCCAGATGTCCTCACAGGGCTCCTGTCCTCACTCCACACAATCTCTTTTTTTTTAGACTAAAATCACTGGCAAACTTTGCAAAATGAGCTGAAATTCAAGTTCTGATGGTATTTCATACATGAAAGACTTTGTGGTGAGAAAAAATGAGGATGTGGAGACAAAACCAAGGAAAATAGTGACAGAGAACCTGAAAACAAAATAGAGGCAGAGAAGAAGCGACATGTGATGATAAGGTCAGAAGAAGTAGTGAAGCATCTCACCAAATGCGTGATAGCAGTATTGGAAGATGAACTGGCAAGTTTACTGCAAATGGAGCAGGAGTTTACTGCAAATGAAAGTAAATTAGGGGAATAACAGGAGGACTTTGCTGCAATTGAAGGAAATTAAGGGAGCAACAGAAAATGCAAGGAAATTTAAAGGTACAATTATAAATTTTACAAAAGAAAAATGAAAAACCTGGAAGAGAGAATGGATGACCAAGAGAACAGAAGTTGAAGGAATAGCATCATTTTATAGGCATACCAGAAAACATACTGATGACCTTTGACTAAAAGTCAATTTTGATAATGGGGCCTGAACCAAACTGGATCCACTGCAAACAGTAGTAGCCAAATGGCTTAGCAACCACAAACTCAAATTAAACCCCTCCAAATCAGAACTGCTCTGACTCAGCCAACAGGGCCAATCC
The DNA here is from genome assembly GCF_901001135.1 of Rhinatrema bivittatum. NCBI lineage: Eukaryota > Metazoa > Chordata > Amphibia > Gymnophiona > Rhinatrematidae > Rhinatrema > Rhinatrema bivittatum. The sequence continues at coordinate 589,660,757 of NC_042615.1, forward strand.
CTATGATCATTGCCTTCCCTGTTATTTCCCCTGTTATAGCCTAAGGCAGTGGTTCTCAACCCATTCCTCAGGACACGCCTAGTCAACAAGGTTTTCAGGATATCCACAATGAATATGCATGAGATAGATGTGCATGCACTGCCTACCCCGTATGCAAATTTATCTCACGCATATTCACTGGGGATATCTTGAAAATCTGACTGTCTAGGTGTGCCTCGAGCATAGGGTTGAGAACCCCTGGCCTAAGAAGTTAGTATGAAGATTAGAGGTTCAGCTCAATGATGGAATCTCATGTTTTGAAAGTGATAAGGACTTCTTTCATGTACCTGTGCCAGATGCAACAAATGCAATCTCACTACTGTAATCCATGCAGTAATCACTAGGCAAATTGACTGCTTTATCTCCCTGTTAAATGGCCTCATGAATCATAGTATGAAGAAGGGTGAGCATTCATTTAGAATGAAATAGAAAATAAAGATGATATTTTCTATTCCATTGCATTTTGGAAATAAAAAAAAACAATAGGGAAAACCCACTACAATTCATGTTGTTTTTCTTATCATTTTTTGGGGGAGCCAAAAAAGCAAGTTTAAAAAAAATAAAATCCTCAGAGTTCACTCCAACCCTTCCCATATATTACAATACAGATTCCCCCAGCAGTAGAGCCCCCCTGCCCACCCTAGCCCATTCTTCTGACCCTACCAGGGCTCACCAAAAATAGCTGGTAGTCTAGCAGGGGGCCCAGGAGCAACCTTCTACTAGGGATGTGCAGCAGGGATGGATTTGTCCCATTCAGTATTCGTATTTGTCGGGACCCAAATCCGTTGCATCCATTCTCGAGGACCCCAATCCATTCATTAGTTACATATGTATTTGTTTAAAAAAAAAAAAACCCCATCCCAACCCTTTAAGTTTAATTAACTACAACCCCCCCACCCTCCTGACTCCCCCAAGACTTGCGAAAAGTCCCTGGTGGTCCAGCGGGGGTCCTGGAGCGATCTCCTGCACTCGGGCCGTCGGCTGCCGGTATTCAAAATGGCGCCGATAGCCTTTGCCCTTACTGTGTCAAAGGGCTACCGGTGCCATTGGTCGACCCCTGTCACATGGTAGGAGCAATGGATGGCCTGCACCATCTTGTGCTCATACCATGTGACAGGGGCCGACCAATGGCACCGGTAGCCCCTGTGACACAGTAAGAGCAAAGGCTATCGGCACCATTTTGAATACCGGCAGCCGACGGCCCGAGTGCAGGAGATCGCTCCAGGACCCCCGTTGGACCACCAGGGACTTTTGCAAGTCTTGGGAGGGTCAGGAGGGTGGGGGTTTATTCGTTAGTGATACGTTGTATTTGTGGAGGTTTGCCATACGTTTCGTGACTCCTACGAATACACGAATATGGCATATACGTTGCGGATTGCCAATACATTGTAAACGAACGCACACTCCTACCTCCTACTCCCGGGCCGGGGACTGTCATTAGTCAAAATGGCATCATCGCCCTTTGCCCCTATCTTATGGCAGAGGCTACCAGTGCCATTGGGCACTGGTGCGTGCTAACCCGAAAAGCACATTTTTCTGAAATTTCAGAAAAATTGCTTTTTTTTTTTTTGGTTCTTCCAAACCAGGATGCATTAGACATCCCTAATGCATATTCAGACTGTAGTTCCAAAAACTTGGTTTATATTATTCAGAGCCCCTGCCCAATGTTATTTGTGGGCAGGACAAAAAGATCAATAAAAACATGTTTGCATGAACATTGCAGTCATTTAAACACTTGGACAGAATGCTTCAATTGTAAAATATTTCCTAGTATTCAAACATAATTTCACAGATTATGATGGACAGTCATTAAGTCAGTTACACTATCACCAAGAGGGGGGATTTTCATTCTGGGCTAAATTGTAAAGAGTAATTTTGAATATTTACTGTGAAATCAGCCCATCCAATGGGCATGAATGATGATGTTGAGTGGTTTACTTTGCTGATGTTTTTAGTATTCTAGTTCTTTAATGGATGACCCTGTATCCTGAGGCAGCTTTTCAAAAGTGGTGTTTTTCCTACATTTCAAAATGGCTCCTTTGATCCACACTCATTTATAAAATGATTATAAATAATGGTTTGTTGGATAAACTTTAACATGTGCAAGATATTGTACTTTTTCCACAACACTCATTATGTATTTTTTATTTTTATTAGATTGTGTTGTTTTGTTGCCTGCATTAAAATCCCTGAAGAACATTTGAAATTAAATATAAATTGTATCAGGCTAAACATTGGTATTGCAGAGCAAAATGACTTGTTTCATCATAAAATGAGTGTTGCAGACTTAAGAAAAGGACCTGTTTCTTCATTAAACAAGATAAGTGTTATTTTAAAGAGTGCAAGGATTTTACAAAAAAATGTTTTTTTTTTTAAATCCCTATGTCCACAACATATAAACAAACAAAAATTAAGAAAAAATGTGAATTAGTGAGACCTATGATTATATTTATAGTTTGGTTATACCCAAGTGGTTTGTTGTTAGATCTTTTGATCAGTCAATCATGACTAAGGGCCTCATTTTCTAAAGTATTGCAGGCCTGCAATACTTTAGAAGATGAGGGGCGGGAGGGCCTGCGCTATCCAGCAGCGATCGCACTGTCGCGGTGCGATCGCTGCCGGTTTCGCACCCAATAGCACCACCATAGGAGGTGCAGCTATTGGGAGCGAAATAGGCAGCGAAAAGGCACCTACCTTTTCGTTGTCTGCGGCGTCGGCGCAGAGTCGGCCCTGGTGACGCCCCGACTCCTCCTCTTCCGGGGTTGACTCTGCCCCGACTCCACCCCCATCCTGGTATCGCACACGATAAGGGACTTTTCGCGTGCGAAAGGTCCCTTATCGCGTGCGAGCGGCTTGGAAAATGAGGCCCTAAATGAGTTCTTATATTCTCACATTTTTTATGGCGGTCTCCAAATTATATCAGGACACTGTGTGGGTATTTTCACCATAGGTTTTTTATTGATATACATTTAGAATTACCGCAATTAGATTTAGGTTTATTTTTTTCTATGCTTAAAATTAAAACATCATTAAAAAATGTATAACAACAATTGACTTTTAGTATATTAAGTAATGTATAATTATATGCAAGTATGCCTCAGAATTTTCTAACCATTAATGGACTGCACCAGAAGACAAGGGTTTTGATAATAATCATTTGACAATCCATATTCCTGCAAAAAGTATAAAAAATCTTCACATTTTCATGTTAAATTCTCTGTAAGCTGCAAGCACTGATGACCAGAGTAATTAACTAAAATGGTATCAGATAGTATTCTGGGACATCAAAAATCATAAAATCGCTTCATGACTTATTGATGTTTTGGCTATTAAGTAATGCTGAGCATTAAAAATGGCAGCGAGTACATCATTCACTATTGTAAAACTGATGTGCTTAAAGGGCATCCTAATGAGGGCTAGTAGTAGCAATAACTGGGCTCTGAGATCCCACATAGATAGAAATCCTGAAAATTTAGAGGGAGTTAAAAAAGAGGTAAGAGAAAAGCATAAAAATAATCCAGAAGAAATATATGAACTTCAGGCTACAAGACATAGCTTTCCCTGGTTGAGAAATCTACTCCAGATTTTAGCAGTGGCTATAAGGCACCAAAGACATGTATCTAGATTTTTTTCCTCTCAGTAACTTCCATAGAAACTGCTGGCTAGCCTTTCAAAGAATTAAATAGTTGCACCACATACACTGAATCACTGAGGTTATTTTCCCTGAAGGAAGGTTAAGAACTCGGTTATTTTCATGCATGGAGAATGTAGTAGATTGTGGAAAGACTTTCTAGTCCCCATGAATTTTTAGCAATCTTACCCCAAGATTTATCAAAATGCTGCATTTATAGCAGAAATAGCACCCGCAATAAAAAAAAAGGGGTGTGATTAGGCTAATTTCCCTGCTCTCACATCACATAGATAATTTCCAAAAGGCATGATAAATTTATTGCACCTGCACTAATTTTAACTTTGCACACTGATTAATCCACCGCGGAAGGCGTTACAGCGAAAAGGTTTTTAGAGAGAGAGAGAGAGTGCATTGTTCAAATCAAACCAGATAGAGAGTGCATTGTACAAACCAACTCCTCTTGTACCTTTCATTGATTCAAACAGCTTTCAAATGGAAAATTTTCAGTGATGTCAACTTCTCTGTTTGTACCTCCTACTGTGTATGTAAAACTGCCCCCCAACCCTTCTCGACCCCCCCAAATCCTACATTGCGTTAAAAGTGCTACCTCATACAGTGGTATAAATAGTAAAGTGACATGTTTCTCGCTCTCACTCTCTCTCTCTCTCTCACACATACACACACACACAGCTAATGTGGCCACAACACACAGAAAAAAGGTGAAGTCATTTCTGGTGTTGTGGCCACCCAAACTCTTCCCACTTGCATAGCAAATGTGGCATTTGCATACTAGCGCACATTGCATTATTAGGGCCTTAACACTAGCATTAAGGCCCTACGATAAATGACCCTGTTAAGCAGCAAGAACTAAGAGAAATTCTGAAGTTTTGTATTTAATTCTGCAACTTGAACCCAAAAGCTGATAGGAAGATATTTAAGAGCTCATTTTAAAGCTTAGAAAGGAACCTTTTTGCTGACACCATTTAAAGTAACTTCAGATGTGTAGTTTGTTCAATTACAGCAGACCAATGCACCCTAAGGAGTTTTATTGGCTGTCAATGGTATTTCTCTGGATTTTGATTTGATTTAGTAGCATGCAATTGGTTAGAGAGGTCTAAAAGTCCTAATTTGAGAATTTAGAGAATAGAGGAATGCATATATTTTATGTGAAATGTGCTTGCACAGGGACTGCTCTTTCAGAACAGCTTGCTGTCGAGAAACCTTACTGATAGGTGTTTCTATAAATAGATATTTGTCACTGTGCTGAAAGTAACCTCAGTCTGCTCTTAAAGACTTTAACCAGTATGGAAATAAATTAAGAAGAGCATGTTTATGATGTACAGGAGTGGCTTGCTTGGTCTTTGTAAGTCAGCGGCATAGTGAGCGGGGTCCAGGGAAGCCAAGGCCCCTGGACCCCGCTCCGTATAGCCTGGCCCCTGGGTACCAGGCTATACAGGGCACCCGAGGACAGAAGACGAGGAGGCCCATGGCCGCTTGGAGCTCAGGGGTCACCAGCAGAAGTGAGCTTGGATATTCTGGACCGCGGGGAAAGCGCATGTGGCCGACGGAGCACCCGATCCCACCAGCAGCCGCTAAAACAGGGAGAGAGGCCATCAAGCTGCCAGTGGACCCCATCCAATGGCAGCTGAGCAGAGGACACCCCTCCCCTCATCTGTGGCCCACTGTATTAGGATTTCGAGAGTAGCTTGTTCTATATGCTCTGATCTCGCAACGCACGAGAATCAGCATGGAGGAGGTGCTAGCCCCGCAAATGTTTTATATCGCAGGGACTGCACAGAGGAGGCAGAAGCAGAGATGTGTGATCTGCTTCTCCCCAACAGCGATGTGGTGGTGGCACTGGCAATGATGGCATCGATGGCAGCGGCAGCAGAGGAGACGGAGGCTCTGAGTCTGCCGGTAAAACAAAGAGAGGGGGGCCTGACTTCAGTGTGTGTGTGTATGTATATGAATGGGAGCTTGTGTGTGTTTATGAATGAATTGGTGCCTGCCTGAAGGTCTGTTTGTCTCTGTGGGTGCCTGCCTGGAGGTCTGTGTGGGTGAGATCCTGTATGTGTATGTGGGAATTTGGGGGAGTAAGAGTTTTTATGGGGGGGGGTCATGGAGATGATCTTAAAACCTGTGTATAATAGTGTGTGGGTATGAATGAAACCATGTATGTATGTGGTTGTGACAGTGTAAGTATGACAGAGCATGAACATGTGAGCATGTGTGAGAGAGAGAGAGGATAAAGTTTGTGTGTCCTCCTAGCTCCCTAATTCTCGAGCATCTCAGGGTGACTGGAAATCAAGAGTTCCCAGGTATGGCCAGCAGAGGAGTTTTTTTTATCCCTATTAGATTTAATTATTGGGTTTTATTTGACATGTGTGCTGTTTTGAAATATTTTATTGATATGTGGGAAATTTAAAAAAATTGTATATGTCTTTAATGAATAAAGTTATTCTGTCAGTAGTTTTAAAATATTATTTTATTGGTTATAATTGATGCTCTATGTTTCTTGATTTTATTTATTTATGAGGAATGATGGTTCTGTTTTTCCATTGTTACAGAGTCTGGCTTCTTGGGGTTTCCATTTCAGTTTTTGTCTGCATATTGCTGGTTCTAATTTGTGATCCTTTATTCTGTATTTGGTGAGGGTCTGTCTCTGCTCTGTGCGTGTTACCACGGAGTATAGTGTAGGGATCTATAGCAATCAGGATTGTTTCGTTTCCCTAGCAGGTGTTGTATTGGTATTCTGGGACCCAGTGTAATATTTACAGTGCTGCTTTTTCACAGGTAGGGTTCTTGTTGTTTGAGGCTCTGGTGTTACTACTGTTATGATAGGTTTTCTGTATAGAGTTTGAGTGTCTTTTTTGCAGGGTTTGTGTTAGTTCACAATGGGGCAGATTTTCAAAAGGTTAAGCATGCTGGCCCTATTTTCAAAAGGACCGGCGACGCACGTAAAGCCCCGGGACGGGTGTAAGTCCCGGGGCTTGCAAAAAGGGGTGGAGAGAGGGCGGGGCAGTCCGGGGATGGGGGCGGAGCAGGGTCAGATGCTCCCGGCACAGCGGCCATTTGCTACTTTGCCAGGGATCACGCGCCGGCAGTCATCCGGCGGGCTGAAGTAAGTTTTAAAACAAAATAAAAATGAAGAAAAAGGTAGGGGGGAAAGGGCGGGGAAGGGAAAGGAAAGTGGGGTGGGGGTAGGGAATAAGGGCAGGCAGTGTGGCTCGGCGTGCGCAAGGTGCACAATTGTGCACCCCCTTGTCGTTCCGACCCCCAATTTTATAACATGTGCACGCATGTTATAAAATTGAGCATACATGTCTGTGCGCCGGGTAGCGTGCACACATGTACGCCTGCACGCAAGTTTGAAAATCTACTCCAATGAGTCTTGCATTGGAAGTAGTTTATACTGCAATTACTGTGTTGTATCTGCTTCTCTTTGAGTTTGTGTATATTTAATTGCTCCTTTCAGCAACCTGAAGAGAATCAAAACTGGAATTTTGAGCTTCTGGTTGGCAGTGTGAAAGCCTGTTATTTGACAAACTGTTCAACAGCTGATTAGTTGGTGAGAGACTTTGACACACACACACACACACACACACACACATATATATCTATATATATCTATATATATATCTATCTATATCTATCTATCTATCTATCTATCTATCTATATATATATATATATACACATAATGTAATCCAACTTTGGTGGATGGGGGAGCCAACAAATTGTATGGATGGAAGGGGGGGGGGGGTCATGATTCAAAACATTTGCCCACCCTTGGCCTAGAATGCCACCCGTCTGGGAATGATGCCATCAGCCCGGAAAAGGAAGTGTTGGGTCTATGCAGGCAGAAAGAAGGAGAGGCCATGCAGCCACAGCTAGAGAAAACAACAATATGTCCTCTGTACCATGGCAGGAAGAACAAGTATTGGCCTTGGGCCTGTGTGGTATTGCACCACAGGAGGATCAACAATGCATTGCTCCCCCTTGCATAAGCAGGAAACAGTGCAGCATCAGCCCCATGGCCTCAAGAAGAGGAGGCTGCACGCTGGACTTCTGCTTTTGATGGGAGGAAGTGAATGTGTCTGATGGGGAAGAGGGAAGAACTGAGCATGTGTGTGTGTGTGAGAGAGAGAGAGAGAAAAAGAAAGAGAGCATTTATATGTGTGTGTGTGTGTGTGTGTGTGTGTATGAGAGAGAGAGTTTGTGTGTGTATGTATGTGTGTGAGAGCATATCTGTGTGCATGTGTTAGAGCATGTCTTTCTCTGTGTATGTGTATGACAATATGTGTGTGTGTGTGAGAGCATATCTGTCTCTATGTATATGTGTGACAATATGTCTATGTGTATGTGTGAGCATATCTGTCTCTTTGTTTTTGTGAGAACATGTCAATGTATGGGTAATAACATGTTCTATGATTCAGCATGTGTGCATATATTAGAGATGTGAATTGGAACCTGATTCGGTTCTGATTCCGGTTCCTATTCACATCATGATTTTTTTTTCATCCAGCCCGATTGGTTTTTTTTTTTTTATCGGCTGCACCCGAGCTGATAAAAAAAAAACCCCACCCCGACCTTTTAAAACTAATCCCTTAGCTTCCCCCACCCCCCAAAACCTTTTACAGGTACCTGGTGGTCCAGTGGGGGTCCCGGGAGTGATCTCCCGCTCTCGGGCCGTCGGCTGCCACTAATCAAAATGGTGCCGATGGCCCTTTGCCCTTACCATGTGACAGGGTATCCATGCCATTGGCCGGCCCCTGTCACATGGAGGGAGCACTAGATGGCCGGCGCCATCTTTAAAAATGGCGCGGGCCATCCAGTGCTCCTACCTGTGAAAAGTTTTTTGGGGGGGTCGGGAGGGTGGGGGAAGCTAAGGGGTTAGTTTCAAAGGGTCAGGGTGGGTTTAGGGATTATTTTTGTGTGCCGTTTTTCCCGCCCTCCCCCAAAATGATAAGAGAACCCCACGAACAATATTGTGGGGTTTTCCTATCGGTTTTGGGGAGCCCCCAATTTCTGACGATTTTGAAAATATCGTACGATATTTTCAATCATCCGAAATACGATTCACATCCCTAGTATATATAAGAGAAAAGAGAAGACTGTGAGCAACAATTCTTCTCCTCTCAACTGCTAATCCACAACAATCTCAGGGCATCTAGAAATTAAAAGATCCTAGGTATGGGCAGCAAAGGTTTTATCTTTTTTTAAGTTTTATGTATTGGGTGGTTTATGCGACTGTTTTTTTTTTTTTTAAATATTTTATTGGTCTTTGAAAATGTATATGAGTTATATATTATTAGATGTTTTTCTTTTTGTCAACTTTTTTGACATATTATTTTTATTAGTATGGTTTTACTTCTATTAATGATTTATATTTCTGGATTATATTGTTTGATGTTTTATGAAGGAATGTAATGTTTCTGTTTTTCCATTGTTGCACTGCATATATAGCCTGGCCTGTTATGGTTTACAGTTCAGTTTTTGTCTGCATGTCTTTTCATAGGGCTATAACTGAGTGCTGGAGGATAGCGCAGTTTTGGAATGGGAGGTTTATTATATTGCAATTGTAATTTAGTTTGCTCATAGCTTTCTGAAGACAAGCCCACACGCAACATGTGTTACAATAATCCTAATACCATATGTTACATGTATCTTTTGGCTTTTATGCAGGCTTTTCTGGTTGACACCACAGCAATACAAGTAAAATTAATATACATACTATTGCATTAATTCTATTTTAAAAGACTGTACTTTGAGTGTGTTTTTTTATGTACAATTTTTTATTATAAATGCATAATTTGAAATTGTGTATGGAGAGGACCTTGGTAGAGGAAGGCTGGGCACAAAGCTGTAAGATTCACTTAGGATGTCTACTACCCTTATACTGTCCCTGATTAGTAAAATAATACAATTTAAATGTAAAAAAAAAACAGAATGAGGCAGGACCAGCCCAGTAATTGTTTACACAGGGCTGTAGAAAAGTTAGCACTGGCCCTGCATGGTGAAGAGATCCTATGAGGTGGTGCCATGTGATAATGTGCTGGCAGATGATGAGAGAGGAGAAAAGGGGCCCCTGCACCAGGAGAACACTGAATGCTTTTTGCAAAGAAGTAGTGAATACAAGATTTTAATAAATAAATATTAATTGCCTCCCAGGAACCAGAGATCCTCACTACGTCTCTGCTGTAGGTCAGAAGAGTTTGGAAATTTAACAATGAAAAGTATATTTTGTATAGAAACTAATGCATTTTAAAGCATGTGAGTACTTTCAAATTTGGATTATATGTAAAAGAACATTATATATTCATTTCCTATGGGATATCTAAGGGAGCTTCTTTGGCTCAGATGGCAGACCTCAAATGAACTTCATTGGCTACAGTCTATTGATATGCTGCATACTTCATCTCATTAAATGACATCATATTAATTATTCATCTGTGTTAGCCAATGAAGGGCAGTGCATCAGTTGCTGAATTTGAAATCAACCAATGGAAGTTTTCTTTTTGATGAAATTATTACAAAAAGAAGCAATGTAGTGTAGTCAGAGTGACTCTCCAATGCAAACCTTTATGGGGAGAGAGGGGAAAATTCCAGCTGAACTGATGAATGCCAATGGTTCATGTAGTGAGATTTGAAATGAAGAAAGGTCTTTGTTAGTGGGCAAAGGTTTTATTTTAATGTATGAATTTCCAGTAAGAATGTAACTATAACATAGTAATTGTTTGAGCCAGCAAATAAAGCAAAATGATTAGATGAAGAAACAGTGAATTCAGTTCAGCATTGTTTTAGTAATTGATTTTATTGGGGCTAATGTGCTTTCTTAAGAGACTTGTTGTTGCAGATTCATAGTGTGCAAGTGAGAAAATACAGACACAAGCCCCCAGGCCTCTTCCAATGGAGATACCCTACTCTGAAACTCAAAAGGTCCAGTATACCTCAAGTACATTCTCTCCTCTTGAGACCAGCTTCTATGAAGTCAGTATCCTGCAGGCTCCCTTCCCTGACAGGATCTGCTATTCAAGAAAACTCACACTCATACTCTGAGCCAGCATACAGTATATTCCAGAATGTTTTATTATATCCCCAATAGAAAGAAATGCAAGAAAGGTATTTCATAAATTCAGAGCAAATACAATAGTTACAATCATAAAACAATGCCATATTTTCCTCCCTTTGTTGTCACAAGAGACCAGAAAAGCAGCATAGTTCTGCTGCTTCTAGTTGTTCAAGACTGCAATATCTTCTCTCCCTCAGTTATATCCCTTTTTTCTTCTGCGCATCTGAAACCATGTTTTGAGAAACACATAAAGTTTTCCCAAAACATACTGGCTTTCTCTTGTGATTCTGCACATCTGCTGTTTACCTCCCACACTTATTCATAGTCATGTGATATTTATTTGTGTGAGAAAGGCCTAGCTTCTGATTACATTCTTTCCCAGAGTAATCAGATTCTAGTATTGCCTAGTGTGGTATTCTAGATAGAATATTGAGAAAAGAGGGTAAGATGTTGTGAAAGAAATCTAAGATTCAGGACATATCATAATTGGGTGATCAAATTTGTAGTTCATTTGTATTTTATTTTTATTTTTAGCTTATTAGAACAGTTAAGCAAGGGACATACGTTAGGGGGTGGATTTTAAAAGAGTTATGCCCATAAGTTACGCGCGTAACCCTTAAAATACCCCCCTGCGCGTGATGAGTCTATTTTGCATAGGCTTGGCGGCGAGTGCAAGCCCCAGGGCTTTGCTAGGGGGGCATGTCGGGGGGCATGTCAGGGGGTGGCATGACGTTTGGGGCATTCTGGGGGGCATGGCTGAGGCCTCCGGACAATCCCCCGGGTCGGGTGATGGTGTGCCAGCGGGCCACCGACGCGCACGAGTTATGCCTACCTCGAGCAGGCATAACTTTTGCGATAAAGGTAGGTGGGGGTTTAGATAGGGCTGGGGGGGGGGGGTTAGGGAGGGGAAGGGAGGGGAAGGGAGGGGAAGGTTGGGGCTAGGCAGAAGGAAAGTTCTCTCTGAGGCCGCTCCGATTTCAGAGCGGCCTCGCAGAAAACGGGCAGCGCGCGCAGGACTCGGCGCACGCAAGGTGCACAAATGTGCACCCCCTCGCGCCGACCCCGGATTTTAAAAGAAATGTGCGGCTACGCATGTATCTATTGAAATCCGGCGTACTTTTGTTTGTGCCTGGTGCGCGAACAAAAGTACGTGCTCGTGCTTTTTTTTTAAATGTACCCCAAGATGTATACTTATAGGGTCTAAATAAAAGAATCCATGCATGAGTCAGAAATGAATAGATATTTTATTAATTTGTTATAGTAAGAATAGCTTTTAGTACTGTAAGAGTCAGGCAGGCTTCTAAGGAATACACCAAGATGCTGGAATCAATGTACGTTCATCCAAGCACCTAGAAGCAAGAAGCATTTCCTACCTGCTCATCCTCAGAACACTGTGTAGGATTCATCTAGTGTCCCCTCTTAGCTAAATGATCTTTAACAGTAAATCACACACATATAATTTTGGTTGGAATTACAAATTTAAATGAAAGTGACCTTACTTGGTTTTTTGAACTTACAACTTAAAATGACCATGTAGGTTTATAGAACTCACTAAACACTTACCTATCCACAGATTTTCACAGTAGCATTGGACAGTCTGATGGTACATATTACATTATTGTTTTTAAACATGTATTTACCTGTAAGAGAAAAGAATATAGTGGTAATAAGAATAACATTTAGTTATCAAAATTATTATGATCTCTACCTGAAGGAGGTGCTATAACGTTCTTACCTGTTAATTTTGGGATTGTCCCATTGTTAATTCTGGGCAACTGTGGCTGTTTTAGAAGAGACATTTTTATGATACTGTATTTTTCCTAGTATTAAGGGCAAATAGATACTTACCTAACACTGTTTTACAGCTGTTGAACTGTTCTGTAAAGAAATGCAATTTGATTCCCTGAACATTACTGGAACCCAAAATCTACAGAAATAGTTTCTTTGTTACTGTGAAAAAATGGATGGAATCTGTAGCTCTGAAAAGATCTTACAAGAGAAAAAACTCACAATAGCTTCTAACAGGGTAAAATTCCAATTGTCTAGAGAACTTTGCTTTGGCACTGAATACTGGAAATAGAGAAAGGAGGGAACACATATCTTTCAAGAATGTTTCAGCTATGAGAATGACTGACTCTATTTTGTAAGCTGTGAATAAAGAGAAGAGACTCCATCCAATTGCATTAACATAACAATTAGAATGACTCCATTGTGTTAGCAATAAACTAGACGTAGGCGAAGTTTAGGAAAATTTACTTAATAACTTTGAGACTTGGGTGAGCTTCAACCCATTATATAGTATTACAAACTAGGTAATTCAGAGATGATTATACCAATTTCCAATTAATATTAGATCAATATGGTGCTGTCACTGGATATGGATATAGCTAATATACTTGCTTGTAACCTTGTATAGAAACTTAGGGGTAGATTTTACAAGTTTACGCACGAGTACTTTTGTTCGCACACCAGGTGCAAAGAAGAGTACGCGGGATTTTAATAGATACGCGCATAGCCGCACGTATCTATTAAAATCCGGGATCGGCACGCAAGGCTGCCCAAAATCGGCAGCCTGCGCACGCCGAGCCATGTAGCCTGCCTCCTTTCCCTCCGAGCCCCCCGGCCCTAACTAATTCCCCCCTACCTTTATCGTGAAAGTTACGCCTGCCCAAGGCAGGCGTAACTTGCACGCACCAGGCCAGCTGCCGGCGCACCATGGTCCAGTCCAGGAGCCAGTCCGGAGGCCGCGGCCACACCCCCGGAATAACCCCCGATGACGTGCCGGCCGCGACACGCCCCCGACACACCCCCGTTGACGTGCCGCCGTGAACCCCCCCCCCCCCCCCGACATGCCCCCCTAGGAAAGCCCCAGGACTTAAGCAAGTCCCGGGGCTTGTGCGCACCGCCGAGCCTATGCAAGATAGGCTCAGCGCACGTGGAGGGGGGGGGTTGGGATAGATTTTCAAAGGGTTATGCACGTAACCCTTTGAAAATCTACCCCTTAGAATACCGAACAGATATTTATTTATTTAATTTATTTATTTAAAAATGTTTATATACCGCTTTTACAAAGTTTAGTCAAAAACGGTATACAATATATCATTCAAATACTCAAAACATAAAATAAAGCTCAATTAAAAAAGTACACAAAATGTAAAAATATAAATAAACAAACTTAAAACAAAATCATAATTATTAAAAATAAATCATAATAATACAAATAAGGTGCCATATGATTAATGTATGGAAAGTGACTGATTATTTATTGGGTGTAATTTTAAATGCAATTTGAAAGAAGTGTGTTTTTAAAGATTTTTTGAATTGTTTTGAGTTTGATATGGATCTTAATGAATCTGGTAGTGCATTCCAAAGAGTTGGACCTGCTATTGAAAAGGCTCTTTTCCTAGTAATGTCAAACTGTGCCTGACGAGGTGATGGTACGTCTAGAAGGTTCTTATTCATTGATCTTAAATGTCTAGATGGTTTATATATCTGAAGAAGGGAACACAAGGTAGTGGAGTTAGAATTATGAATAAGAGAATGTATGATGGTTAGGATTTTGTACTGTAATCTGTATTTGAAAGGTAACCAGTGTAAAGACTGAAGTATTGGAGTAATATGATTTCTAATTGAAGAACCTGATAAGATACGTGCAGCTGCATTTTGAATTAATTGAAGTAGATGAAGTGTGTTATCAGGAAGACCTATATAGAGAGAATTACAGTAATCAAGTCCCGAAAAAATAAGTGATTGTAGAATAGTTTGAAAGTCATGGAAAGAAAGTAAAGGACAAAGACGTTTCAGGAGTTGTAATTTGTAAAAGGAGTTTCTTGTTACCAGTGATATGTGTTGTTGCAATGATAAATCAGTATTGATTGTCACACCTCGATTTTTTGCTGATTTTGAAATTGGAATAGAAATGCCATTGAACAGAAAATGAGATGGGGGACCTCTAGCCGGTTCTGTGATAGACGTAAGATGGACAATTTCAGTTTTTGCTGGGTTTAATTTTAGTTGATTGTGAGAAAGCCAAGTATTGATTGTTGTAAGATATAAAGATACTAAAGAAAGAGTATGTGCCCAAGAAACATCGTAGGGTACCATAAACTGTAGATCGCCAGCATAGATTTTAAACTGCAAATTTAAAGAAGCAAGAATACGGCAAAGAGGCAACAGGTAAATGTTAAAAAGGATAGGGGATAAAGAGGAACCCTGGGGGACACCTGAAGCAATAGAATATGGGTCAGAGGAATGATTATCTATGTTGACTTGTTGAATGCGGTCAGATAGAAATGAGACGAACCATTGAAGTACTAAACTTGAAATACCTATAGATTTGAGGATAGAAATACAAATTTGATGATTGACAGTATCAAAGACTGCAGAAATATCTAAAAAAAAACAATGATGTAATCTGTATAAGAATCAAAGACTCGGAATATAGTGTCAAATGATGTTAGTAGAAGAGTTTCAGTAGAATGACCCTTACGAAATCCATGCTGATTAGTATGCAGAATATCATTTTCTGTCAGATAATTTGAAAGTTAGGATAAAACTGCCGATTCAATAAGTTTTGCTAAAGATGTTAAAGTAGCAATAGGTCTAAGATTACTCGGATCAGAAGAGCCTTTAGACTTATTCTTTGAAATAGGAAGACTAGAAGTTTTTTTGAGACAAGCTGGAAAGTGTCCAGTTTCTAAGGATTGGTTGACTAATTGACTAACAGACCGATACAGTACAGTGCGCTCCAATGGAGCGCACTGTTAATCGGCCCTTGGACGCGCATTTTCCCTTACCCCTTATTCAGTAAGGGGAGGAAAATGCACGTCCAACCCGCGGCACCTAATAGAGCCATCAACATGCAAATGCATGTTGATGGCCCTATTAGGTATGCCCGCGCGATACAGAAAGTAAAATGTGCAGCCAAGCTACACATTTTACTTTAAGAAATTAGCGCCTACCCAAAGGTAGGCGCTAGTTTCTGCTGGCACTGGGAAAGTGCACAGAAAAGCAGTAAAAACTGCTTATCTGGCGGCTGTGCTGGTGTCAGAAGGATTTACCCGGGAGGTGAGAACATCTAACTTCTGGCATCGGGCTGGCTAGCGTGCTGGGAGTTCCCCCGTGGCTCCGAGAGAACATCTGAGCTCCACCCCTCAAGCCCCTGACGTCACTGGAAGGGGACGAACGCCCTTAAAATCGACACCTGTGCGGCGCCCCGTCAACGCCGGCGCGCCGCCAAGCCGCGTGCACACAAGAGGCGTGCCGGCTTGTTCCGGCTTAGTCCGGAGAAGGACGGAGGAGAGGAGGAAAAGGAATTCTGAAGCAACACAGCCCGTCATGAGGAGATAAAAAAGGCTGTATACGCAGTGAGTAATAGCGTGACTGAAGTGATTTTTGTGAAGCATGCCTCCGAAAAGAAAGGGGAGAGTCCGGGTCTACCCCTCTGACCCACCCCCTAATACAAGTCAACGCTTGATAACATCATATACTCCTGCACTAGTGTCTGCACTAGAGGAGAATGCCCCCGCTACGGCGTTAGAAGTGGGAGCTCCTTCGCCGTCTGGGGAAGTGACTCTGTCTCCTCCTGATCCCCGTCGCCTAATAATGATGTCCCCCACTGGCTCCCCCATGTTTGCTGATAAGCAGCTAGCCGAAGGGGCTACAGCTATGTCGGCAGGAGTAGAACCTGGGAGAGAACTTCCCAGCTTACCAGAATCCCCTGAAGGCACCGCAATAGGAGATGGTGGTGGTTTGGAAGCGGTTATATCAACATCAACCCCTGAGCAGGGAGTTGGAGAAAGAAAGGGAAAGCTGGTGATAGTGGAGGAAAGCATGGCTGACAAAGTGGGTGGAATAACCCATTTTGTGGTTCCACCAAAGCCAGCAATTGTGACACTTGACTCATTATGGGACTTAGTGGCTGGTTTGAGTAAGGCTCTAAATGATACAAATGCAAATGTAGGTATTTTGAACAATAGGATGGAAAAAATGGAAGAGAAATTGGAAAAAAGTGAATCTAGAATAATTAAGATGGAAGCTGTAATAGAAAATAACTTAAATGTTCAATCAAAATTAGTTAAAGATGTCACTTCAGCTTCACGTAGGATTGAGCATCTTGAAAATTATTCCAAACATCTCAACCTCAGATTTATAAATTTCCCGAAAATTGTGGGACAAACGACAGATATGACCCTTAAAAAATATTTTCTTGAAAATTTAAAGCTGAATGAACAAGGTTTATCTTGTATCATAAAGCAAACTTTCCTAAAGTCACCACAGGTGTCAAAATTTCAAGTTGAAAATCAGGTTGAGATCATGGAAAATCTAACTGGTTATCTAGAGGATTCTTCAATAGAATTGTGCGATAGAGCTACTCTCCTTGTTACTTTTTCAACTGTGCAAGATATGGGAATTGTGATGAAAAATTTCTTTAAAAACATCTCAACTCCATTTTATGGAGCCGGGGTGAGAATTTTCCCGGACCTTGCTCGTGTCACACAGCAAAGGAGAAGGGAATTTTTGATGTTAAGAGCACAGGTTAGGAGTTTGGGGTTTTCTTTTGTTTTAAGATATCCTAGCAAGTGCATTGTAAAACGGAAGGATGAATGTTTTGTTTTTTTTTTATCCAGAGCAACTCAAGTCATTTGTAAATGCTTGGGTGATTTCTGTAATATCCCCTAGTGAGCACTAAGTGGGATCTAGATAAATATCAGGCACTGTAAATGTCAGCCGATTCCATATTAAGATGATATAGAAATATTTGTGTAAATTACTCCTAAAAATTCATCTGCTCAATTTTCTTTTTAAGGATTAAGTCAATTATATTGATTATTGAATATTGAAGAATGATATTGTATAAGTTTCATTGGCTGTATCCCTTTTCAGTTGTAAGTTTTATCTTACTTAAATATATGAAAATCATAATAAAGATTAAAATTTAAAAAAAAAAACTGCTTATCTGTGCACCCTCTGACTTAATATCATGGCGATATTAAGTCGGAGGTCCCGAAGAGTAAGAAAAGTAAAAAAAAAAAGAAAAAAAATTTTTAATGGGCCAGCGGCTGTCGGGCCGAAAACCAGACGCTCAATTTTGCCAGCATCCGGTTTCCGAGCCCGTAGCTATCAATGGGCTCGAGAACCAACGCCGGCAAAATTGAGCGTCGGCTGTCAAACCCGCTGACAGCCGCCGCTTTGGGTCAAAAGGAGGCGCTAGGGACGTGCTAGTGTCCCTAGCGCCTCCTTTTGCCTGTTTCTACCACACCACCTAATTTAAATACAGAATCGCGCACACAGGCAAGGGGCCTGTGCGCACGCCAGGAGAGCAGGCGTTCGTCCGCTCTCCCGCGGACTTTACTGAATCGGCCCGTAAGAAAGTTACTTGCATGGGGACCTAAAGCTTTGAAAAAGGCTCCTGAATAAGGGTTGGGTGAATTTGAAGGATTTTGTTTTCTTATAATGGATTGTATAACATTCTCAGTAACTGGGGTAAATTCAGTCCAAGTATAATTAATTTCAAGATGATTGTAGGAGGGTAATGGGAACTTTGCCAATTGGTTAGCTATATCTATAACTTTGGATTTGAAATATTTGGCGATTTTATTACAAGAAACTGTATCATGAGTAATAACATTTTCATTTTGAGTGGCTGTTAGAGATTTTACAATATTGAATAAAATATTGGGGTTACCATTTGCCTTTGAAATTTTGTTAGCATAATAGGATTTTTTTGCAAAGTTTATATTTTTATTATAATGACGTAAAAGACAGTAATATGCATTTTTTGTTTCTGGTGTTTTGTTCTGCCTCCATTTCCATTCTAATTTTCTGAGAGACGTTTTTAAAGAATGTAAGGAACTGGTATACCGGGGAGCATTAACTTTTTTTTTATTTGACTGTATTTTTATTGTTTTTAATGGGGCAATTAGATCTAAAGAAGAAGAAATTATAGAATTCCATTTATTGATGGATTCATCAATATTGGGAGCTAATGTTCTTGGCAGATTAGGTACTATCGCTTCAATAAAGGTTTCTGTAGGAATAAATTTACGTTTAACAATAGAGCGATGATCACTTTTTTGGAAAATATTAGAGCAATTTAAATTGAGAGAAAAATTGATAAGATAGTGGTCAGACCATGGTATAGGAATAATTTTTGTTTTTTCTTGAATATCAAAGGCAAAATTAGGATTTATAAAGACTAAATCTAGAATTTGACCTTTGAAATGTGTGGGTGCTTGTATAAGTTGCGTCCACCCCATGCCAGTCATAGCATCTAGAAAGGCATTAACTATAGATGATGTGCATGAGATATGTAAATTAAAATCACCAACTACAATAGTCTTACTTAGGTCAATTGGTAAAGAAGCAATTATTTCAATAAAATTAGATAAATCTGATTTCAAACATCCTGGAGGGAAGTAAATTATACAAATATTTAAAATAGTTGTAGTTATGAGTAAGATTTCATGGTGACCTGAAACAACTATTTGTTTTTTCATAGGAACAAGAGAATATTTAATAATGGCTAAAATGCCTCTGCCCCTTCTATGCAATCTAGGTTCTGAGATGGCCAGATATCCTAAAGGATATAAAGAATTTAACAATACAGTATCTGTATCTGATAGCCATGATTCAGTTATTAAAAAGAAGTCAGGTTGGTTTTTTAAAATTAAGTCTGTTAAAATCGGTATTTTTTTACGAAAAGATTGTACATTACACAACATAAATGAAAAGGCCATCATTGAAACTGTCAATAAAGTCGGTAGTATTGTGATTAAAGAATGTCTAGAACAAGTTTTTGATTTACCCGAGTTGAGATATGTTAATTTGTGATTTATATTCCACATATTGTGTAACACAAAATATTTCAGAACTTTGTTTCATTTGCTCTCTTTTCTTGTGTTGTTGGGATTTTAATTCTGCTGAACTAACTGTCATATTACGAACAATAAAATATACACTGATAACTGGAGGCCTAGCAGATAGTGCTAGCTGATGCCATTTTGAAAAATGGCACAAGCCACCCATTGTTCCTACCATGTGACAGATGCTGCCCAATGGCACCAGTAGCCCATGTCACAAGTTAGGGGCAAAGGGGGGATGCCGTTTTGAAAAATGGCAGCCGCCAGCCCAAGAGCAGAAGATTGCTCCTTTTTCCCCCCTCTAGACCACCAGCTATTTTTGGTGAGTCCTGGGGGGTCAGGAGGGTGGGCTAGGGTGGGCAGAGGTCAGCTGGTGCTGGGGGCTCAATATTGTAATAAATGGGAAGGGTTGGGGTGAGTTCTGAGTTATTTTTCTAGATGGCCTTCTGCAAAACATTGGTCCACCAGCTCTCTAAAGTGACTCCATATCTCTAATGTTTTTCAGGATTCCCTCTCCCTCTCTATTTCCTTGAGTATTGCTGTTGGGTTTTGGGTTGAGGGTGAGCCAGAAGGAAAAGGCCAGGGGCATCTCTTATGCTTTCCACTCTCTGCTCATTCTGGGGAGTCTCTTAGCCCTGGCAGTAACACTTGCTGCCTCCTGCAGCTGCTCATTGGATAGCAGAGTAGTAAACAGACTCCTCAACCCCTCCTGAGGTACTAGATGTTACATATCCTCCAATTCTGAAAATCTCTGAACATGATTAATCTGAATCAGTAGTTTCTCTAAAGATCTCCTAGAGACACTGTGTAAGAAGAAATAGAGGGAGTACTGTGCTGGTTTTGGAACATCCACTTCTTCTACCACCTTTTCCCACCCCATTACTGCTGATTCCCTCTAAGCCTTTTTCTGTCTCTGCATCCTAGCAACCATGGAGATTGGAACAGAGAGCTGCTATTCTAGCTTCTTACCCAACCCTGTCCCTGTAGCTGGTTTCTTCCTCCTAAGAACATCTTTTCATATCTTAGTCAGGGATTACTAGTCCTATCACTATTATTTTTCATTAGTATTGCTTTTCCCTAAGTCCCTTTGGAGGAACAGCATTTCTTCTTCCAATGTCCTTTGATTCCAATCTAAATCATTTTATAAACTTTTTCTTTCACTCTGGCAGATCTTCAGAACCTCTCTACTCTCTGTCTGGAATCCAACAGAGAAATGACTGAACACAATTGTGACTGCTCTAAGCTAAATTTTCTTTTCAGTTTCAGGTTTAAAAAAATTGAGGAAGTCATGCTAGGATAGGCTGGATGAAAAAGTGTTTCATCTTGATTGGTCTGCTTCCTTCCTTGTCCTTTCCCATCCCATCTCTGTTCTGTCTGATTTGAAGAGAAAGAACATGCACTTTTGCATTCCCCATAGATTTCAATGGATACAAAAACAAATGAAATTAACATTGTTAGACATTTTTAAGGCACCATCTAGTCGTTTCAGATATACCGAACCAAACCAATCCAATTGGACTCATCACATTGCACCTATTTGTTTCAAACCAGTGCACAACTCAAGCAAATCTAACTTTTGATTCGTGAAATTGGAAAACTTGCTCAATCAAATAATAAACTATAATCTGTTGCCAAGTTTTCTAGGTAAGAAAGATTTCTTTGGATATTCTCCAGCTGCTACTGCAGTTTTTAATGATCTTGTTTATACCAATACTATTCTAATCCTATTATACATGATTCTGTTTCTATTTATGATTTGGCTAGGCTATGAAGCTTGCATAATGACATACAATTTAGTTTAAATAAATTATGTAAAATATATATTTTTATAGATAGAACAAGTGTGGGTGGTGTGAATGAAAATATCCCATGGACTCTATTGGGAGTGTTCTTGACTCTGTGTATCAGGGCTGGGTTCATAATATCACTAACAACATAGATGGTTAATGTTTTAGAATTGATTGGGTATAATCACCAGACTAACACTTCTTGCATGAAACCTTTATGTGGTGGATACTATTATTCCCTCTTAAGGACACTGGGATCTGCTCAGTGATGAGTTACAAAATAATCCTGACAATAAAGTTGCATAAATAAGCAATTAAAAAAAGCACAGCCATTTCTTAAATCTTGAAAGAAAAAAAGAATTGATCTTGTTTTTAAGATAATAATATTGGAATGTAGAAACAAATACTAATGATGTTGATATAACTTTTCATTTTTATTATTATTTATATGATTACAAATTCATAGTCTATGGGAGTGAAGAACATGTAATCTTAGGAAGAGAAAAGATCTGTGAACAAGTAACTATTAATCTGTATACCGTCTAACATTAAAAGACCATATTTAAAGCAAGTGTTAACTGAATTTCTTATAACATTGTTACTGTTATTAATTGTTTATACAAAGCTAGTATCGTTTACTTGCAATATCAAAGAATTATGTCTACATTCAAATCCTAGCTGGCTAACTTATCTGTCATATTCAGCTGTGCAGCTGTACCACTAAATATATCCAAATAACTTTTGAGTTAGCCAGATAAGTTTATTCATCTAAATTTAGACTTGCTCAATATCAGGTCTAACTTGGGCCTAGATTCTTCAAAATGTTATATTTATAGCAAAGATAGTGACGCATTGGAAAAAGGGCCATGGCTAGGCAAATCTGCAGCCTGCCACATCACATCGGAAAAATATGGAGTGCAACATTGCTGTATCAACCGCCACAGTATTGGCTGCACTTCTAACCTTTTCCCCATAGTGCTCTCAAAAAAGGGATAGCTATTTTCGTCAAAATTCCCCATGCTAATGTGCAATATTTTATCACTCGAGTGCTACTAGCCCCTAATTTACCAAAACCCTGCCTAACTCATCCCACTTCACAAGAAATTTAAAATGTGTGATGTGCTGATTATCGCGTGCTATAACTACCTATCATAAATTGAAGAATGACCCTGCAAGCCAGATAAATCTCAATATCACTACTAATCTGGCTAAGTTAGCTGGATATGTAGTTCCTCCACTAAGATAACTACTTAACCAGATAAGTAGTTATCTGACTACGTGCAGCCACTAAATGCAGCCAAATATTTCAATGCTGCCCATTTAGCTGGATAAGTCAGAACTTATCTGGCTATAAGTGGCGCTGAACACCTACTGCTAAATGTTTTGGCTTATGTTTCATATGATTTAAGTGGCAAATAATGTTAATTGGTAGTGGCATAGGTAAAATGAAAATAGCATTGTTAATCACCACATACTTATAGAAAATTCATCACCAAAGATAGTTGTAAAATTAGAGAAGTACACTGAAATTTCAACTGGGCCATAATTTCTATTTTGCCAAAAAATATCAACATTGGTGCCATCAAAATGTAAATACTGAAGCCTTCCCTTCTTCACTCTTCCTTATCCTATTACTTGTCTCCCCCACCCCACTCCAACTTGAACCCATCTTTATTTGTCTGTGAAGTTTAGATATCAAAATATGGCAGGAGCAATCCTCAGTCACTCCTGCCCTACTGGGTCAGTATTTAAAAATGGCATGGCAGTCACTCAAGCCAGAGACATTTGTATGTACAAAGGAGGTGATGTTGCCTCTAATAAGTCTCTGGTGAATCTGCAAGACTGGAGAATAGCCAATGTAACCCCCATATTTAAAAAGGGCTCCATGGGCGATCCGGGAAACTACAGACTGGTTAGCCTGACTTCAGTGCCAGGAAAAATAGTGGAAAGTGTTCTAAACATCAAAATCACAGAACATATAGAAAGACATGGTTTAACGGAATGGTTTCTCTCTCTCTCCCTCTCTTTCTCTCCTCCCTTAAACCTACTAAATATGGTCCCCCCAGTGGTTATATGCAGTGAAAACATCACCACAATTTGCACTAAGATAGTGCTTTGTACAGGTGTTAGTGCAAATTACCATAAATCATACCCCTTTTCCTATCACATGTGATATTTAGTGCATTTTGATAAATCCAGGCCTGAGCCAGATAAACCTTTTGAATATGGAGTGGTATGTCACTAATTAGCTGCAATGGTCTGGTTGTGATTTTGATTGAAATCTGGCTCCATTTTAAAGCCAAATTTTAATACAAAGTTCTGATTGCTCACAGTAGGCAAGAGACAAAAAACAATGCTTTGGATTGGACCTTTGCTAGCTGCATTATTCATGTGCACCTGTTATTCACAATGAGATGAGATATGAAAGGTATACAGTTTCTGTTGCTTCTTTTATATTTATATTCATCTCAGCATGATTTGTGTAGTTTGTTATTGGTGTATACTTTGGATTTATTGAGAGCTATAATGTGTGTGTACCTTTAAATTCATATACTACATAGACTGTTGTGTATTCCTAAAGTTTTGAGCAATTTGACAAAACTCAGTGGAGCATGAAACTCTATTGGTGCTTTCAGCTTTTGGTTCGTTGTTGCTTTGGCCATCCAGCATTCATCTTTTTATTTATTTGTCGCCTTGAATTCTTTTGATTATAGATTGTGTGCTGGACATTTTGAACCATGTTTGACGTTTGCAGCCAGTTTTGGAATGCGGGAACCTAATAACACTTTCTTTTTATTGCAACATAGTGTGAATGCTCTTCTTTTTTTTTTTTTCAAAATAATTTTTATTACCGGAAGACGTCACACACACACATGGTATAACAATAGCATAGGCAATACAGAAAACAGCATAGAATACAAGCAATGCACATAAATGTTCTGTCCAACAACCAATCCCACTGTAAACGTATTCCTGGTTTTCCTTTTTTTTTATCCCCACCATCCAATCCTGGCCCTACCACCCCCTCCCCACAGAACCAATTCCAAAGCATCCCCTGTTTGACAACATTATAATCTGTCTAGATAAAACATTTTTCCAAATGGAGATTTTAGAATTCTCATTTATAATTTAGGAATTAAGATACAAATAGACTATGAATTATATATATGCTGTTAAGTCATTGTAATGTGGTGCATTTTGAGCAGAATAAAAATGAGATAATCTCTCTCTTTCTCTCTCTTGTTTTCATACTAATAAAAATATTATATATGCATGATAGTAGGATTATCAGGGCTAGCCTGGTGTCTTAATAGCATTGTTCCACATTGCCATATGGAAGCTCAGTCCCTAAGTCACATTTTCACTTTGTTGGTCACCTGTAGCTGGGGCTGCTGTGGAGACAGACTTCATAGCCCCCCAACGCTCCCCCCCCCCCCCGAAGGAGAGGGAAGCATGGTGATCATTGCTTAAAAGTGACATCTAGTGGGCAGATTCAGGGCTCATGATTGCAGAGATCCTGAAGGAGACCTGATACATGCTCGCAGGCCATCACCATCACTATAATGGCTGTGCTTGGTATGCTGGGAAGGGGGAGAGAGAGGGGAATTATAAAATAAGGGGAAATCAACAATAGTTGCAAAGGAAGGCTCATGACACCAAGATCCCAGACCTACTTCTGACTAAGCTGGAGAAGGCAGAAACTAACTACTAGGTTGCCCTTCCCTTGCCGGAGGAGTTAAGATGGCGGCATGCTAAGGTCAGGCGCGAGTAGTGGGCTATGCTGCTTGTCAAAAATTACTGTTTCCTTGGTTCCTAATGCCTCCTAAAAGGAAGGGGAAGGTACGGGTGTACCCTACAATCCCCTTACCTGATTCATGATCTCGCCAGCATGTACCCCGAGAGTCAGGGAGCCTGATGAGTAAGGTGGGGAGAAAGGACGACCTACGCCTGCAGAGGAGACGTCTTTGAGTCCAGACCTTAGGCAGCCACCACTACAAAGGGCTGGGATACTGATCGTACCCGGAGCATCGGTTGAGGATTTCACTTCCGGGTTGAGTGCAGAGACTACAATGCCGACCGCGATAGCACTGGATATAGCAACATCTCCCATGGTCTCCCCGGAAGACTTAACCACTGCAGGAACATCAGGTACCGGGGTGGAGGCTGGGGCTACGGGAGAAAACCCCAGTGTGGAGAGCCTGCAACTCAACGGGGGTTTAATCCCCGATTTTAAACCCTTTATGATCCCTACACACCCTGAGGTAGTGACTTTGGGTGCCCTGTGGGACCTTGTGGCAGGCTTCGCAGCTACATTAAACAATTACAACATTAAACTGGATCATTCAATTGTAAAAAGTCACTAAATTTCAACCAAAATTCAACCACAAGTTAATGTGTTGGCTTCCAAAATAACAGGTTTAGAAGAAAAAGAAAAGGATACCCAAACGTTAAAGCTGCAACAGTTAAAGATAGAGAGGTTTTGGCAAGAAGAATAGAATGTTTAGAAAATAATGCAAGGCACCTTAATCTAAGGTTTCTAAATTTTCCAAAATTGATTGGTGAGATTCCTTAATCTACTGTGAAGAAATTTCTCATGGAGGTTTTGGGCTTTTCCTCAGAGAATATGCCATCAATAAACACTTGTTATTTTCTTCCTATTGCCCCTGTGACAATTTTCTTATGTTCATAAGAACATAAGAAATTGTCATGCTGGGTCAAACCAAGGGTCCATCAAGCCCAGCATCCTGTTTCCAAACCAGCCCACAAGAACCTGGCAATTACCCAAACATTAAGAAGATCCCTTGCTACTGATGCAATTAATAGCAGTGGCTATTCCGTAAGTTAACTAATTTCCTTGAAAACTCTACATTGGAAGTCATAGACAGAGGAACGTTACTTGTCTCCTTTATTACATCATCTGATATAAATCAAGTTATGAAAAGTTACTTTAGGAAATATCTGGTAAATTAACTGAATGCTCTAATCAAAATATACCCAGATTTAGCTTTTACCACTCAAGCACGTCATAGAGGGGTTTTTTTTTTCAATTTATACTTTATTAAATTTCTTAATACATTTATAATGAAAAAGAAAAACAGGTAAATATTTGGAACAACATTACCAAAGTTTTAACAAACATAAAAAGAAAAAGGAAATTACTTTTATGTTTTACCAATTTTAAGTCCTCTATCTGAGAAGCCATCAAATTAAAGAAAAAACATTTAGGAAATATTCAATCAATTTGAATACTTAGAGCCATATTTCCATTTAAACCAGCTACATTATCCAATAAAACTGTTATACTTCCTCATCCACCCTTATCAGATAGAAAAATGGTCGGCCCCTGTGACATAGTGAGGGCAAAGGCGATCGGCGCCATTTTGTGTACTGGCATCGGACTGCCGGGGTGCAGGAGGTCGCTCCCGGACCCCCGCTGGACTTTTGGAAAGTCTTATGGGGATCAGGAGGCCCCCCCAAGCTGGCCAAAAGTCCCTGGGGGTCCAACGGGGGTCCTGGAGCAATCTCCTGCACTCTGGCCGTCCGATGCCAGTACTCAAAATGGCGCTGATAGCCTTTGCCCGTACTATATCACAGGGGCTACCAGTGCCTTTGGTCAGCCCCTGTCACATTGTAGGAGCACAAGATGGCGCCGATGACCATGTGACAGGGGCTGACCAATGGCACCAGTAGCCCCTGTGACAAAGGCTATCGGCGCCATGATGAAACCGGCACCGAGGGTGGGAGAGTGCAGGGGATGGTTCCCGGACTCCCCGCTGGACCACCAGGGAGTTTTGGTAAGTCTTGCAGGGGGGGGGGGGGGTCAGGAGGTTGGGGGGTTGTAGTTAATTTTAATTTTAGCTGGGACACGACTAGAAATCGCCGTATTAATGCATCGGGGCGCCATACGGTCGAATGCAACATATCTGCTGCCTGACGAATCCGAATCACGAATGCAACGTATGGCGTCCCTCTGCATATCCCTACTGGATTAATGTGTTATAGCTTTGCTGTGAGAATCTTTGTTTATTTTCCTAAAATTCTCTCTCTTTAAATTTCAACTACCTCCCCTAATTGTTGCACTTGGAGGTGGACCCTTGTCCTGGAGCAATGGAGAACAGCTCCCTGGTAGGGACCAGGAAGCATCTGCCCCCAGGGGGCAGAGCACAGGAGGAGACAGAGGCTTGGATGAGCTTCAGCACTAGAGATGTAAATCGGAACAAAAATCGGTTCCGATTTCAGGTTCGGGGACTATTGGGAAATTTTTTGCGTGAGGTCCGATCAGTTTTTTTTTTTATTGGCTGTGCCTGAGCCGATAAAAAAAAACCCACCCCTACCCTTTAAAACACATCCTTTAGCTTCCCCACCCAGTAAAAATGGTGGTATTTAAAAATGGTGCGAGCCATCCATTTCTCCTACC
Source organism: Rhinatrema bivittatum (assembly GCF_901001135.1). Lineage (NCBI taxonomy): Eukaryota > Metazoa > Chordata > Amphibia > Gymnophiona > Rhinatrematidae > Rhinatrema > Rhinatrema bivittatum. Next base: position 589,688,563 of record NC_042615.1, read on the forward strand.
ATGTGACAGGGGCCGGCCAATGGCACCAATAGCCCCTGTCACATGGTAAGGGCAAAGGGCCATCGGCGCCATTTTGATTAGTGGCAGCCAATGGCCCTAGAGCGGGAGATCACTCCCAGGACCCCAACTGGACCACCAGGTACCTTTAAAAAGTTTTGGGGGGGCTGGGAGGGTAGGGGAAGCTAAAGGATGTGTTTTAAAGAGTCGGGTGGGTTTAGGGGTTGTTTTTGTGTGCCATTTTTTCCCGCCCTCCCCCAAAACGATAAGAGAACTCCACGAACAATTTCATGGGGTTTCCTATCAGTTTCGGGGAGCCCCCGATTTCTGACGAGTTTGAAAATATCGTACGATATTTTCAATCATCAGAAAAACGATTCACATCCCTATTCACCATTGGAAGCCCACGATCCCCTGAGAGGAGCCCGTAGGGACTCAGGCCGCTTGGATTTAGGTGGGCCTTGCAGGGTCTCCCAGAGACGTAGTAGAGAGGCATGCCCATGAGCAGCAAGGGAGCGCAGTCAGACACTAGGCTGCAGGTCTGGAGGAGCAAGGAAGGCCAGAACAGTATAGGCGATGACAAGGCAAGGGACAGAGCCAAAATCAGGTCAATGGCAGCCGGGATCAGAATCCGAGGATCAGTCCAAGAAGTAGTCAACAAAGCAGGGGTCAGGTTCCAGAGGTCAGACGCGGTCACAAGGCAGGCAGCAATCAGGATCCAGGCAGCGAACAGAATGGTCAAGGAGCAGGCCAAGGTCAGTACCAGAGAGACAGTCTGAGGGTACTACCTGGGCAGACAGGACAGACAGATGCAGGAACAGAAGGACGCTGGAAAAGAAGGACGCTGAACAAGGCTGGAACAGAAGGATGCTGGAACAATAGGACACTGGACAAGGTTGGAACAAGACTGTGAACGCGGAGGCAAACTAATACACATACAGTACCGACCCGAAGCCAAGGCAAGGAAGTGCAGGCAGGGACTTCCTTATATCGTACGTTCAATCAGGGCACGCCGCAGAGCTAGGACCAGCCCCTGGCCCTACAAGAAGCTGGGCAATCTGCGCATGCATGCATAGGGGCATGGCCAATGCCACTGGGGATGCCGAACTCCGGTGTGAGGACTGGTGCGCAGTGGAAGGCCCGGTGACCACCGCCACCGCAGGACCCTGAGGTCTGGAGGATCTCGCCACTGCTGCTGGGGAGGCCTACCCATGACTTGCAGAGGAGCTAGCGAGGTGAGCAGGCCCGTATGCAGGCCGGGCGTGGACGGGGCGCGCAACATTAATTTCTATAATTTTATTTTATTTTTGAAACGTGGATAAATGATTATGCCTGTAATTACTTATTTGAAAATTAACATGGTTTCTCACGTATTTCCATGAGCAAACTTTGTTTTGTGAATTTAAAACTGGATAAATAAAGAATTAGAAAAAGAAACTACTAGGTCAAAGAAAAAAAGACAGTAGAACTAAAGAAAACATGTTGTAACCAAGAGACGCATGATGGTTATTTATCTCTGTTCTGTTTCCCTTATTGAATTTCTCTTTTAAAATCTTCTGCTTCTTTCTTGGAAGTAGTTATCATTGTCATTCAGGGAAATTTCTAGATCAACCAAACCTAATACTGGACCGTAGAAAATGGGAACCATATAAATCTAAACCATGCTTAACGCATGAAGAGTTCTCTTCCTTAAAATAAAACACTATGCAGGTGTCAATAATCTGCCAGATTTCACATGTATATTGGTAATATGGACAAGATGAAGATGTGGCACTGATTTGATTTCCCTTCAGTTACTCTTAGATGCCCCATGCCCATGCATGTGGCGGGAATGTGGAGAAACTGGCTGTCATGGTCAGGCTACGATAGGCACATGGCAGGGCTCTCAAATCCAGGTTGCAGGAGTGGCGGTGGCAGGCACAGGGCTGTGATAGCTCAAGAAAAGAGAGGGAGGGCTGTAATAATCCAAGAGAGAGAGAGAGAGAAAGATGAGCCTGAGGGTCACGTCTGCATGTTCAGGGCTGCCCTGACCCTTGATTTGAACCCCAATGATTTTTTTAAATGTATTTTTGCCACAGCCTATGGGACAGTAAGGAAAGAGGCAATGTCCAGAAAAATGAAAGAGTAGCAGCAGGAGAGTTTCTGTCTGCTGCAGGAAGGAATGGAGTCTGCACAAGGAAGAAACTGGAGTATGAGCGCTGGCTCCCACTGCTGCTGCTTTTGCTGTCCAGCCAGGGATGCATGCAGTAGGAATATGAGCGCTGGCTCCCACTGCCACTGCCATTACTGATGAGAGCAGTCTCTGGGACCAGCAGTGATGTCACAGTGATGCTGCGAACCTGGAAGCCAGAGCTAAGTCACAGTGCCGCTGAGTGGGGTCACTGCAGGGAGTGCCTTGGGGGTAAAGAATAAACAGTTGGCAACCTTGGTGAAGCTCTGCAAATCTCTAAAGGTCTCGGTCAGCAAAGCAGAATATTATGATATTGTAGAAGTATAATGTATCACAATTGTGTGAGATTTCTGTGCTTAGAATATAAAATCCTGTATATTGGGATGGATGGGGGTCCTTTTCCTGCCACCAGCACCTGCGAGTCCTAGTGCTCCAAAACTGGAGCACCTGGACTACAGAGTAGTGAATCTCTAGTGTCTGATATGTGTGGAGACTGTCTGTGCTGGGGGGAGTCTGTCTTCACTACAGATACAGTAAGGGGTTCAGTAAAAAATGAAATAAAAAAAGTATCTGAGAAGAAACCAGCGAAGGAGTTTGTGCTTGACTGGAAAAGACGCTCATCTTTCAACTACACGAGAAAGAGCATTTTCCATTGCCTCCCCCAAAATTTGGAACACCCTACCCAAAGAACTGAGGACCCAGCACATCCTGAAAACATTTAAAAAAGACCTAAAAACATTTTTATTCCGCAAACTCTATTCTAACTATCTGACACCTGATCATCCCAGCCCTCAACAGAACTCGCAAGCATAATCCTCCTCTTCATGCTCTCCTGATGTACCCTCCTTTTTCACCCCTCCCTGCTCTCTCACTTGATTCATTAAGTTCATTGAAAATGTTCTCCTCACTATTCTGTTATTCAACTACTACGAAAAAATGTTTACTGTTCACAATACTCTACTGTTCTCAACTACCATGTTAACTCCATTTGATTGTATGCTAATTGCATATTTTGTATGATAATTGCATATTTTGTAAACCGTTATGATGGCTCTACCGAATAACGGTATATAAAACTCTACAAATAAATAAATAAAAGCAGAAACCCCACTCTGAGGATAAAAGGAGCCTGCCTGCTCGTGATCACTAAATAAGCCTCTATCCAGACAAAAATAAAGTCTAAGAGGTCCCAGAAGGCCTGGAGGATCTTACAGAAAGCATGCTGTCTATACCCATTTGAAATGAACTGTAACCTGCTACTTGATCAATTTTTAGTAAATTTATATTTGTACAACCAAATCCTGGTTTGGTTGTGTGTGTGGAGGCTGGCACAGCCCTCTTCCTATCTCTGGGTACATGTCGGGCAGAGGAAAGACAAGCTTCATGGCCCCCAGTGAATGTTTTGTGTCCTTCTTCCAGTCTCCAGCAGTCTCTTGTCAGCAAGCACAGCAACTCCTCAAATAAGCACAATTTCCAAACCAGGATTTGGTTGTATAAATGTAAATTTACAAAAAATTGATCAAGGCAAGTAGCAGGTTACAGTTCAATTCAGATGGGTATTGGCAGCATGCTTTCTGCAAGATCCTCCAGGCCTTCTGGGACCTCTTAGGCTTTTTTTAGTTTCGTTAGTGATCATGAGCAGGCAGACTCCTTTTATCCTCAGAGGGGGATTTGCTGCTTTTCCAGTCAAGCACTAATGCCTTCACTGGTTTGTTCTCAAATACTTTTTCTACTTCATTGTTTTACTGAACCACTTACTTAAACTGTAGTGAAGACAGACTCCTCCCAGCACAGACATTGAACAGAGCCAGTCACAATACCAATCCATGTGCCACTCCACTTAAAACTATTTTCTCTTCAGAGTAGGTTCATTTACCATTACCCGCTGTCTTCTGTCAGTCAACTAGTCTGTAATCCACACCACCACTTTGGTGCTGATTCCCAAGCTTTTCATTTTATTCATAAGCCTCCTATGCAGGACTGTATCAAAAGCTTTGCTGACCACTTCCTTGATTCAATCTCTAGTCACCCAAAATCAGATTTGTCTGACAGGACATACCCCTGGTGAATCCATTCTGCCTTGGATCCTGCAACTTACTGGATTGTAGATAGTTCACTATTTTTCTTTTAGCAGTTTCTCCATTAATTTTCCCATCACCGAGGTAAGGCTAATTGGCTTGTAGTTTCCAGCCTCCTCTCTGCTACCACTCTTGCGAAGTGAGACCAGAACTATTCTTCTTCATTTTCACAGCACCACACTCGTTTTCAGGGATCTATTGAAATGGTCTTTCAGCGGACCCGCCAGCACATCTCTGAGCTCTTATAGTATCCTGAGATGTAGCTCATCCAGCCATGGCCTTGTCCACTTTCAGTTTTCCTAGCTCTTCCCATTTATTCTCTTCTGTAAAAGGAGTTGTATCTAACCTATTTCCATCTCCTGTCTTATGAACCAGCAACAGTCCTTCTCCAGGATCTCTTTAGTGAACACAGAACTGAAAAATTTGTTAAATATTTCTGCCATTTCTTCATCTGTCTCTACACCTTGCTCCTTGTCTCCTTTCAATTTTACTACCCCACTTAAGAACATAAGAAATTGCCATGCTGGGTCAGACCAAGGGTCCATCAAGCCCAGCATCCTGTTTCCAACAGAGGCCAAACCAGGCCAAAAGAACCTGGCAATTACCCAAACACTAAGAAGATCCCATGTTACTGATGCAATTAATAGCAGTGGCTATTCCCTAAGTAAATTTGATTAATATGACATTTCCTATCCCGGGCTTCATTACTTCCCCCACCCCACCAAGGGTCAGTTTCCCATACATAGGACTGCAATATCCTCCCATCCCACTCCAAGTGTCAGTGACCATTCACAGGGCAGCATTACTTACTGCAACTTACTGGATTGTAGATAGTTCACTATTTTTCAGGCCTTCCTTCTTTCTCTGATATGTCTGAAAAATGTTTTGTCACTTCTCTTTACTTCTTTGGCTATCCTTTTTTCTGCTTGACATGTTGCTTTCCTGATTCCTTTCTTTGCCTCCCTCAGTTGCACCAGGATCCTTCACACTTCAGGTTGGATCGGAGGTCTGTAGACCAGTGTGAATGGAAGAACCATCATCTTGTTTTAGGATAGCTCATGATGCTTCCTCCCTAGCCTACATCTCTTGCATTTTGGTTGCATTGACATTTCTTTTGACTTAAAATGCTACTCTCCCACTTCTCTGTTCTTTCTGACCTTCCTTAACAAGTTATAGCCTTGAGAGCCATATCCCAGTCATGAGACTCCATGAGCCATGTCTCTGTAATGGCAACAATGTCCAAGTACACCTCCAACATTAGGGCCCGCAGATCTGGGATTTAGTTGCCCAGGATACAAGCATTTGTGGTCATAACTTTCCAGCTTCCTTCCCTTGGTTTGCTTAACTTCAATGTCACCTTTTCTGCTCCTTTACTTAAGCATGGAATGTAAAGCGGAATGATTTTGTTATTATCTACTCTCACTTCCTGCATTGCTTGGAGCTGGCATTCCAATTTCATTGACCACCTTCTGCCACCCCCATCCTGTAGTTTAAATGCTTGGTGATGAATGACCAGAATTTCTCACTGAGGATCTTCTTTCATGGCACTGTCAAATGTAGACCATCCGTATTGTATATTCTTTTATTGCTCCATTTACGACCCCGGCACCCGATGTATCCAAGTCCACTTTCTTTACACTATGTTTTGAGCCATGTATTGATATTTTCTATCTGGCTCATGCTTTCCTTTCCCTTTCCATAAACAGGTAATATTTCATAAAAAAAAAACAATATTCTTTACCATGGGTTTAATCTCCTTCCCCAGATACTGGAAATCTTTCTGTACTGCTTGGATACTGTTTTTAATTAAGGTAGAAGCTCTTACTATCCCCCTTTTGAAAAAGGAAATGTGATAAAAAGTCTAGCCAAAAAACACTCTCTTTATAGCTATGTAAAAGAAATGTTTCACTTGGCCAGGCCTAATCCAAACAATGTAGCACCGAGAGCTATTAATAAATAACAGCTGGGAAGTTTTGGTCTATAAGCAAGTTCCCTGTGAAAATGTACAGATGGGATAGCCCAGGTTAATAGACTCAGATGCAGGAGAAAATAATTAAATAGCAGCAGAAAAAAAAAAAAACACCTTCTAAAAGTACAGACTATAAGAAGGAAATATATTAAAAACTATGCAGGAGAAAAGAATTGGAGAAAAGGATTTAATAGCAGAACAGAAAAATGTTTAAAGTGCACACTAAGATAGAGGGGAAGATATGTAAATATATTAAAACAAATCACTTAGCAGATTGCCGTGCGGTATGATTTTGAATCAGGCTGCACACTCTCTGAGAAGAGAGAGAAAAAAAAAACAGTTACTGGGATATAAACTAATCAGTTTTAAGAAAATAGTCATTTGGAGCTCTGGTTTAAATTCTTAGGGGGGTAATTTTCAAAAGCATTTACACATTAAAATGGCCTTTTTGAAAATCACCCCGGGAGGTATGCATAAAAGTGTGCATGAAAGCAATTTCATTAATACTTTAATGTGTACTTCAACGAGTTGTTCCCAGGTGTGGAGCTGGGGCAAGGAAGTCATTTAAGTGCATGCTTTCAATTTTTGAAAGTATGTATATAAACAAAGGCATGTGCATGCACATTTACACCTGCTACGCAGGTTTCTACACACTCCTGCTAATTTTCAAAGCAGACCTGACACACATCTGTCTGCATTGATAATTAGGACAGAAGTCCACATGTACAAATTACCCTCCCTGATAATATTTACCAACACGAAGTAAGTGTGAAGTTAAACATGAAATTGTAACATAACATTTTCCTTTTCGGCAGCAAAATCTAAGCAGAGAAGAAAAAAAGAAAACAAAAAGAAAGGTTACCATCTATCCACATTTTGTTTCTTTTTTTTTTTTATCCCTGCTTCACCTCCCTACCGCCAAGAAACTTGATTGGATGGGTTTAGGGACTCTTTATTACAGGACCCAGAAGGAAAGAGAGCATTAAGGGTGACTCCATCTGGGAAACATTGAGGTCCATAGACACTAGTGTCTGGATAGCAAAGTTAGGGCTTCATTTACAAAGCTTTTTTTTCTCCATAGATAGAAAATGGGGGGAAAAAAGCCTTAGTAAATCAATCCTTTAGCTGGATAAACTTATTCGGCAAACTTTGCAGATATATTCAATAGTGCAGCAGCACTATTGAATATACAGAGATATGTTTCGGGATTGAATTTCGTGTCGGGCTTCGTTTTGGGCCCCCCCCGCAGGAATTTCGTTTTTCACGCAGTTCGGGTGGGGGTTTCGGGGGCCCCAATTTTCGGTTTAGTGCGCGCTAACGGGAGTTAGCGTGCACTAAACCGAAAAAGAATTTTTTTCCAAAATTTCGGAAAAAATGTGATCATTTTTCGGTTCTCCCGAACCATTCCAAATTAGGCAATTTTGTTGAAATTTCCTAATTCGGGAAAAACAATTGCACATCCCTATTGAATATAGCCAGCTATCTTAAAGTTAGACAACTAACTTTGAGGGTCATTTATTAAGCATTTTCCCATAAACTCAGAATGAGAGAAAACCTTTAGTAAATACTAGGCCCCTTTATCTGCCAGCAATAACAAAGTTCTTTGGCCTAACCAGACAGCCAGATAAGTTATCCAGTTAACTCTAAATATCGGAGCTAGCCAGATAACTTAGCTAGATAATGAAACTCCTGCATAAAATGCCCCTGGAATGTTCTTGAGTTATCTGGCTAAATTTTAGTTGGCTAATAAGCAAGCCAGCTAAAATATAGGCTGCTAAGTACCCATATATTCATTTAGGATGATAATTTCTGAATTATCTGTTTAAATTCTTCTAAATATGCATCTCAAACTGAGTAGAGATGTGCATTTGTTTTTGCCAAATTGGAAAATTGCAACGAAATTGTCCAATTCGGCATGTTTCAGGGAGCCTGAAAAAAATCAGGATTTTCCTGTTTTTTCGCAAAAATTTGTTTTTCCGATTAGTGCGCACTAACGGGAGTCAGTGCGCACTAACTCCCCGTTAGTGCGCGCTAACTCCCGTTAGCGCGCACTAACAAAAACTAACAAAAAGTAACAAAAAGTAACAAAATCTAATGGTTTTTGTTAGTGCACGCGCGCACTAATGGGGAGTTAGCGCGCGCTAACGGGGAGTTAGCGCGCACTAACTAAAAATTGATTTTTCGCGAAAAAAATGACCCGAACCGAAAAAAAACGACATTTTCCATGGCGGCTGAAAAACGAAGAACGACACGAACACAAAAAATGATGCACATCTCTAAAACTGAGTTCCTGATCAACATCTGTATTGAACTTTTGACACCTTAGCAAAAATTAGGGACTCCCTCCACCAGGGGGAAATTTACAGTAAGATGTTTTATAATCAAATAAAGTTTGAAATAAATAAAGGACTCTAGGTACCCAATTCAGATTTCTGCTTATTACACAACTGCATTTGTTTTTGATTCCTAAAGCAACCATAGATATTCTTACTTTTGCAGCAGAATTTGTTTTGTGTACTGTTTGGCATGGAGTGAACTGTGACAGAACAAAACATTGTTATTAGTATATAGGCCTGATTCAAACAACTTGCAGATAACACATGACTCCCACAAAGGGTGCAGATTCATGACTGAAGAAATCCAAACTAACCATCCAGGTTGGCTAATTCTGCATCTTCTGGTGCACATTTCTCAGTGTATGGCAGATACATTCTGGTCACAGTTGTCTGAATCAGAGTTATGTATTTTCAAAGTTGAGTAGTTTCTATTTCTAATGCTCATTTAGAAAGGTTCTGCTCATCAATCAGATAATAATATGAAGCACTGGCAGATTAGTCTTCTCCATCCACTACTGGACCAGGTTTTCCAAGAAAACATCCCATTCACTACATTCTCGGTCTCAAGCCTGACTTGTAAGTCCATTCCCAAGAACTATGTGTCACACAAACACCCGAAATAGAAGCTTTGCGAGCTTTGCCCAACCCTTTGGAACTCCCTACCCTCTCACATCAGACTTGCTGCAGACCTCCTAACCTTCAGAAAACTGGTAAATATGTGGCTATTTGAGGCAGCAATCAGTGACCAATGATAATCTATACTTACTAAAACCAGCACAAAAAACACCTTACATGTATATTGCCTTAGACCTTGCCCAAAATGTCCCTCCTTGCTTACCCAAACACTATATTTAGCAATTTGACCTCAATGATTCCATTTTCTATTAGTCCTTCACCCTCTCTTCTAATGTAACATGCTAAAATTACTGTTCCTGAGAAATCATGCATTTGAATGACAATGTACTGCAATGATTTGAACCTTGTTGATTCATTGTATCTGATTATTGCTTGACTGAATGTAACTTGCTTTGAACTCTCTTGCTGGTAAACTGTGTCATTAATAAACAATGATGATGATTATTATGATGATAATAATGATGATATAACAAATATATTACCAAAGTCCTTTTCTATTGCAAGCTTCCTATTTCTGTGGCTTACAGTTTTAGCACATGCAACATGTTCAAAATATATGATCCTGATGAATGAGTAACTCATTTTATATGGCATGCAATAGCATCCTTTATTGATGCACCAAGAATCTACTATCTGCTAACATACAGGCCGATACAGTACAGTGCGCTCTGGCAGAGCGCACTGTTAACCCGCGATTGGACATGCGTTTTCGACGTGCTAGCGTTACCCCTTATTCAGTAAGGGGTCAAAAACACGCATCCAACCCTCCCGAACCTAATAGCGCCCACAACATGCAAATGCATTTTGATGGCCCTATTAGGTATTCCCGCACGATTCAGAAAGGAAAATGTGCAGCCAAGCAGCATTTTTTACTTTCAGAAATTAGCACCTACCCAAAGGTAGGCGCTAATTTCTCCGGGCACCGGGAAAGTGCACAGAAAAGCAGTAAAGACTGCTTTTCTGTGCCCCCTCTGACTTAATATCATGGTGATATTAAGTCGGAGGTCCCGAAAGTTACAAAAAATTAAAAAACAAATTTGAAGTCAGCCCGCGGGTTGCGGGTTGAAAACCGTACGCTCAATTTTACCGGCATCCAGTTTCCGAACCCGTGGCTGTCAATGGGTTTGAGAACCGACTCCGGAAAAATTGAGCGTCAGCTGTCAAACCTGTTGACAGCCGCTGCTCCTGTCATGTCCTTTTTTTACCGCCAGGCGAATTTGAATAATGAATCGTGCACACAGGAGAGTGGCTCGTCCGTGCGCCGGGATAGCGGGCATTCGCCCGCTCTCCTGCAGACTTTACTGTATCGGCCCGATAATGACAGTAGATAAAGAACAAAATGTCCATCCAGTCTGACCAACAAAGTGAATATAAGAACATGCCATACTGGGTCAGACCAAGGGTCCATCAAGCCCAGCATCCTGTTTCCAACAGTGGCCAATCCAGGCCATAAGAACCTGGCAAGTACCCAAAAACTAAGTCTATTCCATGTTACCATTGCTAGTAATAGCAGTGGCTTTAAACTAGAATCATCAGAGATGGGTGAACAAAAGCCTAAGATTAGTAAATCAAATACTCATATAGAAATGGTAAACATGGGGGGGGGGGGGGGGGGAAGGCAATATTTGGAAAGAAATGGCAATATTTGGAAAGCTATTTATACTAATACACACAGTATGGGGAATAAAGCCCCAGATCTAGAGGCAGTCATGGAAGAAGTTGATTTAAATATAGCTTTCAGTGCTTAGGGTTGTAACATCCAACCTCTACTGGAATCTCCCATGTAGAAATGCTACACCAAAAATACCACTGGTTACCTTATTTCTTCATTTCCTTTCTACTGTAGTAGCCCTCATGCTGCTCAGTCATCGGCTCACACAGTACTACAGCTTTCACACTGCTGAGGCAGAGATTGCTGTATAAGTACAGTGCAGAAATAACTCTTATTATTGAAAAAGATAAAGGCAGATTCAACTGAAAGTGTAGTTACTGAGCTAGGTAGCTGAAGCCAAAACATTGTAAAGAAGGTAAGCGAAACATTTAAGATTAAATATGCTCTCTCTCCTTTTATATCACTTATATACTTTATACTTAGCATTCTGTTCTAATTCAACAGTTGAAGGCTCTGGATCTCTTTCATTCTAATCTTAAATCCAAATGTTACCCTGCTGGTTTCTGAATTTTCTATTAACTAGGTAAGGATTGTTTGATCTGTTTGCTTGTTGAGTATTCAAAACCTTAATTTAAAAAAATCATACTTATTAAAAATCAAATAGATCATTCTGGATTTTCTGTGGTAATTTTACCCTATTCAGAGTTGGGGGAACCCAAAGGTTTTGACTTGTATTTAAGAAGAATTCAGAATAGAAAAGTGTTCTGATCATATCTGATTTGTTTGTTGATGGATATGAAAATATGATGATGATAAGGCCAATATACCAAAGTGTGATAACAGATTTATCATGCGGTAAACCTGTTTACAGCATAATAAACACTTCACCCTTTGTACTAACCATGTATTGCTTCTCTTATTTTTATCCTGTTTGCCTACATAATTATGGTAATGGGCATGTAATTGAAGAATCATGAACTGATTAGAGGAGAAGAAGAAAGAGAGAAAGAGAAGGCAAGGAGCCAAGGAACAGCAAGTGAAACAGGAGGAGAAGTCTCAGCAAACATCACTGCAGAAGAGGCCATACATCTGCACGGATCCAGGAGTTTGTTCCAGGGCCTAATTAATCTACATATCCTATTGGTTAGTAAGTGAACATTGAAGATCTTAATGTCAACTTGGGTTATGGTGCTGAAGTGGGGTACCAAGTAATTGTGGGGCACTCTTTCTTCCACATCCCAAGAACAATCAGACATTTGATCTTCCATAATAATTTTCCATTATTACATAATGCTAATGGAAAGCAGTGGCAAGAATCACACAAATGAAATGTGCACTTGGGCAATGACCTTACTAGTTTTGGTAACTACTTATATTATTACAAAGCTTGGGGGAAGACATTGTAGGCAGGTTGGGGGGGGGGGGTGCAGGGGTCTGTCTGCTACAAGAAAATGCCAGATGCCATCCCACCTTACTTGCAATACTAAATCAGGGGAAGAAAACAACATATTTTCTCCTCAGGAATATCAGATTTGGCAGGACATAACATTTAGCAAATAACAATGCCTATCTTTAACATCCTGGCTTCTAAGCACCAGTTTTCCCTAAAGAAAGTTCTGTATCATGGATGGTAACAAAATATTATTATAAATCACACAAATATATAAGAGAAAAGTACACAATTTTATTATCACAATGTTTTAAACAAATTTGGAAATGTGTCCTAAAATGTATACATCCACCCACACACAAACACATTCATACTCTAAAAACACCACACCAAATACAAGGAAATAGTGAGCCACAAAATATGCCATAAACCTCAGCCTGCTTAAGATACTAATACTTATGACTAACTTACTTAACCCTGATTCTAACTTTCAGGTGGTTCTTCTGTTCACCTCTGAAGCAGATTGCGATGGGAGTGCTGGAGAGCATTGGCAGGGGAGAGGCTTGCTTCCTGGCTTGGTACAGACCGAGCTGTCTGGGCAGGTTCTCACCTTTTGGGATAGCAGGGAGATCTGGTCAGCCTTGGACCTCCTTTTGTTTCCAGGGACTCCTCAGCAGAGGTTCTCCCTCTCAGGGTTTTCTGGCAGCCGACAACGAAATCGCTCCTGGACCCCCAGGGACTTTTGGCCAGCTTTGGGGGGCCTCCTGACCCCCCCCCCCCCCAAGGCTTGCCAATAATCCCTGGGGGTCCAGCGGGGGTCCGGGAGCGATCTCCTGCATGCATGTCGTTGGATGCCAGGAATCAAAATGGCGCCGATAGCCTTTGCCCATACTATGTCACAGGGGCTACCGGTGCCATTGGTCAGCCCCCGTCACATGGTATGAGCACAAGATGGCGCCGATGGCCATGTGGCAGGGGCTGACCAATGGCGCCGGTAGCCCCTGTGACATAGTAGTTCAGAGGCTATTCGGCACCATTTTGAGCACGGCTTGCAGTAGCACACCGGGCACGGAGGGACAAATGGAACCCGGGACCCCGCTGGACCCCCAGGGATGTTAGTAAGTCTTGGGGAGAGATTGGGATGGGGGGAGGGTGGTTGTATTATACGTAATCTTAATGTTTGGGGTGGTTTTTAATTTTTTTTAAAAAATGTGCCCTTCTCCCCACACAAACCCGAAAAACGAAGTTTCCCCGAAGTTCGGGGAAAATCCTTTTTGGGTTTCGGGGCCCCCAAACCACTACAAATTAGGCAATTTCATTGTAATTGCCTAATTCATGATAAACGACTGCACGTCTCTACTATTGGTGGCCTACCATACTATAGGATACACAAGCTTACATAGAGTCCTGCCCTTCGTGCGCCCATCATAAACCTCCAACAGGAAGGCCCTGGGGATCTTGCAACCACTCCCCATTCCGAGCGAGCCCTGAACCCATATCACAATTGGCTTTATAGTGGATTTGCCTGTCTCCAATGGTAACAATACAATATAAGTCACTGTCAACCGTTTCTCTAAAATGGCCCACTTCGTGGCTCTACCCGGCCTTCCTTCGGTGCCTCAGCTTGCCAAACTGTTCTTTCGGCATATGTTCCAGCTCCACGGTCTCTCCAAGCACATTCTCTTGGACCGTGGAGTTGAATTCACTGCACGCTTCTAGAATTCTATTTGCAAAAAATTCAATATTTCGTTAGATTTCACATTGGCTTGCCATCCTCAAGCCATTGGCCAAATGGAGAGGACTAATAGAACCTTAAAGCAATTCTTGAGAGCCTACGTGAACCTGTGGCAGGATGATTGGGCTGCCAGACATCTTTTCCAATTCTTTATTATAGTGGAGATGTTACAAAATACCTGCCCAACTCAGGCCGAGTTTCGCCGTTCTTACAACGGCTGCCTCAGGGGCTTAGAAAATCATTTGGTATATCTCAATGCGATTCATAGATTATCTGCAATGGAACCGTTTCTTTTCTATTCAGTGAATACTCTTGGGCAAAGGAACTCCATACATCTAGTGGTACCTAACATGATACTTGCATTCTATAACAGATATCCAGTCTCCACTTGTACAAGTGTGGATTATCTATGAATCGCATTGAGATATACCAAATGATTTTCTAAACCCCTGAGGCAGCCATTGTGAGAACGGCGAAACTCGGCCTGAGTTGGGCAGGTATTTTGTAACGTCTCCACTACAATAAAGAATTGGAAAAGACTTCTGGCATCTTCCTTTTTGTTTACCTAACGGCTTTTTTTAGATCGCCTACCTTCCTGTTTCCTAGGATGATTGGGCCGGCCTCCTTCCATGGGTGGAGTTCACACTAAACTCCCATCAGTCCACTTCTACTGGCTCGTCTCCTTTCCAGGTGGTCTATGGACGCCAGCCTTTGCCACCACTTCCGCTCCTGCTGTCTGTGGCATCACCAGCAGCTCAGGCAACTGCTCAAGAATTGCACCAATTGTGGAATAATACCCAACAGCTGCTCAAGCAGGCTGCTCAGAGATCAAAGAAGGCCTTTGATGCTCATTACCACAAAGTACCCCAGTTCCAACCTGGGAATAAAGTATGGCTCAGTACCAAATGTATTCGACTCAAGCTGCCCTCAGCTTGCTTCACCCCTAGATATATTGGCCCCTTTCCGGTGCTCCACCATCTGGTCCAGTTACTTACCGACTCCAGCTGCCTTCTTCGCTCAAGATTCACAACGCTTTCCACGTTTCTCTACTAAAGCCTTTGATTCTCTCAGGATTTTCTAAAAAACCACCGGACCCTCAACCTCTGTCCTCGGAAGCAGATGTCACATATCAAGTCTGAGATGTCCTGGACATTAGAAAACGTGGAAGAAAGTGGGAATATCTCCTTTCATGGGAGGGCTTTGGACCTGAGGAGAACAGCTGGGAACCTGTGGCCAATATCCTGGACAAGGATCTCATTCGGCAGTTCCATGCCAAGCATCCTCACAAACCCAAACCCCTGGGGGGAGGGGGTCTTAAGAGGGGGGAGGTACTTTTATTACCATCGGTCTCAGATGGCTGCGACCGTGTCCACTCACATCCTGCACTGTCCTGCTTCCCTCTCCGGGCCTGTTCACAGTGGGGGCTAGTCTCTGCCGCTGTGTACCCCATGGTCCTCGTGGCAGTCAGGACACTGCCACTACCCACGCCGACTCTGGGCCTTCCTAGGCGTGCGTGCGTGCACCACCGGGCTCTCTTTTGAAACTTCTATGGCGGGAACCTCGGGGGCATCCCTGATGGATGATGTAATTCGATCAGGGTTCTTAAGCTCCACCTTCGCCCCCAGCTAGCCAACTTGGCAATGAGTTCCATCACTACTCTACGAGCTCCTATCTCCGTTGGACCTGTGGTGATGTTCCCGGACCCTACTTGGACTCTGAACCCTGTCTGGTACCCACTCCTCAGGGGCCAGTGTGCATGCTCTATAGAGACTTGGTCTCCTGGCTTTCCCCGCTCCTCGGGCTGGCCCTGCGCCTTCCAGAACTCCTAACTTGTTGGCTCCCCGCTCCTCGGGGCTGCCTCTGGGAACGCCTTCACCACTTGGGAGTTCTATCAATGTGCTTCCCCACTACTCAGGGCAGTGCTTACGTTCTATACAGAGACTGTGCGTTCTTCCCCGCTCCTCGGTGTAGTGCCTACGTTCTACACTTGGGACTGTCAGTGCTTCCCTGCTCCTCGGGGTACTGCCTACATTCAATACCAGGGACTGTTGTGCTTCCCCACTCCTTGGGGAAGTACCCTTGATTCTACCAGCGGTCACTACTGGCAGCTCCCACTCCTCGGGCTGGTCTACATCATCATCTGGAGACCTGACTCAGGCTTCCCTGCTCTGCGGGTTAGCCTACGTCATTGCATCAGTATCTCCTTCGATGCGCAGCTCCGCCCCTTGGGGTTGCCTCTAAGGAATGCCTCCTGCACATCCTGTCTCACGCTTCCCGCTCCAGAGGCCTGCCTATTGCCAACCCCTTTGGAGGTCCCTGCTTAGGTACTAATCTCCAGCCTGCCCACTTACTGTGGGGATCCCTCCTTGCTGTGTCTCTTATCCCGCTCCTTGGGACCTCTCCACAGTTTCACCCAGAGCTCCCTGCTGTGTCTAACCTCACCTCTCGATGGTGTGGACCTGTGGGGCGCCTCCTGATTGTTTGGACCTGTGGGGCTCCTCCCCACAGGTGGTAACAACTCTCAGCTTGGGCCAAGGGTCCACAAACCCAGAAACCATTACAAAGGCAACTCCAGTGGGCTGAAGACTTCTGTGCAAAATTTGATTTAACTGTTTCATTTGTGCAGGGAGGAAACTGCTATTGTTTTCAAGTGGGCTGACATTTTGGGTGAGGTCAGGATGCATCTCAGAGATATTTTGGTTGAAAAATAAGTCATTTTTGTGTAAATGCTTTATTTCTTTTAACACCCACCCTTTAAATGCAATATTATACAGACTGTTTGCCTGCTAACAGTGAAAGCATTTTAACCCTAACATATGAGTCTTGTTTGGATTGTTGAGTCTGTGATTGGATACCAAATCCTTTTTCCAATAATTAATAATTATGATGTCTTTGCTTATTTTCTTCATGTAGTGATCTCTCCCTTTTATTTCAGCTTTTATTTAAATTTCAGCATTGAGTTTCCTGAATGTATAAAAACCAATGCAGACAAAGAAACTGACGTCACCACTTATGCATCAGCCTATTCCATTATGGCAGAATGGTAATTCAGCTTTGAAGGAAAATGTTTGCAAAGGCATTAATATCTAATTGTCTTTCAAACATGATAGAAATACCATTACAGAGAGTTCTTAGCCATAACAATTGAATATTGATGCACATTTAAAATGTTCATTTAAAATGTTAGTGAGCAAGCCATAAAGTGCAGTCATCATTTTTTTTCCAATGAAATAATACAGAATCAGGAGAACTTGAAATCATCACCTTAAGATGAAAAGCTTTTAATTCATTTATGTTCACCTAATACTAGTGCTCTGAGAGCAGCTGAAAAATGAGCCCTCTGATGATAAGGCTGTCGCTGAAATGCAATTGCCCCTCCAGTGTTGGAGTGATTTGTTTTAGGCTCTTACTTTATCAATGATCACAGTGGGTTTGGTAGCACCAATAAACAGCATGTTTTATCAGTTCTGACAGTTATGCTTAAGATCAGAGATCTCTGATTAATCTATTTAAAAGTAATAGGATATTGTTGCTAATAAATCTTTTTTAATGTTTTGACCACCAGATGAATAACAGTTATACCCTAGCTTCTTAGATCTAATTTAGTGCTTCTCAAACTTGTCCTGTTGACCCCACATCTCGTCAGGTTTTCAGGATATCCACAATGAATGTGTATGGGATACATTTGCATATCAAAGTGGACAAAGATACCACAGATAGAAGAATGCATAGAAATAGTGATGAAAGAAACCAAAGAATATACAAATATGCATAAAATAATAAATAGTAAATATAAAAATAAATAAAAAATAAATAAATAAAATGCATGCATGGATACATTAATAGGCACAGATCACTATTTATTTATTTATTTATTTATACATCTTATATTCTGCAGCTTCCCAAAGGACTATTAGTTCATTGTGGATTATATACAACATACATAAAACTTGTACATATGTGAACATAATAAAACATATTAAAACAAACAAGAAGTATGAACTGAAGTACAGGCAGGTATCAACTTGATGACTGAAGTTCAGGCACGTGTAAATTTTGAAGACTGACGTTCAGGTCTGTACATTAGTCATCAAAATAATTGGATGCAGCCTCGCAGTGTTACTATGGAGGTCACTATTAGAATTGTTTGACATCTACACAACTAGTCATTGTCACCTAAAGAAGCAACATCCACAAGAACTGTCATCTGGGGAGAGTGGCAGTAGTGTCAAACAAAAGTTGTTGATAAGGAGAGACCCAATCTGATCTCACTCCCTTGGCCCCTTCCATCAGATAGGCAGCAGGCCAGCAGCCCCCTGCCATTCATCAGAAGTGACAACCCACCAGTGAGGAAATGGGATGGTATTCGATAGCATTATCCTGAGGAAAAAGACAGGCAGCATTGAAAGTTCTAAACAGGTGCAAAAGGGGAATGATTGCCCTTTATTACCTGTTTCTGCAGCTACTGGAGAAAGTGGGCTTTAATAGTTTCCTGTAGGTGGTAGTACCAAATCCCAAAGTCCCCTCCAGGACCACTTTTAGTAGGAAGGACATTCCCAACCTGTAAAATCAGTGCCATAGTTACATCCGAGCGCTGCTGGCTAAGGCAGAAGAGAGTAGCATACATTTCAGCAGTAACATCTCCACAAATGCCATGCTCTCTTCTCTCCCTGACAGCACACTTTTGGAACCTGACAAAATCAGGGGCAGACAGCTGGTCTAGCAGGAATAAAGCATCAGGGTTCAGGTGGGCTTTGCTGCACACCCAGATGATAGATGAGTCACAAATTGCAGCCAATATTCTATCAGCCATTAGAGAGATGCTGGAGGATGGCAGCTAGACAGAAGAACAAGTAGTTTAAATGTAGATTTCTTTGTCACAGACAATGGCACAAATACCAGACACCCCATTCATAACCTGTCTCAAGAATTAGGGATAGGTTGTTAATTGCCCCCAGGGGGCATCTTGAAATAGCTGGTAAAAATCCTAAAGCCTTTCAAGGATGCCACAGACAAGCTTCGTTCCAGACACACCACTTGGGGTGATGTCATCCCTTTAGTAAATTTTCTGAAGAAAAAGTTGAAGTGGTTCCATCAGAATGAGAGCATGGAAGCAGAGGAGTTTCAGTTTCCGGGAACCTTGCAGCAGCAGGTGCAAGAGAAATTGAAATCACTAACTTAAAACAGTGTGTACATACTTTCTACATTATTTGATCCCTGGGTGAAAGGGAATCTCACCCTCGAGTCCAACTGTATCACACACACATGAAGGTGATGCAGGAACATAAAGTCTTTCTGGTGGAGTGTGAAAAGCATGGGCAGAGTAGGGATGCAGCAGCACAAGAGGAAACAGTGACCAGTGCCACCTCAGAGAATATGGCAAACTGGAGCAACAACTTGACAGCTGGTACTTCCTCCCCCACCACAATATGCCAAAGCCACATTGTAAAGAGCCATCTTTCCTGGCACAGGCCAGAATAAGAGCAGCTGGCATTAAGAAAGACTCTTGGCCCACTCAGGCAAAGGAGAACTCAACACAAACGTCTGTGACATTTTATCTCAATGAGCCCATTGAAAAAAATGGACATAGATGTGCTGGCATTTTGGGTGCATACGTCCACCATCTGGCCAGAACTAGCCACATTGGCACAGCAGTAACTTTCCTGCTGATCAACCAGTATGCTACTGAGCATGTGTTTTCAATGACTGAGAACATCGTCAGCCCTCATTGTTCACAGCTCGCACCACACTTGATGCTGGTCTTTCTGAAATGTAACCTTCCTTTGCTTGGATTTCCAGTTTTTCCATGTGAGTAGCAAGAGGGTTAAAAGTACCTTGAAGGTCTTGCTGCCACTCTGCCTGCGTGCCGTGCCCCTGATATCACCACATTGGCCTGACTGTTACTGCTCTGCCAGCCTATTATACTCCTGATATCACCACATTGGCCTATTATACTCCTGATATAACCACAGAGGCCTGACTGTTACTGTTACTGCTCTGCTCTGTTACTGCTCTGCAAGGTGTTGCATATAGGGAAAAATAACCCTTGTTATAGTTACACAATGTTAGGTTCCATATTAGGAGCCACCACCCAGGAAAAGATCTAGGCATCATAGTGGATAATATTTAAAATTGTCAGCTCAGTGTGCTGCAGCAGTCAAAAAAGCAAACAGAATGTTAGGAATTATTAGGAAGGGAATGGTTAATACAACAGAAAATGTCATAATGCTTCTGTATCGCTCCATGGTGAGACTGCACCCTGAATACTGTGTACAATTCTGGTTGCTGCATCTCAAAAAAGATATAGTTGCGATGGAGAAGGTATAGAGAAGGGCACCCAAAATGATAAAGGGGATGGAACAGCTCCCCTATGAGAAAAGGCTGAAGAGGTTAGGGCTGTTCAACTTGGAGAAGAGATGGCTGAGGGAGGATATGATAGAGGTCTTTAAGATCATGAGAGATCTTGAACGAGATGTGAATCGGTTATTTACACTTTCAAATAATAGGAGGACTAGGGGGCATTCCATGAAGTTAGCAAGAAGCACATTTAAGACTAATTGGAGAAAATTCTTTTTCACTCAAAGCACAATTAAGCTCTGGAATTTGTTGCCAGAGGATGTGATTAGTGCAGTTAGTGTAGCTGGGTTCAAAAAAGGTATGGATAAGTTCTTGGAGGAGAAGTCCATTAACGGCTATTAATCAAGTTTACTTAGGGAATAGCCACTGCTATTAATTGCATCAGTAGCATGGGATCTTCTTAGTGTTTGGGTAATTGCCAGGTTCTTGTGGCCTGGTTTGGTCTCTGTTGGAAACAGGATGCTGGGCTTGATGGACCCTTGGTCTGACCCAGCATGGCAATTTCTTATGTTCATATGTTCCTGATATCACCACATTGGCCTGACTGTTACTGCTCTGCCAGCCTGCCATGTCCCTGAAACCATCACAGGAGTCTGACTGTTACCACTCCATCAGCCTGCGATGCCCTTGATATTGTAGACTGCTACCTATGAGGGAGGGATCTTTGTCATGGCTAGTATGATGATGATACTGTAGTGTGTTTAGGTGTCCCTTCTGTGGCAGCAGGTCCTTCAATGTTGTCCCACAGAATAGACAATCCAATGCCCTCCTCCCAACAAAGTTTTCCAAGGGGATGGGGGGCACACAACCCACCTTACACTGTCTTCCCGAAAATGGAGGGAAGTCAAAGATAGGATAAAAGAATATACTCTCCTGTTTAAGTATTAAGTCAAGCAATTTTATTCAGTATCACAAAGTAGGGATGTGAATCGTTTTTTGACGATTTAAAATATCATCCGATATTTTTTAAATCGTCAAAAATAGTTAAAGAGTGCGATACAATAGAAATTCCCCCGATTTATCATGAAAAATCGTTAATCGGGTTTGTGTCCACTAACAGGAGTTATTTGGGGGGGGCGGGAAAACCGGCACACCAAAACAACCCCTAAACCCACCCCGACCCTTTAAAATTAATCCCTTACCTTCCCCCACCTTCCCAAACCCCGTCAAAACGTTTTAAAATCACCTGGTGGTCCAGTGGAAGCCCCGGGACCGATCGCCCGCTCTCGGGCCGCTGGCTGCCACTAATAAAAATGGCGCCGATGGTCCGATAAAAAAAAACCACCCTGACCCTTTAAAACTGACCCCTTAGACTCCCCCACCCTCCCGACCCCCCAAAAAATGTTTTTAAATTACCTGGTGGTCCAGTGGGGGCACCGGGAGCATTTATATTAGTGGCAGCCATCGGCTGCCACTAATATAAATGGCGCCGATGGCCCTTTGCCCTTACATTTGTGCGATTCGTAGGAGCACTGGATGGCCCGCGCCATTTTTAAAGATGGCTCCGGCCATCCAGTGCTCCCTCCATGTGACAGGGGCCGGCCAATGGCAAGGATACCCGGTCACATGGTAAGGGCAAAGGGCCATCAGCACCATTTTGATTAGTGGCAGCCGATGGCCCGAGAGCAGGAGATCGCTCCCGGGACCCCCGCTGGACCACCAGGTACCTGTGAAAAGTTTTTGGAGGGGTTGGGAGGGTGGGGGAAGCTAAGGGATTAGTTTCAAGGGTTGGGGTGGGTTTAGGGATTATTTTTGTGTGCCGTTTTTCCCGCCCTCCCCCAAAACCATAAGAGAACCCCCACGAACAATATCGTGGGGTTTTCCTATCGGTTTCAGGGAGCCCCCAATTTCTGACGATTTTGAAAATATCGTACGATATTTTCAATCGTCCGAAATACGATTCACATCCCTAGTTACAGCGCACTACTACATACTTAGTGCACTGTAAGTTCTATTAGGGCGAACTAACTAACCTGTTAGTGTGCACTAATGGGCTATAATGTGTTGCGCTCGGGGGTGGACCCTTGTCCTGGAGCAGTGGAGAACGGTTCCCTGGTAGGGACCAGGAAGCACCTGCCCCCAGGGGGGTGGAGCACTGGAGGAGACAGAGGCTTAGATGAGCTTCACCACTGGAAGCCTGCAGTCCCCCCGTCCCCCCCCGGGTGGAGCCCGTAGGGACCCTGGCCGCTTGGACTTAGGTGGGCCTCGCAGGGTCTCCTGGAGAGGTAGTAGACAGGCATGCCCACGGACAGCAAGGGAGCGTGGTCGGACTCAAGGCTTTAGGTCAGATGGAGCAAGGAGGACCAGAACAGTGTAGGCAATGACAAGGCAAGGAACAGAGACAGAATCAGGAGACGTGGTCAATCAGCAGAGGTCAGAATCCGAGGGTCAGTCCGAGGAGTAGTCAACAAGGCAGAGGTCAGATTCCTGAGGTCAGACGAGGTCACAAGGCAGGCAGATGTCAAGAGGCAGGCAGCAGACAGTGTGGTCAAGGAACAGGCTGAGGTCAGTACCAGAGAGTCAGTCCGAGGGTACTACCTGGGAGACGAACAGACAGACGCAGGAACAGAGGGATGCTGGAACAGTAGGATGCAGGAACAAGGCTGGAACAGTAGGATCCTGGAACAAGGCTGGAACGAGACTGGACCAAGACTTAGAATGCAGTGACAATCTAGCACACAATACAATGCTGACACAATTGCCAAGGCAAGGAAGTGCAGGCAGGGACTTCCTTATGTAGTTCCTCCAATCAGGGCGTGCTGTGGAACTAGGACCCACCCCTGGCCCTACAAGAGGCCAAGCGGTCCGCGCGCATGTGTGTAGGGGAATGGACAACGCCATGGGAGGCACAGAACTCCGGCATGAGGCCTGGTGCGCAGTGGAAGGCCCGGCGACCGCCGCCGTGGGATGCCAAAGCCTGAAGGAGCTTGCGGCTGCTGCTGTGGAGGCCGACCCGGGACCTGCAGAGGAGCCAGAGAGGTCAGCAGGCCCGTGCGTGGGCTGGACGCGGACGGAGCACGCAACATAATGCACATTAACATCTCTTTCGGTGGACTGCGCACTCATGCTGAGATACTGCGCATTAACTGGTTGTTAGTGTGCAGTAAGGCCCATTTGTGTGCACTAACGCACTTCGTTGAAAATTGCCAAAAAAAAAAAAAAAAACGAACCGTGGGAAAACAAAATTTTCCACGGAGCGCCCAATCCAAAGCCCGAACCTATAACTTTAAATGAAGCACATCTCTAAATAATACAAATAATACAAATACAAATAATGTGAATAGCCCAAACGAGCAGTCCCATATGATCTAGATAGAAGACAGAAGTTGGGATATAGAGGATTCTTAAGGTTATGCTAGTGAGAGTTCTAGGGCTTTATGAACCCATGTGGTGAGACAGATAGGGGGTCATGAAAAAACTAAGAGCATCATGAAGCTTGGTGATATTCCCAAATCCCAGGGTATGGGGTGCAGATGGAGGTAGGGTATTGCAATGTCAATACAGGTCTGACGTCGGGGCAGGTGAGAGATATGTTAGAAGTAGCTCCCAAATTTGTTGGTTGTATATGAATTTCTTCGAAGAGGAAGATCGAGCTATGGCATTTTCCAAAGGACAGAGATGAATCATTTTTTGGAACCATTGTTCGTTGTTCAGACTCTGTGACTCCATCCATCTAAGCAAAATAACATTCTTACCAATCAAGCATTCTCTGCCTAGGAAAAGACGTTTGGTAGGGCCTAAGGTGTGAGAGTCCTGCACATCAGGGCCAAAGAGCCAAAACCCTGGGGTTAATGGTAATGTGGTGTGAAGCAGCAGGTTGCATGTGTTGCGGATTCTATCCCAAAAATCTACTACAAGTACATATTCCCAGAAATAAAGAAAGAAAGTACCAGTTGCTTGGTTGCACTTTGTGCAGAGGTCAGAGGGAGTAAGCTTATATTGAAAAGCACGATTTGGAGGTATATAAAGTTGCCACAGAAATTTATATTCTGTTTTGCGAAGAACATTTTCTGAGATCTCTGAAAGGAAATCGAACACCTTTTGAAGGCTTCATAAGTGACCGAGAACTGAGGCTATTTCATCCAAAGTGCGTGTAATGTCTCCAGGCAGGAGAACTTTCCAGTTTCACTCAAAATTTTGTAAAAATAAGAGATGATGGGATATTGTGACTTCTCCAAAGCCAATGCCATCTGCATCTGCTGGTTTGAGCTTGTTTCCCTGCAACTCGTTGGATTACTATTAATAAAGTGCCTCACCTGGAGGAATGGGTAGAAATCTGTATGGGTAAGTTTGTATTGCTGTTGCAAGGTAGGGAAGTCTAATTTCTCTCCCAAAGCAGAACAGCTTGTAGGATCTGAGGTGGCTAAAGTTTTCTGCAATTCTATTTGCAATAGGAGATTAAGCAATGGTACTCCATACCAAGCCAAGAGGTTCTGGTATGGGGTAAAGGTGGAAGTTTGGAAGTTTGGAAAAGCCAATCCCGAATGTAACAGAGGCTGCATGCCAAATTGTACAATTTGAGGTCTGGGCAATGTCTGGGCAATGTCTTTTCCATGTACGATAGAAGGGGTTGTATGTTTGTGCTATATAAATCCCTTATATTGAGCGGAATTTTGATCCCAAGGTATTTTAAATCAGATTGCACCCAGCGTAGTGGAAACTTGGTGGGCCAAGAGGTTCAGAGGGTGCCAGTCACATCAATGGCTTCAAGATTTTTCCTCATTTATTTTGAGGCTTCCAAATTGTCCAAATAGTTTCTGGAGATTCAATACCTCTGAGAGGGAATGAAAGGGGTTTGTTAGAAAACCAGCACATCAACCGCAAATGCTGCTACCTTAAAAACCTGTGGGTGGTGACCAAAGCCCGAGATGTTATGACTGGCATCTATTCTCCGCAGAAGGGGATCAATCAATAGTATGTATAACAAGGGCGATAATGGGCAATCCTGCCTCACCCCTTGCTGTATAGGGACATCATTGGAGATAAGTTCTATTCACTACAATTCGTGAGGTAGGTTTGTCATATAAAAGATGCAGGTAATTCAAAAAATCTCCCCTAATTCCATACCTGTGTAGGATGGAGAAAAGATAAGAAGACCACGCTGCTCAGTCAAACGCTTTTTCCGAGTCGAACCCTATGGTAGAGCAGGAATTTTTTGAGTCTGACAGATCTGCATGGCTGTGATTAACTTGATAATATTGGCATTTGCTTTCCTCCTTTTGATGAAGCCCGCCTGGTGTTGGGAGATGAGAGTGGGCAACAAAGTATTCAACCGGTCTGCCAGGATTTTGCGAGCAACTTAAGATCGCAATTGAGCAAGGAGATGGGTCGGTAGGATTCCTAGCATTCTTAGGGGGATTTAGCCCCAAATTCAACTGGTGCAGATTCTGGCATGAAAAGTAACTTCTGGGGTTGGAAATAAGTGGTCCCGATGTCTCAGGATCTTCTGACCCGACTCCCACCTTCATTTTTTTTATTAAATTTCCCTTATTTTCTTTATTTTTAACTAAATTCTCAGCCCAGCTTCAGAGCTGACATCAACAGGATCATATCCTAAATTTCCCTTATTTTCTTTATTTTTAACTACATTCATAGCCCACCTTTGGAGCTAACATCAGCAGGATCGCATCCTAAATTACATTTCCCTTATTTTATTTATTTTAACTAAATTCACAGCCCTTTCAGAGCTGACATCAACAGGATCACATCCTAAACTGTATTGCCATGTCAGGAGATTCCCCAGGGACATCCAATGGCCAATGCCACTTGCTCCTTTTTAAATAAAAACTGCGGCAATGCTGAACCCCGGAACTCACTGCCAGGTCCCAGGCACATTGGGGTAAAAGAAAATTGGCAACAGGAGCACACATGTATCAACTGCCTCGCAACAGCTGATACAAGCGGACTGACTCTGGGAAGGCCAACAGTTGGAGCAGCCTGTCATCAACTCTTTCTTATCTGCTCTCCTCTCAGTGCTACTTGGGCCCCTGCCATGATCCTGAGAGTTCCATGATAACTACTTCCCAGTCTTATTCATTGCTTCCTTCCCATCTCTCTGCTGCTCTCAGCTGTCACACCGGACCCCTCCTACAAGTCACCAAACTACTTCAACCTGACTCCTGCTTGCTGTGTGAAGTCTCTCAATCAACCTCATAGAATGACTCCAGCCTGGCTGGGCCACAGGGAGCCTGCCACAGGGGCCAAAGAGTCCTGTCTGCCGATCTGGACCCTCTTTCAGTTGTGGCTTTCATGTAGGCCCCACCACCAGCTCCAGGGTTCCTGTTCCCCCATCTCCACTTGAGCACCCTCCACATCGAGCTTCTCTCATCTATTTTATTTATTTATTTTGCCACCTCTACAATACATTTACAAGGGTCTGACTGTTACTGCTCTGCCAGCCTGCCAAGGTTATTATGTAGTTTTGTGCCTCCTTGTTGTTTTCTGTTAATTGTTTCTTGATTGTACTGGGTTGCTTATGGCTTGGATTGACCACTGTTGGAAACAGGATGCTGGGCTTGATGGACCCTTGGTCTGACCCTTTATGGCATGTTCTTATGTTCTTATGCTTATCTTTCCTCAGGAAATAAAATATATTTTTTTTAATTCTCCTTCCCTTCCACCTATTATACATTTCTTTGTTTTGTTCTAACTCCTCTACAATGAACCAAGCCTGGGTCTCCCACCTAGTTTGTTTCTTGGTTGCACTGTGAAAAAAGACACAAGATACAGGTTACTACTACCACAGCATCTGCTCTAAAGTTCTTCTTTTTCTTCTTATCTGGTTAACTTACAGGGCCATTCATCAAAATGCATTAGGGTTTTATCGCGGGTTTTAGGGCCCTAACGCCCATGATAATGCCATAACACATGCATTATTTTTCGCATCGCACAATGTATATGCAAATTCCAAACATTTAGTCAAAGAGGAGGAGTTTGGGTGGAGTTTATGAAAATGAGGATTGTTTAATGTTGTGTGCAATAGTGTAATGCATGTTATTGTGGAAATAAATATACCTTTTTTCCTGTCATTAAGCTGTGTGATATGCCTGAAACAGGCTTCATGATAAATATCACAAATCCTGTTTTGGGCAGGGAAGGCGAGTGAGCTGGAGAGTAAGAGTGGAATGGAGTGGAGAGAGAGAGAGAGAGCAAGCTCTGGGGTGGCACACATATTAGTCATCTATTTATAGATGAGGAAAGATACACAAAGATGAGATTTCTACAATGTACCCAGAGTGCTAACAAGCCAGAGTGCTATCAAGCTAGGGCGAGAGTACATTGTAGAAATCTCATCTTTGTGTATTTTTCCTCATTCCAAATCACATCAAATCTTCACTGATGTGTTCTGTACTGTTTGTACATCTGACTGTGCATGTAAAACTGTCTTCCAAACCCTAGACCACCACCAAAACTCCACCTCAGGTTACTAGATCTAGATGACTTTCCTATATGGTATAAATAGATGACTCTCTCTCTCAACAAGGAAACACCTCTCTGGGTACTTTGCAGCTACAAAGTGAAAATATCATGAGTGCAATAAATTTAACACACATTGCTGTGAAATACCTGTGCAAAGTGCTAAAATAGTGTGTGTTGCAGAAACTCAAAAATTATTCTAATCATGCTCTTTTTTTTTTTTTTTTGTGGTCACTATTCATGAATCTAGGCCTTACATGAGATATTCAGTCAGGGCCAGTGGGGGCATTAACAGACTAGGTGGTCACCTAGGGCACTGGAATTGGGAGGGGCTGCGGAGATCAGGGTGGCATTTTTGAATGAGCAATAGTGAGAGGAGATGCAGGTGAGATACAGCTGCATAAATGAATTGGTTGGGCGAGAGAAAGAGAGAGAGAACGAGAGATCACATAAGAACATAAGAACATAAGAAAATGCCATACTGGGTCAGACCAAGGGTCCATCAAGCTCAGCATCCTGTTTCCAACAGTGGCCAATCCAGGCTATAAGAACCTGGCAAGTACCCAAAAACTAAGTCTATTCCATGTTACCATTGCTAATGGCAGTGGCTATTCTCTAAGTGAACTTAATAGCAGGTAATGGACTTCTCCTCCAAGAACATATCCAATCCTTTTTTAAACACAGCTATACTAACTGCACTAACCACATCCTCTGGCAACAAATTCCAGAGTTTAATTGTGCGTTGAGTAAAAAAGAACTTTCTCCGATTAGTTTTAAATGTGCCCCATGCTAACTTCATGGAGTGCCCCCTAGTCTTTCTACTATCCGAAAGAGTAAATAACCGATTCACATCTACCCGTTCTAGACCTCTCATGATTTTAAACACCTCTATCATATCCCCCCTCAGTCGTCTCTTCTCCAAGCTGAGACGACATGATGCTGTGATGTCATCACACCTAAGGTGGCTGTAGATCCTTGCACCGGCATTGTATTCAGAGGCACAGCCACACTGCTGAATATACCCAGGTAACAGAGTTAACGCGATAATTTTATTGGCTAATTTTAGACCTGTAGAAATTGCCACATCCATTAGACTGTCACTCAAAAAATACATAGCCAAAAGCAGTGTGGGGGTTTACTTCCATGTTTGACAATTGTGGCAAGATTAATGGTGTTCTGAAAAGAAGTGCTGTGAGTGTGCAGCATATTAAAGCTCTAATGAGAATTTGTCCTAACATTACTACTTTTATTAAGCTGCAATTAGATAAGCTCTCAGTACTGCAATTCACATCCCTTTTTAGCTTAGAAATTAGTGGTTCACTTATTTTAACTTTTATTCCCAGGTTTCTTTTTCATTTATTTACTTAGTAAGTTTTCAGTCTTCCTCCTTCTCCCCAGCATGCTCAGATGGCAGACGCTTCCACATAGTATATAACAGGGGTATGCAAACGGGGGCTATGAATGAGCTTCTAGGGGGGCCGCAAAAGTCATACCTTGGGGGAAGGTGAATGTGGCCTTCAGTGGACCCAGCAGCCAAAAACCAGAGAGAGAGGCTGTACAGCCACCGGTGAACCTCATCCCACCAAAGGTTGAGCAGAGATGCACACCATGTCTGTCTCTAGGCTCGTGGTATTAAAACTCGAGAGATTAGCACTTTCTCTATGCTAATCTTGGGATGCATCAGATCAGCATGGAGGAGTTGCTAGTCCAGCCAATTTTTAATATCGCAGGGCCTGCACAAAGGAGGCAGAAGAATGGGCTTCAGTGCCAGAAGCAGCGACAAACAATCGGCTGCTCCCCAACAGCCACGCGGCAGCTGTGACAGCAGCAGCAGGAATGAAAGAGGCTCTGAGACTGCCGGCAAAACAAAGAGAGGGGGCGTATGTGCATATGTGAATGAATGGGAGCATGTGTGTGTATGTGTGTGAGAATGGGGACCTGCCTAGGGGTCTGCCTGTGTATGTGTGAGAGAGAATGATACCTGCCTGTGGGGGTGATTGTGTGGGTGTGTGTGTATGAGAGAATGGGTGCCTGCCTGGGGGTTGGTCTGTGTGTGGTGAGAGAGAATGGGCACCTGCCTGGGGTCGGTCTGTGCATGTGTATGTGTGAGAATGAATGGGTGCCCACCTAGGGGGTCTGTGTGGGTGAGAGCCTGTGTGTGTATGAGGGAATCTGGGGGAGTAAGAGATTTTATGTGCATGGGGGGGAGAGGGACGTAGAGCCTGTGTATATGAGTGTGTGGGTATGCATGAGAGCATGTATGTATATGTATGTGTGAGAGAGAATGAACATGCGAGTGTGTGTGTGTGTGTGTGTGTGTGTGTGTGTGTGTGTGTGTGAACGAGAGAGGATAAACTTTGGGTGTCCCCTTCTGCCCCTAATCCTCGACAATCGCAGGGTGACTTGAAATCAAGTTCCCAGGTATGGACAGCAGGGGCTTTTTAAAAAATCCTCATTAGTTTTAATTATTGCTTGTTATTCGAATTGTGTGCTGTTCTGAAATATTTTATTGATGCTTGGGAAATTTTCAAAAAATGTTTATGACTTTAATAGATGTTCTTCTATTTATCAGTAGTTTTGAAATATTTATTCTTTTAATAGTATGATTCTACTCTTATAATTGATGCTTATATTTCTTGATTTTATTTCTTTATGAGGAATGGTGGTTCTGTCATTGTTACACTGTAGACAGAGTTTCCATTTCAGTCTTTGTCTGCATTTAGCTGCCCGCCCACTGAAGAACTAAGCAGGGTCATTGGCACATGGCCTCCCTCCTGCAGTGCAACAAATAGACCACCAGCACCTTTAGTGCCCACCCATGTTATCCTTGGGCCCAGCCAAAAATTCATTTCTGGCTACGCCACTGGCGCGTAACCCCCCGTTTTTTACACGCACAGCATTTTTAAATCCTACTCGTTAGTAAAAAAAAGACACTCAAAATCTATACTGAAAACTTATCATAACCTAACTGTAGTAACACCAAGAACTCAAACAAGAACTCTACCTGTGAAAAAGCAGCATTGTAAATATTACACTGGGATCCAAAATTCTAATACACCACCTACTGGGGAAACAATACAAACCCGATTGCTATTATATCCCCACATAGACACTACATGCTGGCAAAATCTCTTCCTTTGGTCACACGCACAGAGCAGAAACAGATCCTCACCAAATACAGAATAAAGGATCACAAATTAGAACCAGCAAGTTTTAAAATCCCTGTCCACTGGGACAAAGAGACCACTTTGAAATTTGCAGCAGATACAACTTGTGAGTGATCACTTGTTCCTGCTTTTTCTGTCAGTATATTTTTGTTTGAAATGCCCTTTCCTCTCTCAGCTTAATCCCACCCCAGGAAAGTCTCTTCTCAAAGTGGCTAAAAATATATGCATTGTGGGAGAGCACACAAACATTTAGCCACATTTGAGGGACGGCAATTTTCAGAACTTGCACTGGCTGCCAATTAAATATAGGATCATGATCAAAGTATTATTAGTAGTATTTAAGATCCTGCACCTAAATGTTTCTTGTCTGTATTGATGTTTCATGAGTGAAGATGTTCACTGAGATCGGCTTCTTAATCATTATTAGAAATCCCCTCTTTTAAACAATACAAATTGAATAAATAACAACAACATTTGTTTAGAGTTGTAGGTCCCATTTGGTGCAATATTTTGCCTTACGAGTTGCATTTTGAATTTTATGTCTTAAGATTTAGGAAATTTGTTAAAAGCTCATTTATTTTGCTTGACCTATGAAAGTTGTCCCAGCCAGGTCTGTTGTAATTAAGTATAATGTTTTAATATTGTTTCATTATGAGTTTTATTTTTGATATGCTTTATTCATTTTTATTTGACATCTGTTATTGTGATTTTGTACATAAACATTATTTTATAGATATTGTTTTGTATAACCATCCCGAAGTATTGATGATGCAGTTTATAAATTGTATAAATAAATTAATAAATCCTATACCCAAGGAGACAAATAATGATATAGAGAAAAAGGCTTTAAAAAAACCTGAGAGAGACAAAATGGACATTCCAGCAGCTGAGTCCCTACCACTAGTGGCTGATGATGAGTCATGCCAAAGATGTTGGTGTCCATCTACATATGCATTGCAGTGGAACACTCCAAGGAACTAATGAAGACATGGTAGTACATTACTAGTTCTATAACTGTAGCATTCAAACTCAGAAAATGCAACACCTGCTGAGGAGTTTCTGCCGAAAGATTTAAATATGGTAAAGAATTTTGAAATCAGATTTCAATGAGTGAATAGAAGCATGCATGACAAAATGATCAGATGCAGTATATCGACATGAGAAGAAGGAGTTGGAAAGAGGTAAACATGAAGAGACTGATGAGAGGAAAAAAAGGAATTGTAAACTTGAAACCTGTCTCTGAGGTGCCATACATTTACTATATAATTTGAATCTGTCTATTCCTTTGTGATGTGCTTTGTACAGGTTCATGACCCTAAATTTGCAGTTTGTAAAACAAACTAATGATGATCCAAAATAATGAACAACTTCCTAGAGGCTTAGAGATCTAAAATGTTTCTTCTTAATTGCCAGAACAGTAATGTCACTCATTAAATGCTCATTGCCAACGCTATTTTGTAGGTATGTTTTAATTTGATGTAGGGAAGAAAATGTTCTTTCATACGTAGCACTTAATGGAGCTTTTGTAATAGCAATGGCATATATTTGGTGAAGTTCACTAAGTGACATCTTCAGTTTTTCAAGAACCTGAAATGCTTTGCACATTGTGCTGATTCTCATTTGTTTTTCTTATGTATACTTTAGTACATTTGGAAACAGTCTGCTTTAAATCTGCCCATATGATAGTCACAGTGTTTTGCAATATATCTGAGTATTTCAAAATCAAGAAAGTAATCACACTTAAAGATCAAAGCACTAACTCCATTCAGAACATTCTGATTCTCTGTAAATTGTGTCTCAAGTTCCATAATTGTATGAAAAAAAATTGGCAAGAACACCTTAATTATGAAATGACTATCACTTTCTTTCTGGTTGTGTGCTATCTGCTGCTTGAAGATCAGTACCAAAGCTTTGGAACTGATTTGGTAGGCAACTGACTCTTTTCTCAGTGTTTGGCAATGAAAGAGAATTTTCTTAAGAACATAAGAACATGCCATACTGGGTCAGACCAAGGGTCCGTCAAGGCCAGCATCCTGTTTCCAACAGTGGCCAATCCAGGCCATAAGAACCTGGCAAGTACCCCAAAACTAAGTCTATTTCATGTTACTGTTGCTAGTAATAGCAGTGGCTATTTTCAAAGTCAACTTAATTAATAATGGACCTCTCCTCCAAGAACTTATCCAATCCTTTTTTAAACATAGCTATACTAACTGAACTAACCACATCCTCTGGCAACAAATTCGAGAGTTTAATTGTGCGTTGAGTGAAGAAGAACTTTCTCTGATTAGTTTTAAATGTGCCACATGCTAACTTCATGGAGTGCCCCCTAGACTTTCTATTATCTGAAAGACTAAATAACCGATTCACATCTACCCATTCTAGACCTCTCATGATTTTAAACACCTCTATCATATTCCCCCTCAGCCATCTCTTCTCCAAGCTGAAAAGTCCTAACCTCTTTAGTCTTTCCTCATAGGGGAGCTGTTCCATTCCCCTTATCATTTTGGTCGTCCTTCTCTGTACCTTCTCCATTGCAATTATATCTTTTTTGAGATGCGGGGACCAGAAATGTTCAGCATTAGACAATGTCAGTTGTAGTTTTCTCAAATTCTCCCACTGATTCCTCAAGTTATGTAGTTTATCAGTCAAAGATTAGCTGAGTTTAAGCCACATCACAGTCAAATTTGTGCATGTAGTAAGACACTACATTAATTTCAAGAAGAGTATTACTAAAAACACTGAGACGATAAAACAAAACACAAGTATATCTGTTTAGAATACCACCAGAATTGACATTCCTTTCAGAATTTGATTCATTACTGATGATATTCAGTAGCAACAAAGTAATGGACATTGTTGACTTGACAGCCAAACATGACACTACTTGATATTCACAGTGAGAGTCTGACAGATGTTTTTCAATAACCTTTGACCTTTCTTCTCTTTGCTTTTCAATTACTATAAATATAAGTGAACATAAGAAGATCCTTATTCAAAAGTATTTAGCTAACTAACTCAGAAGTTAGTTGGCTAAATGAATATTTAGGAAATTTTCTGTCTAAATGCTAGCCAGCTAATATTGTGCACCAGAATTTATCCACCAAAGGACCTGATTCACTAAGGGTTTTTCTCATAGACATAAAAACTGGGCAACAGCTTAATGAATCTCTGGCCCTAAGTCAGGGGCATTACAGATGTGTAATAGGGATGGGGTAAGGCATATATTTACGAAAGGCTTTTTCCCATTCTGTGTCTATGGGAAAAATGCTTAGTAAATGACCCCCTAAGTTAGCCAGCTATGGGCATGATTCACTAAGGCATTTCTCCCATTCTGTGTCTATGGGGAAATGCCTTAAAATTTGTAACCTATCATTAAAATCATCCATTGTACCTGAAGACTGGAGGGTGGCCAATGTAACCCCAATATTTAAAAAAGGCTCCAGGGGCGATCCGGGTAACTATAGACCAGTGGATCTGACTTCAGTGCTGGGAAAAATAGTGGAAACTATTCTCAAGATCAAAGTCGTAGAGCATATAGAAAGACATGGTTTAATGGAACACAGTTAACATGGATTTACCCAAGGGAAGTCTTGCATAACAAATCTGCTTCATTTTTTTGAAGGGGTTAATAAACATGTGGATAAAGGTGAACTGGTAGATGTAGTATATTTGGATTTTCAGAAGGCGTTTCACAAAGTCCCTCATGAGAGGCTTCTAAGAAAACTAAAAAGTCATGGGATAGGAGGCGATGTCCTTTCGTGGATTACAAACCGGTTAAAAGACAGGAAACAGAGAGTAGGATTAAATGGTCAATTTTCTCACTGGAAAAGGGTAAACAGTGGAGTACCTCAGGGATCTGTACTTGGATCGGTGCTTTTTAATATATATATATAAATGATCTGGAAAGGAATACAACAAATTAGGTTATCAAATTTGCGGACTATACAAAATTATTCAGAGTTGTTAAATCACAAGTGGATTGTGATACATTACAGGAGGACCATGCAAGACTGAAAGATTGGGCATCCAAATGGCAGATGAAATTTAATGTGGACAAGTACAAGGTGTTGCATATAGAGAAAAATAACCCTTGCTGTAGTTACACAATGTTAGGTTCCCTATTATGAGCTACCACCCAGGAAAAAGACCTAGGCATCATAATGGATAATACTTTAAAATCATCGGC
Source organism: Rhinatrema bivittatum (assembly GCF_901001135.1). Classification (NCBI taxonomy): domain Eukaryota; kingdom Metazoa; phylum Chordata; class Amphibia; order Gymnophiona; family Rhinatrematidae; genus Rhinatrema; species Rhinatrema bivittatum. The sequence continues at coordinate 589,723,612 of NC_042615.1, forward strand.
TCAGTGTGCGGCAGTAGTCAAAAAATCAAACAGAATGTTAGGAATTATTAGGAAGGGAATCGTTAATAAAACAGAAAATGTCATAATATACTACATCTACCAGTTCACCTTTATCCACATGTTTATTAACCCCTTCAAAAAAATGAAGCAGATTTGTTATGCAAGACTTCCCTTGGGTAAATCCATGTTAACTGTGATTTTAATGATAGGTTACAAATTTTAAGGAATTTTCCCATAGACACAGAATGGGAGAAATGCTTTAGTGAGACCATGGTGAGACCATGCCTTCGTGAGACCATGATGAGACCGCACCTTGAATATTGTGTACAATTCTGGTTGCCGCATCTCAAAAAAGATATAGTTGCAATGGAAAAGGTACAAGGAAGGGCAATGAAAATGAAAGAGGATGAAACAGCTCCCCTATGAGGAAAGGCCGAAGAGGTTAAGGCTGTTCAGCTTGGAGAAGAGACAGCTGAGTGGGAATATGATAAAGGTCTTTAAGATCATGAGAGGTCTTGAACAAGTAGATGTGAATCAATTATTTACACTTTCAGATAATAGAAGGACTAGGGGGCATTTCATGAAGTTCGCAAGTAGCACATTTAAGACTAATCGGAGAAAATTCTTTTTCACTCAGCGCACAATTAAACTCTGGAATTTGTTGCCAGAGGATGTGGTTAGTAAGGATGTGCAGAGGGACGCCATACATTGCATTCGGGATACGTATTCGTCGGGTGGCAGATATGTTGTATACGTCCGTATGGCATCCCGATACAGTTATACGTCTAATCCTATTCGTTAGCCAGCTAAAATTTAATTTACTACAACCCCCCACCCTCCTGACCACCCCAAGACTTACCAAAACTCCCTGGTGGTCCAGCGGGGGTCCGGGAGCACTCTCACACCCTCGGTACAGTTCAAAATGGCGCCAATAGCCCTACCATGTCACAGGGGCTACCGGTGCCATTGGTCAGCCCCTGTCACATGGCCATCAGCGCCATCTTGTGCTCCTGCCGTGTGACAGGGGCTGACCAATGGCACCGGTAGCCCCTGTGACATAGTAAGGGCAAGGCTATCGGCGCCATTTTGGTTCCTGGCACCCGACAGCACGAGTGCAGGAGATCGCTCCCGGACCCCTGCTGGACCCCCAGGGACTTTTGGCCAGCTTGGCCCCAGGGCTGAAGTAAGTTTTGAAATAACATAAAATTCGGTAAAAAGGTAGGGGGGAAAGGGCGAGGGAGGTGGGGAAGGGAAGGTGGGGTGGGGAAGGGAAGGCGGGGTGGCTCACTGCCGGCGCGCGATCCCTGGCACAGCAGCAAATGGTCTTGCCCCACCCCACCCCCTCCTCACTCCCTCCTTTTGAAAATAGGCCCGGTAACAAAACCTTTTGAAAATCTGCCCCATAATGAGGATTCGAGGACACTGATTGGACTTTTTATGAGATGCAAAAGTGTCAGGGCCACGAAAGGAGTATTTATTGAAAAAGATACATTTTGCCTTAAAGCTTTGATCTTTTAAGAGACAGACAACTAGGGGCGTTGTAGAACATCTTTGAATTTAATATTTAATGAAATCTGACTAATATAATTTTGAAAAGATGATTTAAATCACAAACACTGACTCCATTCCGAACAACTTTGCATGGTCTAGTCCAGATTTCTCTCAGCTGGCCCAACAGCACAGAACTCTGAAGAGGGGCAAGCCATAGCTAAGGAAACCAAGATGGCTTGGGTGCAATTTGCCCTGCAAAGGGACATCCTAAAAGGAGCAAGGCGAACAGGTCCCTTGGCTATACAAAGACCATTAAAAAATAAGAAACCAATGAAAATTATTCCCAGGCTGCAACTAGGTGACTTAAAGGGCTAAAGCACACTGAAATAACACTTAACTATACAGACTCTAGAGGTCACTAAAAAAGAATTCCCAGAGAGAAGTCTTTCAGTGACATTTACATATTGATCTTAGAGTTTAGAACTGTAAGTAAATTACCTGCAAAGTGACAGAGAGCAGACTCCTGTGAGCCCAGCTGATCACTTGGGCAGACAGAAAGTGATCTAATGTATAAAAATCAGTGGAGGAACGTCACAGACATATTTAAATGCCTGAAAGAGTATGGTAAGAGTATTTTTATTAAGCTGTGCTGAACATAGGAGGTACCTAACAGGTAAGGGACAGGGAGAAGAAGATAAATTAATTTTCAGGCTTGCAATATTCAGCCTAATAAGAGAGTTGAAAGAGAAAGAGAGTGAAAAAAGAGTGGTATTAAAAACATTGAATTCTCTTAAGAACTTACTCACTAACTTGATGAAGGCCCTGTGACTTGCTGCAAAACTATGATATATATATATATATATATAGTAATTCATATCCCAGCTAGATCTGAAAGTATCAAGAGTTCAATGCATGCTTAATAATACATTGAATGTTAAATTTAAAAATTATATATTTTATTACATCTTCTTTCAATGGCACTTTAAAATAAGGAAAAATGTATTTTCTTTTATTTTGATAATTAGCTAGAACAAAGCATACAACAAGATTTCATGACAGACACCTCACTGAACATATCTAGTTTGCCAGAAGAGATACAGACACAGAGTAGAAGATAGGGTTTTCCTTTCTTTTGTTTAATTAAAGAATAGGGTAGTAGGAAGAAGAGAGGAGCCGAGAGTAGAAGTCAAGGATTACATAGACAGTGCACCCTATACAGTAACAGAGAATGCCAGAAACAAAAGCCAGCAGTGCTGACAAGCAGCTACGTTTGGGTAAATTAAAAGTGAGCATACCAACAGACATAGATCAAAGTTAAGAAATCAAGAAAGGACATACAAGCATTTGACAGAGACAGAAAATAAAAGGAAGGAATAATACACAAAGAAAAATGTGAAGAAAGAAACATATTCACCACGATGAATTTATTATGAATAACAGAAACTCTAGAATGGAAAAGATTGCACAAAGGATCACTATCCTTATAAGATATATATAAGAACATAAGTTAATTATAAGTTACAATAAAATACATAAAATTATACTTATCTGATATAGGTTTGTAGTAGTGTAAAAAGAAAGAACCAGCTCTGGAACTAAAAAAAGACTAGAAAATTAGAATCTGTGAATGAAATGAATATATAATACAATATTTTTGTTGTTAGTATTTTTGATGACTTGTTAAATAAATTGTTGAATAAAGAGAAAAAAATGAACTATATTATTTAGTTATCTCAAATTACACTTTCCTTTTTATTAACCCTGGTCTTCCTCCCTACACCTGGAAGACTAGATTTGGTGGGTTTCCATACCTCATTATACAATACTGAATAGTGGAGAAAGATTTCTCTGGGTAATCCTGTGAGCTCCTTATTCTCATTCCCCATTCTCGACAACAGAGGCGTAAATCTGCCAACAAAAGGTAGGTGGGGGTTTAGATAGGGCCGGGGGGGGGGGGGGGGGGGTTAGGTAGGGGAAGGGAGGGGAAGATACGGGGGGTGGAAAGAAAGTTCCCTCCGAGGCTGCTCCGATTATGGAGCGGCCTCGGAGGGAACAGGCAGCGCACGCCGGGCTCCACAAGGATCCTCCTTATCTCCAACCCTCTTTAACATATACCTCCTCCCCCTCTGCCAACTGTTAACAGATCTCAACTTAATTCATTATCTGTATGCAGACGATGTGCAGATTCTAATCCCCATAACAGAATCAATCTCAAAAGCACTCACCCATTGGAATAACTGCCTTTTATCCATCACTAATCTACTCAACAGCTTAAACTTGGTACTCAACGCCTCTAAGACAGAGCTTCTCCACATCTCCTCAAATGAAAACAATATCTCCCCACCATCACCACACAATTCTCTCATTACCTGTAAGCAGGTTAGAGACCTTGGAGTAATTCTAGACAATTGTCTAAACCTAAAGAAAATGGTCAATACAACCTCCAAAGACTGCTTCTACAGACTACAGGTTCTAAAACGACTTAAACCACTCTTATTCTTCCATGACTTCAGGACAGTCCTCCAAGCGCTACTGTTCGCCAAAATAGACTACTGCAGTGCCCTGTTCCTAGGCCTCCCCAAATCCACTACCAAACCACTGCAGATGATACAAAATGCGGCAGCGAGATTGCTGACCAGTACCAGCCGCGGCGAACACATCTCACCCATCCTCAGGAACCTACATTGGTTACCAGTGAATTTCAGAATTCTATACAAATCAATCACCTTAAATTCACAAAACCATCCATCATCAACTTCAACTCGACCTGGAAATCCCATTTAAACTCCACTCCTCTAACAGACCAACTAGAGATATCCACAAAGGCACTCTGAAATTTCCCCCCACTAAAGCCTCACGCCTTTCTACGACCAAAGACAGAGCTTTTTCGATAGCAGGCCCATCTATCTGGAATAGCATCCCATCAAATCTCAGATTGGAGCCATGCCTCTTAATTTTCAGAAAAAGACTTAAAACCTGGCTCTTCCACCAAGCCTTCGCCGATCCACCAGACAATCACTAGTTGTCCTCACACTTACCCGGTCTGGCATTTATACTCACGAACAATGGACTCTTGACACTTCCAGGTTAAAGCACCTTTTAAGCTTTTAACCCATACGCTCTATGGTAACCCTTATATTTATTTCCTGCCTTATCTTCTTTCCAGCTTGTTGCAAGCTTCCAAGTTCTCCTTCCCTGTTGATTGTAACTTTGACTTATTCCTACCTATTGTTTTCTTTCGTTTACTTGAATTGTTACTCCAGTTATACCCTTGATAAATGTAAACCGATCCGATATGGTTATTTACTATGAAGGTCGGTATAAAAAACTGTTAAATAAATAAATAAATAAATAAATAAATATGCACCCCCTTGCGCGCGCCGACCCCAGATTTTATAAGATACGAGCGGCTACGCGCGTATCTTATAAAATCCAGCGTACTTTTGTTTGCGCTCGCACAAAATTATAAAATCTACCCCTATACTTGTATAGTACTATAATCTATATTCTCTATACTTAAAATACCAAAAATCAAGAACCAGCCAGAAAATCGAAGCATACGAAACCTAAATAAAAAATAACTAGTGAAATTTCAGATGTTGAACTATAAATTAGGTTATTGGCTCATAGCTGCGAATGATTCTTTGAACAAATGGGTTTTTAGGGATTTCTTGAATTCTTTTACATCCGAGATTTGCCTTAGGACATTTGGGAAAGAATTCCATAATACAGGCCCTGCTATAGAAAACGCCCTTTCTCTTGTGACATTTAGTCTGGCGACCCGTACTGTTGGGACATCTAGGAGATTCTTGCTATTGGATCTAAGGTTTCTAGCAGGTTTGTAGAGCCTCAGAGAGGTGCATAACCATATTGTATCTTGATTGTTTATGAGTGCATGTATTAGAGTTAGAATTTTGTATTTGATTCTGTATTTTATAGGCAACCAGTGTAACCTGAATAAGATGGGTGTAATATGATGTTTTGTTGATGAGCCTGTAAGTACCCTTGCTGCAGCGTTTTGAATTAGCTGCAAGGGTTTAACAGTAAGCTTCTGGGAGACCAAGATATAAACCATTACAGTAGTCTAGTCCGGAAAAAATCAGGGACTGGAGTACTGTTTGGAAATCTGATGAAAATAGCAGAGGTTTTAATCGTTTCAACGTGTGAAGTTTAAAAAATGAGTTTTTAACAAGATTGGAGATATGATGAGTTAGTGATAGATTTGTATCCACCATGACTCCTAAGTTCCGAGCCACTTTTTTATGGGAATCATCTCATTACCCATATGAGTGTACGAAGGTGGGCTGTTAATAGGATTGTCGATTATACTTAGGAACACTATTTCGGGGTTTTTTGGGGGTTTTTTTGATTAGGTAACTAGAGAACTGGATTAGGGAAGATCACTCAATGTAATTTACTTGGATTTTAGTAAAGCTTTTGATATGGACCCACACAGAAGACTCATCAACAAAATGAGAAGCTTGGGAGTCAGCTCCAAGGTGTTGGCATGGATTACAAACTGGTTGACAGATAGAAGACAATGGTTGATGGTAAATGGAACCTACTCTGAAGAGAGAATGGTGTTAAGTAGAGTGCCACAGGGATCTGGTTTTGTTCAACATCTTTGTGAGCGACATTGCGGAAGGGATAGAAGGTAAAGTTTGTCTATTTGCAGATGATACTAAGATCCAGACCATCTTCATTTTCAGGGAGTCGCCTATGTCCCAGCGGCCATGTCCCTACGGGCTCCTCCTGGGGGGATCACGAGCTTTCAGGGTGAAGTCGTCCTCTCAACATCTTCAACAGGCCTCGCCATCTGACGGTAGAGACCGACGAGGGTTTTCTTCCTTCTCGGCAGTGCAGACTCTACCTCAGAATAGGGGTCCACTCTCCGGTTCCTAACAAAGACACATGAGGATTGCTGAAGCAACTCACACTACACAGCAATAGGAGACCTGTTGCCGAGGTGAGGACTGCAGGGTGAATGGGCTTTATATAGGCCAGGGCTCATGATGTCATCTGAGGGTGCCATGGGGATTTCCTGCTGTGGGCACTTTATATTGGAGCAGATTGGGCACGTGCATGCCTAGAGGTGGCCATGTTGGAGGCTGGTGGCATTTTGCCTGGTGCTGTGTTGGGCCTGCTTAGAAATGGCGATCTGCTGTGCTTCTGCCAGGGAAATCCTGTTTGGTGTAAGGGGTCCGTGCTAGTGGCTTGGGACTGGAGTTAAGTGCAGCAGTTCGTGGGGGAGATCTGAGGACTGCCAAATGCAATACTCCACTGAAGTTACAGCAGAGTCTGAGTGTGATTCCTCTGACTGTGTCCAAATCCTTGACCACTTGAATGCCACACCTGCCTTTATAACTTTTGATATGCTATGGCCATCCAGGAAGGAACAATTTCCAAGTGATTAGATGGGCTAAGTCATTTGATAGCACCAAGGTCCAGCTGAAGCAGCAACATTACCCAGAAACAGATGGATTACATTTCTCAGTAACAGCTTTGCAAGGAACTAGCATTGCACTGGTCTAGGATAAGGTGACGATTTATCGCAAATTAGAAAACCTGGAGAATCAGACCAAACATCTGAACTTGAAGATCCTGAATTTCCTGAAATTTCTTCTGTTATCCCTAGTGCAATTGCTTAAAAAATATTTTCAGAATGTCCTCAAGATAATGCCTGAGGCTATTCCCCCACTATCTATTACCAAATATTATTAAAGTAAAGAAAAAAAGAAGAGAAATTGATTTCTGGAATGGAGACTTTGCATCAGCTGTTGGAGAATGGGCTGAGGGAAAGAGGAGAATTAACTCAGAAGGGGTATGGACTGGAGGAGGGATGGGTGGAAGGGAGCCATGGAAAAGGGAGGTGAGTGCTGACAGCCAAACTATTCATAAAACCAAAATTCTCTTAATTTAACCCTACAAATTTAATAGAAGCTCAACTTAACTCCAATAATTTTACTTTGATTTCATTAGAGCTACACCACTGCTAACTATTCCATAAGTTCAATAGCGGTCCCTATCTGCAATAATTCTACAGAACACTTTTGTCACTGAATACATTTTTATATATTCTGGCACAATAGATGCTTTTCAATCATCCTCTACAACACAAAATGAGATAGCTCACAATGCCCAGATAAAGTAGTGTGGCTACTGTGCTAGTCCACTTGAATGCATGGAAATAAACATTAATGCAAATTATACTTGACTAGCTGTCCAGAGCTAATACTCCCTTCCTCAGATTATATTCGGACTAATCAAGGACTGAACTTCACAGTCTGGGTAAACAAATAAGCGTGGGGGTAGCTTGCTTATTGCGGCGGTTACTACCCTAAACCAATTAAGCCTGATACATCACTTTGAATGCATATATAGCGTTGCTTTCTGCTTCAACGGCAGGGGGAAATGTGGAAAAGAGGATTTACATTCAGACAACATCCAACAAGGCATTGATCTGTGCAGTCTGGGTAACCAAGCATCGGGGTAACTTGCTTGCTGCAGCAGTTACTACCCTTAACCATTAAGCCTTATGCTCACCTTTGATGCAACTCCAACATTACTCTCTGCATCAATGGCAGGGGGTGGCAGGAAATTTGATTCAAACAGTTACCAACAAGGGCCCTTGTTGAATATGGAGGCAAAGAAGACACTTCAGGCAGCTTTCATGGCAGGCAGGTAAAATGGCCTTGAGCACAATTCAGCGCTCTCTTTTATTGTACATTCATACAAAGGCAGATGATGTGTCATTACATGATTGGCTACTTTCCCCATAGCAACAGACATGTCTCTACACTATTGGCTTTGGCTCAGGGGGTGTGCACGGATCATTTCATTGGCTGCTGAAATCTATACCTCCTGACTTTGTCCTGCCTCTGACTAAGGAACACCCAGCCCTACTTTCAGGCTATCAGGATTAATTATAAACTAGAGAAATACATGACAGTCAGGTATCCTTTCCCAGGCAGAGACTTAAGCACAAGTGATGCTTTTATTCAGGCAAATGTCAGGGAGAAGGGAAGTTAGTGTTTAACCCTGATGAAATGGCTTGCTGGCAAAGCTTATATTTCCCACATCTCACCCTTTCTGTTTTTGTTTAGGCAGCTCAATAAAGCTTTAGACCCTTACGGAATTCTGTTATGTCTTGGTATAGGCTGGAAATAGGAGAAGGGAGATATGGAGGGAAGAAAGCTGATTCGGCGTGGTGTGCCAGCTGCCAATGAGCTCCTGAATCTCCATATCACCCAGAGCTGGTGCAGCGTGGTGTGCCAACGCTGCAGGGCTTATGATTCCCTATTAAGCAGCATACAAGACATCTTTATATCTGGGCTGAGAGCAAGGTTTCAGTATGGATATGAGGTTGGGTATGCACTGAATACAGCAGCACAGGCAAATAATTAAGACAATTACAGTAATTATAATAGAAATCACCTTTTGAGACCAGAAATATCAGGGAGCCAGGACCATAGCCAGTCCCATGGAGAAGTAGGTATTCTGCCTGAAAATGGTGCATCAGCAACCATGGTTTCTATCTGCTCTATGGTATGTGTGAGGTTTGCTTTATAGTCTGATATGTACACACAGCAATGAGATCCAATTAATGCACAAACACCACCCTTTAAGGCTAAAATGGTTTCTAAGGTATAGCTGTTCTGTAATGCTACTTCTCTAATCTGAGAGACTTTTGTTGTAAGTAGTTTTAATGCATGGACAGTCTGATTAAATAGGGCAGACGTCCAGTTAGCTAGGATGTGTAAGTCTCTGTAATTCATATCATTTGGGTTATTTAACTACAAAAGGTAAATCCCTCATCCCCTCTATACTTTCTGTACCTGCTTGGGTCTCCCACTGCACATCCTGAAATCTGCCAGTTGCATACATATGTGGTATAATTATGCAAGTGTTCAGTGATTAATACAAATGTTCGGTTACAATATGGATATTTCCCACCTGAAGTCCCTTTCCCATCCCCTGTATCATAGTCCCAACAAAGAGTGGCAGTCTCTTGAATACAGCTACCAATGTGTAGTATGGTATTATTAACTGGAGAGTTAATGAAAACACCTCTCTGTAAAGGATAATTAGTCCATACTGTAAGGTTAAATGGTACAGCATGCATCGGTAGTTCTCCGCAGGCATGGGTTGGCATGTGTGTGCAGATCCAACAGTCTGTTCGATTCAACAGGTGTGAAAAGTTCTGTGCATCGAGGATGTACTTGTAGTTCTGTCAGAGTCCTTGTTCTGAAATCGCCATAGCTGGAGAAATAAGGCAAAGGAGGAGGGTGCAGAACACAATTGTTAATGAGTTGGCATTCAGGCAAGAAAAAGCGGCTAATAAGTTCTCTGGAGTTTTCTCAAGGCCTTGCTGTTCTAAGAGTTGTGCAGATTGGTTGGATAGGGCCTTGATCTGTCCCCAGGTCATGTGGTGCTGCTTTTTGCAAGGAGTCCGGTCTCTGTCCTTCTGAGGGCTGTGGAGGCTCAGGGAGAAGTTGGGGATCGGGTCCTGTAGACCTGGACACCTTTTCATCTCTCCACGGCTTGATATACCGGCTTGGAACCCACCCAAAGTGGACCTGTGGGAGTAAGCAGAAAAGCATATCCTCGTTCCCCATTTTAAGGGAACGGGACCGTACCAGACATTAAATATTCTATACAAAACTGATGGCTGTGGGTGACTAACCCTAGTCCCATAATGATTACTCATGGCTGTGGTCTTATTTGAATTTGATATGTTTAGATGATTTAATAGTAAACAATACTTTGTTCTTGTTCAGCCAGTCCTTCTTAGGGGAAAATCCAGGGGCAATCCCTCCTTTTTGTTTTTGTTTTCAAGAGCTCTTAAGGGTATGATTGGCTCTCTCCACAATGGCTTGCCCTGTGGTGTTGTAGGGGATGCCAAATACGTATTTAATGTTCAATTATTGACAAAATTCATGCAAAGGAATGGCTGCAGTAAATAGAGCCATTATCAGTTTTCAGAACAGAGGGTAACCCCATTATCAAGAAAGTTTTTATGCAGTGATCAACTTTCATTCAGTAAAATAGCAATAAGTGTAAATTAATCATTTAAAGGAAAAGTCATTTGCAGTAAGCAGAATCAAATGACAAGTATATTAGACATTACATTAAACATATGTTACACAAGACTGACATATATTCATTCATCCTGCAAATATTCATTTACACAAAACTGACACATATTCATATTCATTCTGCAAATATTCATTCATAGTCTTCTTGGCATCAAGACAGACAACAGATAACACATAATTTGAGCTAAAAATCTTATCAAAAAGTTATCAAAAACAAAATTAGATCAAGGATCAAAAGTCAAAAGTCAAAAGGCGTTAGAAAAATGTTAAAATAAACTGCAAAGTGTTCACCTTCACATCTCCTCATGGCAGGAAGGCTGTAAATCTGGAAAATATTAAAAACTGGCATACAGCAAAAAATTACTGAGGTAAGGATAAAAGTGAGCTTCTTACTTTTTTAACCTTGAAGAAATCAATTCTATTATTCAATTTAATAAAATCAATTTGGATTTGCAAGAAAAGGCTTGGGAGGGATTGCTTTAGATGTAGCAACCTCTATCAGTAAAAGTTTTAAGGTTCAGAATTCTGTATAAATTTTGTGAAAAAGAAAATAAAACTGAAGTGTCCTTAATACAGAAGGTCTGTAGACCTGAAAAATAAAAACTATTATACAACAGAATTATTAAAACAATAATATAATATAACTGGTAGAATAGCATAGCGCCTCCTAGTGGAGACACCATCATTACTTTATAGATTGCAACTATTGTTCCAGGTTGCAATCAATAATACTCTGAGCTTACTTTCAATGTGGAATATCAGAATAGAATTTCTTCTTATAATTATTAGACTAGGAAATTAAACACGCTGTTTGCTCAGCTCTGTCTGCTGCACGCTAAAGTTTGAAAGTATTAAAAGATTAACAGAAAGAGAGTGAGACGAGGAAGGGCTAGTACAGGAATGCTGAGTTATAACATATAGAAACTAGAGAGAGAGACTGCAGGACTAAGTCCAGTTTGTTTTTTTTCTTTTCAAAAGTTTTCCCTCCCTCCCCCATGAGTGGCAAGCAAGAGTTAACAGAAAGACAGTAAAGGGGGGGAGGAGCAGTGTTTCTCAAAAGAAAAGAACTGCACCCAAGGAATTAATCCTTTAGTCAATAGGAACTTAAAGATAGCATTGTTTAACAATCTAGATAACATCAACCAGAGACAATGGCTTGGCAAGGACTTGCTGATTTCTTGCAGACAGATTCTATCTTTCTCCTGTAGGGAAAATTACAATAAGAATATGTGCGCTGGCAATTCAAGCAATTGCTTATAAACTTAAATCTCAGAGAAATGGAGTCATTTTAAATGTGAGCCAAATTAATTTTGCAAGAAGTGAACATTTCACATGAAATTCACACAGCAATTGTTCAAATTTCAGTACAGTTTTAACATAAGGTTCTGTATTCACTTTGTGGGGGAAAATACTCTCAAAGTATGCAGATTTTTTGTAACTGAATTCAAAGAGAAACTACTCCTTAAGCATGAAGTCTCTCTGCAACTGAACATCGAAGACCAAGAGAAACCATTTTTTCCAAATCTGTACTTTCTGTTCAATTACTCTGTTTAATCTGGTCTTCAATAGGTCATTGAAGTGTATAATTAAATCATTTTTTTCATAGTGATTTTTTCTTTGCTTGTAACGCAAGAGTCTAATTAAATCATTTTTTTCATATTGATATTTTCTTTGCTTGTAACGCAGGAGTGCAGCTGCTTGGCCCAAGGTCTTATACGCTGATTTCTTTGAAGACCTGGGGGCATAGCCACTGCTCATGGCACTCCGGGCGGCACTCAACTCTATTGCTGCCACACCCAGCTCTTTAATTCCTTTTGTAATAGGAGAGGCTTGAATCCCTTTCAATAATTCCTCTCTTGTGAGATTTCCATGTTCTAGATGAAATCCCATGCTGACCGCGGCACATTAATTGTTACCGGGAGCAGTGGTTTGAGATGGTAATTTACCTGGACAAATTGATGATGCAGAATCAATGACTGTCTCAGGCAATGGCAAATGGGGGTACAGGGAGTGGTTGGTGGGGGAAGGGGGTTACAGGCAAGATGGAGGAAGGCTAGTTTTCTGACCTCAGTGTTTTCAGTTTCCTGGGGCCTTTTCTCTGAGATGGACGCAGAGGAAGCCACAGCTTGAAGTCCTAATAATTCTTTTTCTGTAAGGTTTTCTTTCTGCTGTTTCTGCTGAAATTCAATGCTAATCACCCCACCCAGGCCAGGTTGTGGCTCAATTGTTCTCAAGGACTGCTTTTCTAAAGAAGTGGGGAAGGTGTGAATGGGCTTGGGTGTGGGTATGGGTATGGAGAGCTGATACAAAGAATTTGCTGTCTCTGAGGGAGATTGAGGATAAGATGGGGGATGGGTATTCTGATTGAGTCTGCCTGCTTCTAAAAGCACATGGTTTGAAAATGCTGCCTTGAAACTTTTTTTTCCTATGTGTTCTATGGCCTCTGTACATTTTTGCCATAACAATAACTGCCTGATTGGGGACCTTGGAGCCGTATGAAGACAATTGCCTATTAAAATCCAGTCCTGGATATTCAGAGTCCCCGTTTCTGAATACCAAGGGCAACGGCAAGCTATTTCACTTATTAATTTTTCTAAGTCCCCCAGGCTGATTTGTGCTTTTTTTCTTCTGGTGATGAAATAATGATTATTGATTATTTTCTGCAGCTCCTTGGCATGTAGCCTTTGCTGTACAGATAAATCACTTCCCATGCTCACGAGTGTGGGGAACAAATTTTCTGAGAAATACTTTAAAAATACTAAAAAGTACCTTAAAAATACTTACGACTGCAAATCTGTTGAACGGTACGTACCTAAAGCTATGTCCAGCCGAAATGAGCAGAGAGTATATCATCACGTGCGGGCTCACCAGATGTTGAATATGGAGGCAAAGAAGACACTTCAGGCAGCTTTGATGGCAGGAAGGTAAAAAGGCCTTGAGCACAATTCAGCGCTCTCTTTTATTGTACATTCATACAAAGGCAGATGATGTGTCATTACATGATTGGCTACTTTCCCCATAGCAACAGACATGTCTCTACACTATTGGCTTTGGCTCAGGGGTGTGCACTTTTTTTTTTTTTTCATCGCAGGCAGGAAAAGGACTTGAGCACAATTCAGCGCCCTCTTTTATTGTACATTCATACAAAGGCAGATGATGTGTCATCACATGATTGGCTACTTTCCCCATAGCAACAGACATGTTTCTACACTATTGGCTTTGGCTCAGGGGGTGTGCACGGATCATTTCATTGGCTGCTGAAATCTATACCTCCTGACTTTGTCCTGCCTCTGACTAAGGAACACCCAGCCCTACTTTCAGGCTATCAGGATTAATTATAAACTAGAGAAATACATGACAGTCAGGTATCCTTTCCCAGGCAGAGACTTAAGCACAAGTGATGCTTTTATTCAGGCAAATGTCAGGGAGAAGGGAAGTTAGTGTTTAACCCTGATGAAATGGCTTGCTGGCAAAGCTTATATTTCCCACAGGCCCTGAACTTGGTGGTTGTTGAAACAGATACGTATGGGAAAATAAGTGTGGGAGCTTGCTGGGCAGACTGGATGGGCCGATTGGTCTTTTTCTGCCGTCATTTCTATGTTTCTATGTTTCTATATCTGCAACAGAGTGGACACGCCAGAAGAAGTATAGGAAATGAGATGGGATTTAAGGAAGCTGGAAGAGTGATCAAAGATATTGCAGCTGGGATTCAATGCCAAGTAATGCAGGGGTGTGATAATCCAAAAGAACTATATGTGTTGGGGGATGAAGGGCTGATGTACACGGAGCAGGAGAGAGACCTTGGGGTGATAGTGTCTAACAACCTGAAGTCGACGAAGCAGTGTGACTCAGCGATAGACAAAGCCAGAAGAATGCTGGGCTGCATAGAGAGAGGAATATCTAGTAAGAAAAGGGAAGTGATAATCCCATTTTACAGGTCCTTGGTGAGGCCTCACCTGGAGTACAGTGTTCAGTTCTGGAGACTGTATCTCAAAGGAGACAGAGGCAGGATGGAGGTGGTCCAGAGAAGGGTGACCAAAATGGTGGGTGGTCTCCATTGAATGACATATGAGGAGAGATTGAAGAACCTGAATATGTATACCCTGGAAGAGAGGAGGAGCAGGGGTAATATGATACAGACCTTCAGATACTTGAAAGGTTTTAATGATCCTTGGTCATCAACAACAAATCTTTTCCATTGGAAATAATTTAGTAGAACTAGGGGTCATGATTTGAAACTCCAGGGAGGAAGACTTAGAACCAATGTCAGGAAATATTTCTTCACTGAGAGGGTGGTGGATGCCTGGAATGTCCTTCCGGAGGAAATGGTGAAGACAAACTGTGAAGGATTTCAAAGGGGCTTGGGATAAACACTGTGGATCCCTAAAAGGCTAGTGGATGGGAATAAATCAAAAAGCTTAACCGGCACAGAGCAGCACTTACTACCCTTAAGAGAAACATGGGGGTAACCTGCACGGAGCAGCAGTGACTGCCTTGGGAAGCTTGCTGGGCAGACTAGATGGACCATTTTGTTTTTTTTCTGCCGTCATTACTATGTTACTATATTTTCTATTTGTCTCCTTTGGACTCTTGGATTATAGTACCAGAAATGCAGCTCTCTCCTTTTCTTTTCCTTTCTAGACTTCTGCTTAGCTCTGAAAAGGTACCTGACCCTCATTTCTCATTCCTGCAAAAGATCTTTGTTGACTCACAGAACTTGTATCAGGGTCTTCTTTCCCACATACAAGGCAGATCCAGGATATGAGGTTTACTTCCTCAGAGTGGAAATATTCTCCACCCCACTTCTAGATCCCTCAGGAACAACTACCTATAGTGCAGTATCAGAAGCACAACGGATCACACAGAAGAGTTCAAGAGGTTGTGCTTCTGATACTGCACTATAGGTAGCTGTTCCTGAGATGTTCACCAAATGACTCTGAAGACACTATGGTGGGAGGAGCATTCCACATTCCCCAATTCTAAACTCCTGCAGAGAAATGAAAAAGTAGACTTCTCTCTCTCTCTCTCTGCTTCAAAACCTTTAACTAGAATATTTTCTGGCTTCATTCACCAACACCTGTTATGGGTCTGGCAGTGGACCCTTAGTCCGAAGTAGAGATGGCGCTACCTAGGAGAGAAAACCCTCTTAGGTCCCTACCTTCAGAAGGCAAGGCTTGATGATGTAGACATGGAAAGAACAAGAAGACTTCACCCTGGAAGCTCACGATTCCCCCAGGAGGAGCTCATAGGAACCCAGCTGCTGGGACTTAGGAGACTCCCTGAAGACCGAAGAAGATCTGGAAGCAGGCACCTCCTGCAGGTCGTGGAATCCAGATAGCTGGCATCTCCAGCAGGTCGAAGTCAATTCAAGTGTAGATATCCGGAGAGTGGTCTGAAGCCGGTCCGAGGGTCGAAGCCAGAAGAATGGTCGGAAGCCGGTCCAGGGGTCGAAACCAGAAGAATGGTCAGAAGCCGGTCCAGGGGTCAAAGCCAGAAGAATCCGTCCAATGAGAGGAGAATCAGGAACAAGGACCAAGAAGAACCAGGTGAGCAGGTGAGCAGGTGAGCAGGTGAGCAGGTGAGCAGGTGAGCAGGCAGCGGATCAAGAACTCGAGGCACAGGAACTCACAGGACCAAAAGCCAATATACCAAGGCAAGGTCTGAGGAGCAGACCTTGCCTTAAATACATGAGACCAGGAAGGAGTCCTAGAGAGGAGCCATGACCATTTCCTGTCATGGTCCCTTTAAATTGCCCTAGCAGCTGCGCACACTGCTCTAGGAGACCCGGTGGGGGCGGAGTCAGCAGAGAGGAAGCGGCGGCCATCTTGGAAGTGGCCACAGCCACGAAGAAGACATCAGCGGCGGCTATTGGCTCCCGCGAGCGTCCCAAGGAAAGCCCGATGCCGCGGGTGAGTGACCGGCCCCAGTCACGGACCGCCGTGGCCGATGGCCATAACAACACCCATGTCTGTACCATTGTGGACATGCCTATAAGGGAATGCAACTATAAATCATTCAGTAGCCAAATGGTTAGAGCAGTGGGTTATAAACTAGTGTTCAAATCCCACTGCTTGAGCTTGTGCAAGTCACTTTATACTCTGTTGCCTCACCTACAGAGTACTGAGTGTTCTAACAAACATTAAACAGTGTATATATGCATTATTTTACAGGTTCCTTCCCCTATTACAATGAGCTTTGCATGCAATTTGCATGCATGAATAATGTAAATGCATGCACAGAAGGGCATGCATATGCAATCCTAGGCAAATAGGACAAGAAAGTGGTGGGCTGCAATAAAATAATAACGCCTTTTTGAAAAGCGTTAAATGTGAAGCAAGAGGCCGGAGACCCGAACGCAGGTCCTGAGACTCCCGTCGCACATTTAAAAAGCCAGCAAATAAAACAATAAAAAGGTGCTGATCCCCATCTCAACCTGGGACCACCAGCTGAGGTAGCCCTGACTTTCCCAAAATTTAAAAATAGATTAAATATTGCCATGCTACGGCGGCCCCAACCCTCCCCCTTCCCCCAAAGACCAAAACCCAAATCAACCAGTCCCAGTACCCTGATACCCCTATACCCTCCCCCCACAAAAGAGCAAAAATAAAATCAGCCAGTCCTGGTCCCCGACACCACCACCCCTTCCTTTCAAGAGCCAAAAAAATAAAAATAGAGTCCCTCATCCCTTCCCTTACTCTCCCCTCAACCCAAAAGCAAAAAATAATAATAATTATGGTCCAGGTCCCCACTCTCCCACTCTCCCACCCCCCAAACCTTAAATTCCAGATGGGGCTCTCTTTCATTTGCCGGTTCTCAGGGCAAGACCGTGGACCGCCACACTCATCCTTGTTCCCAGAGACTACATTCCCTTCTAATTCAGTGGCACAGGCGCCCACCTTGTCTCCAGCCTTCCAAGCCAGCCAGCTCCTCAACTCCTCCGTATGGCTGTCCACCGTGGACTGGCGTGCCCATTGGCCCTGCCTGCCAACAGTTCCATCTGTGTTCTGGGCGTTTCCTAGGTGTGTGTGCACCTGAAAGGCCCTATGGCGGAATTACCAATGGTTACCTTCCTTGCTCTCTATATAAGGCACCTTCACTTTTCCTTCAGTACCTTGGCAACAGGTTGTCTCTCCTGAGATTTTGCTTTGTTCATTCCAGTCCTGCTCCTGAGTGTCTCCTGTCGTTCCTTGTGGCAGTCCCTTCATGAGTTAGTCATCATGGTCAGTCTCCTCTGTTGTCTTCAGCATCTCCTCATTTCTGGACCTCAGCCTTCCTCCACTGTGTGTCTTCTCTTGGATTCCTGGCTTGACCCTGGCTTGGACCTGATGCTGTTTGACCGCTGCCTGCCTCTGACCATTGCCTTCCTTTTGCTTATGACTGAACTCCGCCTGGTCAACTATTGCCTGGACCTTGACATTGCTGAACACCACCTGCCTCGACCTCAACTGGACATGGACTCGGAACATTCCTCGCTTGCATCCCCTGCCTATTTCTGTTCCTGGGATTACCCTTCTGCACTGGCTTGCATTTACTATTTCATGGATCATCAGCAAGGCCTGAACCTAAGTTCATCCATCTCTGGGCACCCAAGATCTCAATCTAAGGGGAACATGGGCAGGTAGTGGTGAAGTACCAGTTGGGCCTCTGCTTCAGACTAGCTCTGCCTGCAGACAGCGGAGACCTGTGTGGCTCCTCCCCACAGGTTGCACTAACTCTGACTCAGCCCAAGGGTTCACTTCACCAACAGGCTTCAGCAGTAGGGCCAGGGCACATTCAGGTTGGTGCCATTCTGAAAATTCTACATGTGTAAGTCTCTTATAAAATAGCAACTTACATGAGGAACTGTTGGCTCTACCCATAATACCCTTAGACTGCCCCTGTTTTACACATACATATATTTACGCATGAATCTTATTTATGTGTGAACATTTGAGCTTTTAAAATTGCATATATGCAGGTACATGCTATTTATATGCATATGTGCTAATTTTTCCACATGCCACCTTTTGAAAATTCACTTTTAAGTCATTTGTTTCCAAAAGCTGCAGGAGAGCCCCATTATATAAAGTTTTATATGCAAAACTTAAAAAAAGCTAAACAAAAAGTTGGAAATGTGTTTATTTCTGCCTGATGATTAAATATAAAGCAAAAGAAAGTAAATTGTACCAGAAGTGCCCATTATGTTGGCCAAAATTTTATTAGAGTCACTTCAACCGCTTGCTGTATGACACTCTTCACTGTTTCTGCTTTGCCAAGCAGAAGGTCATGGTCATAGTTGAACCACATCAAGGTGTGGCGATAGCAAGTGGAGTGAGTGCTTGAGCCATTCTGTGGGCATGAGGGTGAGGGAGAGGGGCTAAGATGGCCAGTCAATTGAGTAGGGCTCATGCCCTTATTGCTCCTTCCTTAGTAGCACCTATGTCCAAATACATCCTCTTCTGTAAAAGGTTTTGTGATTATCTCACAATCTTTTATGCCCTCATTTCCTGCCTTAGATCTATCACTTTCTTCTTCTTCTGTAAATAAATACTGAACAAAATAAGTTGTTTAGGATTTCTGCCTTCTGCTGGTCCCACTCCTCACTCACCCAACTGAGTCCTACCATTTTATGGCCACTACAATTTATACAAAGACTATTGAAGATAATGCGTAGAAATTTTCCATCTAATCTCTTTATTCACTCCCATCTCAATTTATCTGAATCATTTTTTTCTAAAAAAAAAAAAAAAAGTATTTGGTTCTATATATATTCAGAACATAAATTGTTTCTTACAAAATCTTTTGTTCCATCATTAATCATTACACTGGGGAACACAATTTTCGTTGAGTTAGATCTGACACTTGTTTTGACTAACTTTTGACATCTGAATCCAAAAATGACCCCAATTTTTCTCTATCACGTCAACTTTTTAAGGTACAGGATACCCTCCCTTTGTCCCAAAATTCATACAAAATGTACATACAAAGGAAATAAAAGAAAAAATTACCTGAATATACTGTTTATTTAGCATTATTTTATTCATACAAAGGCTATATATTGTTACTGTAAGTCAAATTGTATACAAGTAGTAAAGTTCTACTACCAAACATACATATTAAGGTAAAAATTTACATTTATAGCTTTTCCGGCAGTGTTCAATCTGTGGAGAATCTCGCCTGATGCTCCAACAATAGTCAGCCATCATATGTATATCCCATCTACCCTGATACCGTGCCTCCATGACCTTCAAATCTTGGTGGAATCGTTCACCTTGCTCATCACTGACTGCACCAAGGTTTTTCAGGAAGTCGGCAAGATAGCTATGCAGAAAATGCACCTTGATGCTCATGTTGCAATGAAGCATTTTGAAGCTCTCCAAGAGTTTCTGGACAATTTCGGTGTAATTCTGTGCTCGTGTATTCCCAAGAAAGTCCTTGACAAGGTTTTTGAATGACAACCAAGCATTCTTTTGGAGTTCTGACATTGTCCTGATGAAATGTTCATCTTTAATGAGCTGCCGAATCTGTGGACTGTCAAACACACCGGCCTTTATCTTTTCAAACGACAGGCTAGGAAATGCCAAAATGAGATACTTGAAACAGTCTCCTTCAGTTGGCAAAGCTTTAACAAATTGCTTCATGAGACCCAGTTTTATGTGCAGAGGTGGGAATATAATGTTCTTTCAGTCAACAAGTGGCTCATGTAGAATGTTTGGATCACCAGGTTTGAGTTCAGATCTTGGAGGCCAATTCAACTGCACCCAATGCTTCTCACGAGCTCTGCTGTCCCACATACACAGAAAATAGGGATACTTGGTGTATCCGCGTTGCTGACCAAGAAGGAAGCAGACCTTTTTAAGGTCAACAAAGATGATCCAATTGTGCTTGTGATATTGCAACAGATCAATGACTCTCTTTATGTCTTCATAGTCTTCACGAAAACAAACTGAATGGCCAATTGGGACTGCACCAAATAAATTGCCATTGTGGAGGAGGACACACTTCAAGCTCTGCTTTGAGCTATCGATGAACAGTTGCCATTTAGTTGTGTCATAGATTAGAATTCCCAGTTCCTCCATTAAACCATGTATGTTATGGCAATAGACAAAGCCACCATCACTTCGAAAATACTGCAGAAATGCACTTTCTCTTGATCAAAAGTAGGATACCTGCGCTCCTTTTTCAAGCAAGTTTTTCTCATGCAGTCTTGATGCTAGGAGTATGTAAATAAAAAAAATAAATTCTGCTCCTCCTTGTATACAGACAAGAACTCAGACTACACTTCGGAATACGATTCACTATATAGAGCGGCACACAACCTCTCATCACACTGTCTCATGTGTAACTGAATAGCCTAGACAAGTATGAACCTGTTGCTAGACTCCAAGGTCATCCCCCCACCCCTCCCCACTCGAAGGAGGTTTTCTCTCAGCCAATAGGAGATCACTAGTGCTTCCCTCGATCCAGGCTCGAACCAGCCTAGAGTGGTTGAATTAAGAAGGCCATTTATCAAAGTGCTATATGGGTAACATCAAGCTAGGTTGAGAGAATTTCCTCACTCCAAAGGTCATCAAATCTTCACAAGAGTGCACTATTCTGTTCGTACGTCGCACTCTGAATGTCAAAGTGGCGCCTAACCCCTACACTAATACCTAAACCTCACCTCGAGTTACTAGGTGGGCCTCCCATAGAGATATAAAAACCTATCTTGCATCAGGGCATCATGGCTAGTCTCTCTCTCTCTCTCTCTCTCATGGTAAGAGGCTATGCTATTTGCAAAAACATCTTTACCACAAAGTGCAAAAAAGTTCTCAGTTTGCAGTAATACCTATATGAAGCAATAAACATGCCCCTTTTCCTATCACATGTGATATTTAGTGCATTTTGATAAATCCAGTCCTAAGATAGCCTATATAGAAAAAACTTGACGTGATAGAAGAAAACTAACTGCAGTTTTGAAATCAGCATGCCAATTTAAGTCTAAAACACCTGAAAAATCAAACTCAACAGGAATTATGTTATAAATTGTTCCCCAGTGTTATATATGGGCTTGCTTTCTTATACTTTTTCCATCATGAGGTTTTTTGTATTTTATACATTTGTATGGTACAGAGAGATAAAATTCTTCTATATGTAGTAATCCTCAATCCAGATTAATTTATCTATTCTGCACTTGGGTGCTACAACCCAAGAAAGAGATCTAGGTGTCATAGTGGATAACACATTGAAATTGTCGGTTCAGAGTGCTGCGGCAGTCAAAAAAGCAAACAGAATGTTGGGAATTATTAGAAAAGGAATGGTGAATAAAACGGAAAATGTCATAATGCCTCTGTATCACTCCATGGTGAGACCGCACCTTGAATACTGTGTACAGTTCTGGTCGCCGCATCTCAAAAAAAGATATAATTGCGATGGAGAAGGTACAGAGAAGGGCTACCAAAATGATAAGGGGAATGGAACAGCTTCCCTACGAGGAAAGACTAAAGAGGTTAGGACTTTTCAGCTTGGAGAAGAGACGACTGAGGGGGGATATGATAGAGGTGTTTAAAATCATGAGAGGTCTAGAACGGCTAGATGTGAATCGGTTATTTACTCTTTCGGATAGTAGAAAGATTAGGGGGCACTCCATGAAGTTAGCATGGGGCACATTTAGAACTAATCGGAGAAAGTTCTTTTTTACTCAACGCACAATTAAACTCTAGAATTTGTTACCAGGGGATGTAGTCAGTGCAGTTAGTATAGCTGTGTTTAAAAAAGGATTGGATATGTTCTTGGAGGAGAAGTCCATTACCTGCTATTAAGTTCACTTAGAGAATAGCCACTGCCATTAGCAATGGTTACATGGAATAGACTTAGTTTTTGGGTACTTGCCAGGTTCTTATGACCTGGATTGGCCACTGTTGGAAACAGGATGCTGGGCTTGATGGACCCTTGGTCTGACCCAGTATGGCATTTTCTTATGTTCTTATCTATTCTGCACTGATTCACAGTTTGTAATATAAATGACAAAGAAACCATACTGAATTTTATTTCTGTTGGTTTTCATGACCCACAACTTCTTGCTGCTGTCTACTATTAAACAAAACATGTCAAGATTTGTTGATTAAAATCTCTTTGCTGTATTTGATATATACACTATCTCACTGTTTTATCACATTTTTTTCTCTTTCTAAAGCTGAATTATTTCACTTGTTATAACATTGCATTTTTATGCATGGATTAGATTTGTTTTCATTTATTGGTTTTCAATTGCCATTTTCTTGTTTGACTACTGAATTGTTTCTATTCAGATTATTGTTTCCTCAAGCCATTTCTTCCTACTTTTACACATTGATGGTATTATCACGCTTCCCTTGATTATCCCCTCAGTTTATAGCAGCCAGCATTGACACAGAGAACAATTTTAAAAGGTATCTTCCTGGGTAAAATACCCTGTCTGAAAATAACCCTCATCAAAGGTGGCTAAGAGTACACGTGGGCTTCCATGTCCATGATTACGTCAAAATGCATTCCTGAGGGCTTGTTTAGGCTAAGTAGAGAAAACTGCATACATACATTTGTTTTTCAAATATATATGCTCTATTTTGTCCCCTTTTTTCATCACCTGCACAGATAGTTTGCAGATATGCATGCTGCAGTAGATACTTGCATAGTCGAATGGCTTTTAAAATACGCTCAGTGCACAGGAGTCCGATATATTTGTGCAACCCTTAATTAATGCACACGCCAAGCTTTTATAATTCACTTTTAAACTAGAGGAGAGAGAGAAAGGGTAATATTACAGGTATACCTGAAAGATATAAATAATGCACAAACGATGTGTATTTCTCAGCAGAAAGGATGTTCTAGGACAGGTGGTCTTGACATGAGAATCATAGGGAGTAAATTATGAAGTAGCATAAAATAATATTTGCTGACAAAAATGATGATGGATGAATGGCGCAACCTCCCAGTGGAGGCAATAGAGGCCAAAAGAGTGTCAGAATTCAAGAAAACATAGAATAAGTTAAAGGTCTTAGTCTAAGGAAGTCAAGGGGAAGATAGAGAGCAAGGTTTATTTAATTTTAAAAAAATTTCAAGTTCAAAGACCAATCAAAGCTGTGTACATACAGATAAAATATGCATAAAAACACAATCAAATAAAATAAAAATTAAACACAAAATGAAATAAAATAAAATATTACTATCCCCACTGCAGATAATTTTAGTATCAGCCTCACAAACATTATGTCCTCAAATCTACACGCCCTGTGAAAAGAGCCTCGTCTTAAGTTATTTTCAAAATCTTAGATAATCCAGTTCTTGGTGTGATGCTAAAGGTAGCTCATTCCACAGAGTAGGGGAAACCACTGATCTTACTTGGCACCTTCATATCATTTTAAAAGTGAACACCACAAGAAACGCCTCTTGACAAAATCGTAAATTTCACTGGGGTTGATAACATTTAACCTTCTCTTGCAAGAAATCTGGTGCCATACCTCTCAATACCTTAAATGTCATGATCAAGATCTTAAATTTTAACATGACTCCATAGGGAGCCAGTGTAGTATAGAGAGCATTAGGGATGTGAATCGTTTTTTGACGATTTAAAATATCGTCCGATATATTTTAAATCATCAAAAAATCGTTAGGGCCACGATACAATACCAATTCCCCCGATTTATCGTTAAAAAATCGTAAATCGGGGGAAGGGGGAGGGCATTTTCCGCCATTTTCCGTACGAAAACGATTCGCGGCAAGAAATCGCTCCCGGAACCCCGCTGGACTCCCAGGAAACTTTTGGCCAGCTTGGGGGGGGCCTCCTGACCCCCACAAGACTTGCCAAAAGTCCAGCGGGGGTCCGGAACGACCTCCTCCATCGAATCGTTTTTGTCTATGGCCGCCGCCATTTTGCGGTGGCCATTTTGAAAAATGGCGCCGGCTGAAGACAACACGATTCTATTGAGGGGACCGTTCCGGACCGCCGCCATTCTGGACCACCGCCGGATCCCCAGGTAATTTAAAGCATTGGGGGGGGGGGGGTTCGGGAGGGTGGGGGATTTAATTTAAAGGGTCGGGGGTGGGTTTTCGGGGGTTTTAGTGTGCCGGCTCACGATTTTAACGATTTTTCATGATAGTTTACACACCCAAATGGCAACAATACGATTCCCTCCCCCTCCCAGCCGAAATCGATCGTTAAGACAATCGAGGACATGATTCACATCTCTAGAGAGCATTTAATTTATTGGGGTCCTTCAACACTATTCTAGCCACCACATTTTGAGCAAACTGCAGTCTTTATAACAACTGCTTAGGTGAACTATCAGTAGAGCATTCAAATAATGCAAATGAGAGATGAACAAAGACTGAACAATAGACCTAAAATCAATTTCATCCAAAAATGGTTTCAATTTAGCTATCATTCTCAACTTCCCCAAAACTAATTGCACTCTCCTAGAGATTTGCACTTTTTCTTCCATTAAAGAATACACCTACTAAGGGACATTTTCCACCACCTCTATCACGGTAGAGCCTAACTTCAATGCCAATGGCATTATGTTAGGAATCCCAATCTTGAGTTCTTCTGTCTTAGGAGATTCAGAACTAACCTGTTCTGCTTAAACTAGTGTGCAATGATTCCTAAAAGATTATTAATCCTTTAAAAGAAATTCAAACCCATCATCATCTAAGGGAATCACCAGCTGAATATCATCCACATAGAGATACTTGTGAATACCCAAAGATCCTAACAGTTTCAAAAACATATTGAAAAATACAGGGGAAACTGGTGGGACTCCATAGTCAAATGTCATCCTTGATGATAAAAGTCCTCTTGTTAATACCTGATAGGATTTCCTCTTCAAAAATGACATAATCCATTGCAAACCTTCCCACAAATTCACATTTCACAACACCTTTGAATCAAAATAGAATGATCCATCAAGTCAAAAGCTGATGACGGATTGAGGAGAACTAAAACTACACCCTTCTCTTTATCCATTTTACACAAAATGTCATCAGCCACCAAGACTAAATTTATCTCGGTGCTGTGACCCTTATGAAATCCTCCTTGACATTTATCTAACCTGCTGTTAATTTGATTGATACTGTCTTAGTGTCTTCTCTATAGTTTTAGCCAAAAATAGAATAGATTTCACAAGCCTATAACTAGCGCAGCATCCTTTATCCAAATCAGATTTCTTTAATTATGGTGTAATAATTAAGTTGCTCAATCATCTTGGCACTACATCTTCTTCTAATATGCTTCATTACATGCTGTAAACTTATATCCAATAAAGACTACACATAACTAGCCAGACATTGATCTAACATATAATAAGTAGCTTGCAAGTGTGGAGGAAGCTGTTTAAATTCTATCAACTATCACATATAGTCTCTTCCCCCCACTTCAGTAATTTATCTTCTGTCAAAGGATATAAAAATGTTAGTTGTATTCCCAATCCTGATCACAAATTATCAAATTTCTTAATATAACAGAAGCTAAATCATCACTAGCTTGTATCATACTTTCAACACAGGAGTTCACCACCTCCAAACAATTTCTTTACTATTGAAAATAATATTTTAGAATTACACACATCCATCAAGATTAATCTGGAAAATCACTTCTTTTTAACTTTAACCACTGCTCTATGATAAGCATTGGCTTTCCTACGCCAGTTACTCCTTCTGATAGATGTACCATAATGCCACCATTTCCTCTCTAAACATTTAACTTCTTTAAGAACATAAGAAGTTACTATTATGGGTCAAGCCAAGGATCCATTAAACTCAGCATCCTGTTTTAAACAGTTGCCAATTCAGGATACAAGTACTCGGGAAGCACCCAAACATTATATAGATCCAGTGCTACTAATGCCAGTAATAAGCAGTGACTATTCCCTAAGTCATCTTGACTAATAAATATTTATGGACTTCTCCAGAAATTTGTCTAACCTTTTTTAAACAGGTAAGCTAACTGCCTCAAGCACATCCTCTGACAACGAATTCCAGAGCTTATCTGTACATTGAATGGAAAATAATTTTCTCTGATTAATAAAATATGCTACCTGCTAACTTCATGGAGTGCCCCTAGTTCTTCTATTATCTGAAAGAGTAAACAACTGATTCATATTTACCCATTCTAATCCTCTCATGATTTTGTAAACCTTCATCATAACTCCCCTTAACTGTCTCTTTTCCAAGTTGAACAGCCCTAACCTCTTTAGCCTTTCCTCAGAGGGGAGCCATTCCATCACCTTTATCAATTTGGTTGCCTTTCTCTGTACCTTCTCCAGTGCATCTATATCATTTTTGAGATGCAGTGACCAAAACTGAACACAGTACTTAAGATGCAATTTCACCATGGAATGATACAGAGGCATTATGACATTCTCTATTTTATTCACCATATGCTTCCTAATAATGCCAAACATTGTGTGTCAGATTTTCAAAGGCTATGCGCGTAACCTGAGAAAATCTGCCCCTGTGCGCGCCAAGCCTATTTTGCATAGGCTCAGTGGTGCGCGCAAGCCCCGGGACACGCGTATGTCCCGGGGCTTTGAAAAAAGGGGCGGGAAGGGGGTGGGTCTGGGGGCATGGTTGCGGACCATGGGCGGGCCCAGGGGGTGGGACCGGGGGCATGGTGGCAGTTCGGGGGTGGTCCAAGGGCGGGGCCGAATCCCCCGGCACAGCGGCCTGTGCTGGGGGATGGTGAGCTGGCCTCGGGCAGGCGTAACTTTTGAAATAAAGGTATGGGGGCAATTTAGATAGGGCTGGGGGTGGGTTAGATAGGGGAAGGGAGGGGAAGGTGAGGGGGGTGGCTGAAAAAAAGTTCTCTCCAAGGCCGCTCCGGCCACAGAGGGAACGGGGAAAGCCATCAAAGCTCCCCTCAGGCTCGGTGCGCGCAAGGTGCTCAGGTGGGCACCCCTTGCATGCGCCGAGCCCCGATTTTATAACATACATGTGGCAGCGCGAGCATATTATAATATCGAGAGTAGATTTGTTCGCGCCGGGTTGCACGAACAAAACTACGCCCGCACGTAGATTTTAAGATCTGGCCCTGTTTGCTTTTTTGACTGCTGCAGCACACTGAGCCAATGATTTTAATTTATTGTCCACTATGATGCCTAGATCTTTTTCCTGAGTGTAACTCGTAACATAAAATCTAACATTGTGTAACTACAGCACGGGTTATTTTTCCTATATGCATCACCTTGCACTTGTCCATGTTAAATTTCATCTGCCATTTGGATGCCCAGTCTTCCAATTTTGCAAGATCCTCCTGCAATTTATCACTATCCAGTTGTGATTTAACTAATCTGAATAATTGTGTGTCATCTGCAAATTTGATCACCTCACTCATCATTCCCCTTTCCAGATCATTTATAAATATATAAAAAATACTGGTCCAAATACAGATCGCTGAGGCACTCCACTGTTTATCTCTCTCCACTGAGCAAACTGACATTTTAATCCTACTCTATGTTTCCTGTCATTACCAATTTGTAATCCACATAAGTACATTGCCATCTATCTTCTGACTTTTTAATTTTCTTAGAAGCCTCTTATGGGAGACTTTGTCAAACATCTTCTGAAAATCCAAATACACTATATCCAGCAGTTCGCCTTTATCCACATGTTTATTTACAGTTGAAAAAAAATGTTGCAGATTTGTGAAGCAAGACTTCCCTTGGGTAAATCCATGCTGGCTGTGTCCCATTAAACCATGTCTATCTATGTGTTCTGTGATATGTTTTTTAGAATAGTTTCCACAATTTTTCCTAGCACTGAAGCTAGGCTATTGTTCTGGATCATCAGGATTACATTGGCCACCTTCCAGTCTTCAGGTACAATGGAAGATTTTAAGGATAGATTACAAATTACTAGCAATAGAACTGAATTTCATTTTTTAGTTCTTTCAAACCCTGGGGTCTATACCATCTGGTGCAGGTGATTTGCTATTTTTCACTTTGTCAATATGGCCTACATTTTCCTGATTCACCATGCTTAGGTTCAGTTCTCTGAATCATAACCCTTGAAAACTGTCTCTGGAATTGGTATCTCTCCAACATCTTTAGTTGTAAACACTGAAGTAAATAATTCATTTAGTCTTTTTGCTATGGCCTTATCTTCTCTAGGTCCACCTTTAACCTCTCGCTCATCTAACATTCCAACCAACTCCCTCACAGGCTTCCTGTTTCTGATATATTTTCAAAAAATTATTATGAGTTTTTGCCTCTATAGCCAGCTTCTTTTCAAATTCTCTTAGCCTGTCATGTCACTGTTTTACATTTAATTTGCCAGTGCTTATGCTTTTTATTATTTTCTTCAGATGGATCCTTTTTTCAATTTTTGAATGAAGGATTTTTGGCTAAAATAGCCTTTTTCACTTCTCTTTTTAACAAAGTTGGAAGTTGTTTGGTCTTCCTTCCAACCTTCTTAATGCATGGAATACATCTGGACTGCAATTCTAAGATGGTATTTTTAAATAATGCCCACACCACTTGTACACTCTTAACCTCTGTAGCTGTAACTTTCAGTTTTTTTCTGTCTTCATTTTAATTTTTATTGATTGTGTTATGCTATATGTTATTTGATTTTTATATTGTGTATTTTATACAGTAAACCACCCAGAACAAATGTCTGGTGATTGGATGGATTAGAAATCACAGCAAAAAAATAATAAATAAATAAATGCAATTTTTGTCAAACTCTCCTTTTGAAAGTTTAGTGCTAGAGCTGTGAATTCACGTATTTTTCCCCCTACCAATCATTAGCTCAAATTTGATCATGCTATGAGCACGATTGCCAAGTGGCTCCACGATGTTACCTCTCTCACCAATTCCTACATTACACTAAGGGCCTGATTTTAAAAAGCATCTACTCAAGTAAAACTGGGTTTTACTTGAGTAAATGCACTTTACTCGAGTAAATGGCTTTTGAAAATTACTATAATAGTTACATTTATGCGCTTAACTCCTTTTGAAAATCATCCCCTGTGAATTAGTTATAAAATAGCTCCCTCCTTTGTTGGTTCCTGAACCAATTGCTGCATGAAGCAGTCATTTATTTCATGCAGGAACTTTATCTCTCTAACCCCGGGATTCATCATTCTGCCCATAGGCAAAAAGGGGCAGGGAGCAGAAAGTTTGCAGCCGGCCGCATCACGGCGGTGCATTTTCACCCACTGTGTTTGCGGCTGGGCCACACACTTTCACCCCCATAGCACCACAGAAAGTGTTGTAATTTCCTATGTTACTGATGGCGATAATGTGGAAAACATTCATGAATGAGATTTCTACCCCGGATCTTTATCCTGTGGATCTCTATGCCATCCCAAACATAAAACACCACCCAACCCCCAAGTTGATCCTCTTTATCATAGTGGTATAATTTGTACCCTGGTATAGCACTGTTCCAATGGTTATCCTCCTTCCACCAGGTCTCTGTGTTGCAAATTATGCCTACCTCTTCATTCAGTGCTATACTTTCCAACTCTCCCTTCTTGCTTCTTAGACTTCTGGCATTGGCTACAGAAATTTCAAAATATGTTTTTTGTTTGCATTAACAGCCTGCTTTTCAGTTGACAGGGTTAATTTTAAATCTTTTAACTCAGGTGGTTCTTTACATATAGGGCACTGGCACTAGAGATGTGCTTCGGGTAAAAAATTTGTATCGGCCCCTCCCACACACACACACACGGGAATTTTGTTTTTCCTGTGGTTCAGGGTTTTTTTTCGGGGGCCCCGATTTTTGGGTTAGTGTGCACTATCGGGAGTTAGTGCATACTAACCTGGCAGAGTTATCGGGAGATGGAAAAAATCCCCAAATCCAAAAAATTAGTCTCTCAAAATCATGAACAATCAAGCCACTTCTTCTGGAATGTAAAAATTCTTAGATATAACTGCCTCTTGCTTTAATCCTTTACCAGAGGCAAGAAAAAAAATCCACTTCCAGTCCATCCAGACACCAGGAAAAATCCCTTCTGTAGGAACTGGCTCCAATAGAAGTCTCAAAATAGCAAAAATCCTCTAAACTCCAAAGCTGCTCTTTTAGTCTCCTTTACCACCAAGCAAAGAAATCCTCTCTCCTCCTGTTCAGTCCACCTAGGAGATGGCAAAGATCCAAATCACATGCTAGGTGGAGATTTGATAGTCCGCTTAAGCTTTCTCAAGTGCAAAGGAGGAGCCCCAAAAATTGCCCTCTCCCTACTATACTAAAAAACGAAGCAAAATCTTAGTGATAGACAAAGCCAAATCACACTAACAATAAAATCAAGAACTATAACACATCAATCATAGTAGCCTAGTGGATAGAGCAAAAGGCTGAAACTAGGGAAGCCAGAGTTCAAATCCTACTGACATTTCTTGTGATTTTGGGAAATTCAAGTCACCCTCTATTGTCTCAAGTACAAGTTTAGATTGTAAGCATTCTGGGGATAGGAAAATATCTACAGTACCTGAATGCAATCTGCTTTGAAATGTAACAGAATATACATAAAAAATAGTAAAGATAGAATGAAAGTTGCCTTGAAAGATAAGGATTGGGATTGATAACCCCAGCTGAGAGGAGAAGGAGAAGCAGGAGCACACAGAGAAGAGATGCGGAGGTGTCATGGTAGTGAGAAAGATGAGATGCTCTCAGGGAGAGTGGAGACTGAGATACCTGGATGAGGGGAAGAAAACATGGACAGGACAGAAGACAAAAAGGCCGGTGAGGTGAAGTATGCTGAGAATGATGACAGTAGGGGGTTGTGAATGTTGCCTTTGCAGCATTCATAGCTACAGCTGACTCAGAAAGCAGAAGAGAAGACCCAACTTGTGGATGAAACCAGGAGCCTTCCACATGGCAGCACACAGCACTGTCACTGAGATAGAGGACTGGCTCCTCTCCTCTTTTAGATTTTATTAACATGATGCTTCTAATGAAGCCCAGTGTAACTGCAGGTGTGTGAGCTGGGCTAAAGCTTTCTTTACAGAAATGCAGATCCATATGGAAGTGCAATGAAATCCATGCATGCAGTAACATCATAAGTCCAGTACTCACTATTGAAGTACTAGCTTGAAAACTAAAAATGTAAGCACATTTTAAAGCATCCACTGTTTAAAAAATAGTAGCCTCATGTGATGATTGCAGTGCCCCTTAATACTCATATTCTTAAGGAATAAAATAGACCTTATTTCTTCAACTGTATAACCCTGATTGGCACTTCGTGCCCTTTGGTATGTTTGAGCATCTCATTGAATAAAAGATGATTTTTTTTTTTAAAAAACCTTTTAGTAGTCCTCCTTCAAGAAATATGTGTCAGTATGTGCATGCTTGGTATTTGTGCAATATAGCTATACAGTGCAATACATTGATCATGTTCATCTGTGCAGGAGAAAATCAGAACTCTCCTCCAGGCTGGCAAGGAGAAGATAGGTAATGAATACAAAGACATTGCTTTAAGCATGCAATGCGAGACCTTTCTTCTTTGCCCATTCCTTCTGAGCGTGCTTTCCCATAATGTGTGTTTATATGTGTCTGGGGATTGTTTAACTGGGCCTTCCAAATTGTTTTGGCATGGCTCCGTTCTCTTCCTTTTCCATTATTATTTCATGTTTTTAAGGGAACTCAGTGAACAGCAGACAAAATGCTAGAGCTGGCATTATACACTGGCATAAATGCAAGAAGGAATTTTTTTTTTTTTCTGTTTAGTTGAACTGCAGGGATTCTATCATCCTTTGAGCAGAATCTTATTTTTGCTATTCCCTTATTTCTTTGACAGTGGAGAGATCTCTGAGGATATTAAACTGCCAGATGAAGAAAAGTACAGGCTTAAATGCAAAGCATTTGGGTTAGACATAAGAAGTCCCATCTTCATTTGTGGAACAAATGCAAATCAGATAATATAAATAAGAAAAATAGAGAGTGATATCAATGTTATCACTTTAATCCCTAGATATATCACTGCCTTTCTTTTCTTTCCAAAACTTTACATCTGTTTGTGTTATTGCCATATTGCTGATATTTCTTATGTTGCCTTATTCAGTCCTAATTTCATTTTTATTTCATTTATTTACATCTATTATTTGCCTCTATGGACAATACAACATAATTCACAACATGAAATTATACAGTTTATATTCGTATACATAAAGGGCCGGATTTAAAAGCTCTACATGCATAAATCAGCTTACGCGCACCGGGCCTATTTTATAAAGGTCTGGCGACGCGCATAAAGCCCCGGGACACATCTAAGTCCCAGGGCTTTACTAAAAGGGTGGTCCGGGGGTGGGACGGGGTGGGGTGGGGGCATGGCCAGAGGCCTCCGGCACAGCAGCCATTTGCTGCTGTAAGAGAGGATCACATGCCGGCAGGCTGACAGCGTGCACAACCTGCGCCTGCCTTCAGGTAGACGCAAAAGATATTCAAAGAATTTAGGGTGGGTTAGAGTAGGGCTAGTGGGAAAGGTTAGGGGAAGGGGAGGGAAGCTTAGGTTAGGGGGAAGGGAAGTTCCCTCACAAGCCACTCCAATTTTGGAGCGGCCTGGAAGGGAACAGGGGAAGCCCGCGGGCATCGGCGCACACGAGGTGCACTAGTGTGCACCCCCTTGCACGCGCTGACCCCCAATTTTATAATAAGCGCATGTCTGCACGCGCATGTTATAAAATCGGGCTTGCATTTGAAAATCTACCCCAAAATGTGATCATTCATAAATGAGCATCATCATCAGCATGCATAATCAACACCCACATTCTCCACCTATCAATAACCTCCCAACCTTAATTAAGTATAAAAATGAGCCTCTTCCGATGAACACAAGGGGAGCAATTACATCATTTCTTAATATATTTCCCTTCTCAAATCCTCTGCTACTCATATCGCAGCTTACCCACAGCTTTCATAATTGTTCATCCTATTTAAATGTCAACTAGCATTAAAATCATCTTTGTAACCAGAAGACTGGAGGGTTGTCAATGTAATGCCAATTTTTAAAAATGATCAAGGGGTGATCCAGGAAACTACAGACCAGTGAGTCGGACGTCTGTGCCAAGAAAAATGGTGGAAACTTTCATAAAGAGCAAAATTGCTGAATATATAGATGAGCATAGTTTAATGGGACAAAGCCAACATGGATTTAGCAAAGGGAAGTCTTGCCTCATCAATCTGCTATGTTTTTTTAAAGGCATAAATAAATGTGGATAAAAGTGAGCCAGCTGACATAGTGTTGGATTTCCAGAAAGCATTCGTCAAAGTCCCTCATGAGAGACGTCTTAGGAAATTAAAATTTATGGGATAGGAGGCAGTGACCTATTGTGGAGTGTGAACTGGTTAAAAGACAACACTGAGTGTAGGACTAAATGGTAAATTTTCCCAAGGGAGAAAGGTGGAGTTCCACAGGGATCTATTCTGTGACTGCTGCTTTTTAATATGTTCACAAGGAACCTGAAAATGGGAACAATGAATGATGTGATCAAATTTGCTGATGACACAACATTATTCAAACTTGTAAGAAACCTGATGTAGGATGACACTACTGCCCTAGTGCTGGGACTGCAATAGCCTGATTCATGTGCTGCATTAACTTGTTGAAATTGTTGAGGAAAGTATGCAGTGGACACTTGAAAGTTTAGCAGATTTGTATGCCACAAACACAAACAACAAGGCCACCTGGCATGAGTTTGCTATAATTCCCAACTGGCTATTCATCACATGCACCCTTAACACCAGGATTTGGTTTGGTGCCTTAGAGTGGAGTCCAGTTACCTCTCTCCTTTGCTGTGCAGGATTGAGTCTTCTTGTTTACATTCCTTTCGATGAGTCACCAGATCCTTCTGTTGCACCAGTGGACTTACCAGGTGATTGGGGTCTTTTCCTACTACAGGAAAAAGAAGAACTGGAGAGGACCCAGATAGTTGTCTTTAGTCCCCATATGGATATCACTCAATGCTCAGAAATGCTTCTGGACCAACTTTGACCAGAGGCAATGACAACACCAAGGCCAATTTCTTTGCTTTCTTTCACTGGCCATTCAGTCTCCTTAAAAGGGGTCACATCTGTGTTGGTGGAGAATCTTGACAAATGTTTGCAGTTGCTTCTATTCCTTGGCTGCCTTTAAGGGCCCCATCTCTTTTAGGAAGAAACTGATTAGCTTACTATTGGTTAATTGTCCATATCTGGCGAAGTATTGCTAGGTAAATTCAAAGATTTTCCTTGCTGAACATAGAATGTTTCACAAAGAACATAAGAACATAAGAAATTGCCATGCTGGGTCAGACCAAGGGTCCATCAAGCCCAGCATCCTGTTTCCAACAGAGGACAATCCAGGCTACAAGAACATGGCAATTACCCAAACACTAAGAAGATCCCATGCTACTGATGCTAGTAATCACCAACCAACCTCTTTCCCTTTATGTAAATAATCTCCAACACCCACTCTTCAGGGGAACCCTTGCTCAGTGGTTTTGTGCGGTGGCTATTTTACGGGGCTATAAAGAGGGACTATTACAAAGTGATTTTCCTGAAACATAGCCACCACACAAAACCACTGATGCTAGTAATAGCAGAGGCCATTCCCTAAAGTCAACTTGATTAATAGCAGTTAATGGACTTCTCCTCCAAGAACTTATCCAAACCTTTTTTTAAAACCAGCTACACTAACTGCACTAACCTGGCAACAAATTCCAGTGCTTAATTGTACATTGAGTAAAATAATTTTCTCAGATTAATCTTAAATGTGCTACTTGCTAACTTCATGGAGTACCCCTTAGTCCTTCTATTATCCCAAAGTGTAAATAACCGATTCACATCTACTCATTCTAGACCTTTCATGATTTTAAAGAACTCTAACACGTTTCCCCTCAGCTGACTCCTCTCCAAGCTGAACAGCCCTAACATCTTTAGCCTTTCCTCAGAGGGAAGCTGTTCCATCCCCTTTATCATTTTGGTTGCCCTTCTCTGTACGTTCTCCAGTGCAACTATATCTTTTTTGAGATGTGGTGACCAGAAGTGTACACAGTATTCAAGATGCGGTCTCACCATGGTGGAGCGATACAGAGACATTATGTCATTTGCATGGGTTATTTTTCCCTATATGCAACACCTTGCACTTGGATGATTTTAATGATAGGTTACAAATTTAATCTGCCATTTGGATGCCCAATCTTCCAGTCTTGCAAATGCCTCCTGCAATTTATCACAATCCACTTGTGATTTAACTACTCAATAATTTTGTATCATCTGCAAATTTGATAACCTCACTTGTCATACTCCTTTCCAGAGGATTTATAAATATACTAGTGGTACCCGGCCACGCATTGCAGTGGCAGAGTCAGTCAGGTTCTTTACCCTCCCTCCCCCTTCCCCTTGCTCATTTACCTCAGTCACTCATCCTCCTCCCCCTTGGTTACTCACCCCCCCCTTCCCTCCCCTCCCCTGTCCCCACTCCAACTCTCTCCCCTCACACTCACCTCTCCCCTCATTCTCCCTCCCCTGACACTCACCTCCCCCCTCATTCTCCCTCCCCTCACTGTCACCTCCCCCCGCCTACTGCCTACCCTTCAGATCAGAAAACCTTTGTCTTTCTATTTCTGTGGGAACCCCCCCCACCCAAAAAAAACAACCCAATCCCAACCCTTTAAATCAAATAATAACCCCCCACCCTCCTGCCCCCTCCAAAGACCTGGGAAATTAAAATTGTTGGTGCTACATGTGGTCTGTCCCTGGGCGTCTGTGCGCGTTATGTAGCCAAATAGGGGAGTGCTTAACCAAATTTGCACTTCCGAATTTGTTTTGTGGTCTGGGGAGGGCTATTTTGGTGTGTTCCCAAGATCGTGCAAGTTTAGTGTATGTATTTGTGTGTAAACCTCCCCCTTCCCCCAAAAAACAACTGTATGAGAAAAGTTCTCTTAAACTAACCCCCTCACACTCTCCTGCCCCCCTCCCCCAGCCCTGCGAAAAACAGTAGCCCCCCCTGCCCCCCCCCAGAGTTGCTGAATGAATGAAACCTGCCCCCCCCTCGTGACCCCTCCCCAAGATGTTTGCAATAAATTCATTACCACCCCCCACCCTCCAGACCCCCCGAGACCTGATAAAAATGTCTGTCGGTGGAGCGGGTGTTCAGGAGCGGTCCGGGAGCGATGTATTGGCGTTGGTCCATCGGCTACGAGCACTGAAACAGGTTCCGACAGCCCTTTGCCCTTACTATGTCAGTGGGGTGGAGCAATGGCAGTGGTAGGTCCTCTGACATAGTAAGGGCAAAGGTCCGCCAGCTGCCAGTCCTGAAAATGGCGCCGAGGGACCCTCGCCCTTACTATGTCACATGGGCTACTGCCGCCATTGGTGTCCCCAAGTGGCATAGTAAGGGAAAGGGCCGTCGATGCCATGTTGAGTGCTGGCAGCCGACGGCCGTAGTGCAGGAGATGTGTCCCGGACCGGTCCTGGCCCTCCAGACCTCTGTCTGGTTTTGTGTGTGTTGTGAGGGCCTGGGAAGTAAATAAATTTGGCATGTGTGTGGGGGGTGTGAGGAGGGTGGTTTTGTGTGGGTTGGGAGGCTGTGGGAAGTAAATCAATTTGGCATGTGTGTGGGGGGCGTGAGGAGGGTGGTGGGTGTATTTTATTTGTAAAGGAAATAGTTATCTTCTGGCGAAAAAAGTGCGCAAATGTGTTAAAATGGAAGTGAAACGTGGACCTGGACTGGTGAAATGATTAGTGTAGCGTGTGTTACTGTAAGGTGTAACAGATGGCGCTTATGTCCAGCAGATGTCGCTGTTTTCTCGAAAAAATTTTCAAACCTATTTTACCTGTCACAGGTGTGACATATCTGTAATGTAAATACAGAAGAACCTTCCTGTATGCGAAATGAAGACTGTGTCCAATTTGAAAGCAATCGGTTCAGTGGTTTCTGAGATTAGCGATTTTGTCCAAACTATTTAACATTTTTATTTATATAAGAAGATGTGATGTGTGGGGGATGGGTGTCTGTGAATGTGATGTGTGGGGGATGGGTGTGTGTGAATGTGATATGTGGGGGATGGGGGGATGTGAATTTATTTATAATGTGTTGTGTGGGGGCTGGGCGTCTGTGCCTTTCTTTCTCCTGGGCTGTGTGGGGGCTGGGTGTGTGACTGTGTTGTGTGGGGGCCTGGGAGTCATGTCTGTGGGGCTGGCGTCTGTGCTTTCTTTCTCCTGTGCTGTGTGGGGGCTGGGTGTGCCTGTGCTGTGTGGGGGCTGGGCTGTGAATTTCTTTACTCCTGTGCTGTATGGGGCTGGGCGTCTGTGTTCTTTCTCCTGTGCTGTGTGGGCTGGGTCCTGTGCTGTGCTATGTGGGTCTGGGTGTCTGTGAATGTGCTGTGTGCGGGTGGGCGTCTGTGCCTTCTTTCTCCTGTGCTGTGTGGGGCTGCGTGTGTGCCTGTGCTGTTGGGGGCTGGGCGTCTGTGCCTGTCTTTCTCCTGTTCTGTATGGGGTTGGGAGTCTATGCCTTTCTTCTACCTGTGATGTGTGGGGTGGGTGTGTGTGATGTGATGTGTGAGGGATGGGTGTGTGATGTGATTGTGCGGGATGGGTGTGTGTGCAATGTGATGTGGGGGATGGATTGTGTCGGGGATGGCTGTGTGAATGTGATGACTGTGTGTGAATGTGATGTGTGAGGGATGGGAGTATGTGAATTTGAAATGATTAGTGTAGCGTGTGTTACTGTAAGGTGTAACAGATGGCGCTTACGTCCAGCAGATGTCGCTGTTTTCTCAAAAAAAATTTTAAACCTATTTTACCTGTCACAGGTGTGACATATCTGTAATGTAAGTACAGAAGAACCTTCCTGTATGCGAAATGAAGTTGTGTCCAAATTGAAAGCATCGGTTCAGTGGTTTCTGAGATTAGCAATTTTGTCCAAACTATTTAACATTTTTATTTATATAGATTGAAAAGCATCAGTCCAAGTACAGATCCCTGAGACACTCCACTGTTTACCCTTTTCCACTGCAAAAATTGACCATTTAATCCTACTCTCTGTTTCCTGTCTTTTAACCAGTTTGTAATCCACTAAAGGACATCGCCTCCAATCTCATGCCTTTTTAGTTTTCTTAGAAGCCTCTTATGAATGAGCTTCTCAAACGCCTTTTGAAAATCCAAATACACTACATCTGCTGGTTCACCTTTATCCACATGTTTATTAATCCCTTCAAAAAAATGAAGCAGATTTGTTAGACAAAACTTCCCTTGGGTAAATCCATGTTGACTGTGTCCCATTAAACCATGTCTTTCTTTATGCTCTACAATTTTGATCTTTAGAATAGTTTCCACTATTTTTCC
This sequence comes from Rhinatrema bivittatum, assembly GCF_901001135.1. Lineage (NCBI taxonomy): Eukaryota > Metazoa > Chordata > Amphibia > Gymnophiona > Rhinatrematidae > Rhinatrema > Rhinatrema bivittatum. Next base: position 589,762,452 of record NC_042615.1, read on the forward strand.
CGGCACTGAAGTCAGGCTCACTGGTCTATTCTTTCCCGGATCACCACTGGAGCCCTTTTTAAATATTGGGGTTATACTGGCCACCCTCCAGTCTTCAGGTACAATGGATGATTTTAATGATAGGTTACAAATTTTAACTAATAGATCTGACATTTCATTTTTTAGTTCATTCAGCACCCTGGGATGCATACCATCTGGTCCAGGTGATTTGCTACTCTTTAGTTTGTCAATCTGGCCTACCACATCTTCTAGGTTCACCGTGATTTGGTTCAGTTTGTCTTACTCATCATCCTTGAAAACCATCTCCGGAACTGATAATTCCCTAACATCCTCATTAGTAAACATAGAAGCAAAGAATTAATTTAATCTTTCTGCAATGGCCTTAACTTCCCTGAGAACCCCTTTAACCTTTTGGTCATCTAAGGATCCAACAGACTACCTCTCAGGTTTCTTACTTCAGATATATTTTTAAAAGTTTTTATTAAGAGTTTTTGCCTCTGTGGCCAACTTCATTTCAAATTCTCTCTTCGCCTGTCTTATCAATGTTTTACATTTAACTTGACAATGCTTATGCTTTTTCCTATTTTCTTCAGATGGATTCTTCTTCCAATTTTTGAAGGATGTTATTTGGCTAAAATAGCCTCTTTCACCTCACCATTTAACCATGCCAGTAATCATTTTGCCTTCCTTCCACCTCTCTTAATGCATGGAATACATCTGGAATGCACATCTAAGAATGTATTTTTAAACAATGTAAATGCCTGTTGAACACTTTTAACCTTTGTAGCTGCACCTTTCAGTTTTTTTCTAACTATTTTCCTCATTTTATCAAAGTTTCCATTTTGAAAATTTAGAGTTAGAGCTGTAGATTTACTTATTGTCCCCCTTCCAGTTATTAGTTCAAATTTGAACTAATGTGGGTTAAATAGGTGCTATTTAACGTCCAAGTGCAGGTTATACAGTGCATACACTGTATTGCATCGGCCCCTATGTGTTTCGAAAACATCTGCTTCAGGGGTGTCTATGACTACTGTAGTTTTTCCAGTTCTTAATAGCCAATAAGAGGTCAGAATATAGCATGCTATACTGTGCATGCTGGAGAGCTGGTTGGAACTGTGTGGAACTAGGCAGAGCACTGAAGGCCTTGCTGAAAGCTGATTGTTTTATACTGTTAATAAATATGTCAACTGAAAAAAATGCTTAATGGCTGGCAGCTGGAATATGTCCTTGAAAGTGTGAAAAAAAAGTAACCAGGAAGACTGCAAGAAACTAGGAAGTCATTTTTTTTCCATTATCTACTATGAGGTCAATTTTAAAAGCACTGCTTGCCCAAAAAAACCCCACATACACATGCTTGTGGGCTGCACGCAAGCAACACAGATTTTAAAAGCCATGATTTGTACACTTATGTACCCATGTGTGCAAAACATAAGGGGGTGGAAAAGGGACAGGGTATTCTGGGATGGGGTCAACAGTGCTCGTCGGCTTGTTAGCAGTAGAACTTTACTGCTTTTCCTGATGAGGAGCAAGTCTGTAGATCTTGCATTTTAGGGCTTACAGGACATGGAGAGGGAACTAAGTCAATCGGGGGGCATGCAGGATGAAGAACCAGAGGGGTTTGGAAGACCTTGATATTGACTGGGCAAACTGGTGAACTAATTGGAAGAACCTGGAATGTCCTTCACAGGAGCATGTTTAAAATTAGCCTACATTTGTGCATTAAAGCCAGCAAAGTCCATTGGAAGATAGGCAAAGTAGGAGCAATCTTACGTGCAGTAGGCATATTTTAAATCAGATATGTGCAAGTGCATGCATGATTTAAAATTAGAGGTACAATCTGCCGGTACACGTGTGTATGAGCACACATGCGCTCATTTTAAAATAGGCCTGTATGTTAAAATGATTAACAGGATAATAATAACTGGTGCAATGTAACTCATTTAGGGACTAAAGCTGGTCCCTTTTCCTCTGATGGTTCTCTGAAAGCATTGTTTAGTACTCTTTAGAGTCTTCTTAGCTAATACAGTATTTTCCTTCAAATTGTATTGTTCAGTTTTAGACTGAATGACGTATGTGTTTGTGGTAGATGAAGGCGTAGTTGATGTGCACTATTGAATTGGAGTTCTATCATTAGAATTCTATTATGGTAACACATTGGGGTACATTTTAAGAAACAGCGCACCAGCGTACTTTTGTTCACGCACCAGGCACGAACAAAAATATGCTGAATTTTATAAGATACGCGCGTAGTCGCGCGTTTCTTATAAAATCCGGGGTCGGCGCTCACAAGGGGGTGCACATTTGTGCACCTTGCACGCGCCGAGCCCTGTGCGCGCTGCCCGTTCCCTCCGAGGCCGCTCCGATTTCGGAGCGGCCTCGAAGGGAACTTTCCTTCCACCCACCCGTACCTTCCCCTACCTAATCCACCCCCCCCGGCCCTATCTAAACCCTCCCCCCACCTTTATTCTAAAAGTTACGCCTGCCTCCGGCAAGCATAACTCACACACACCAGCGGGCTGCTGGAGCGCCATCTCCCGATCTGGGGGCTGTTCCGGAGGCCTCAGCCGCGCCCCCGGAACGCCCCCGGGGCGGCATCATGCCCCCGACACGCCCCCAGGAACGCCCCGATCGTCGCACCGCCCATCCGACACGCCCCCGACACGCCTCCCTAGCGAAGCCCCGGGACTTACGCACGCCCCGGGGCTTGCGAGCGCCGCCAAGCCTATGCAAAATAGGCTTGGCGTGCGCAGGGGGGTTTTAAAAGGGTTATGCGCGTACCTTATGCGTGTAACCCTTTTAAAATCTGGCCCTATATTTTTAAATAAATTGACTAAATTATGTTTTTTTCTTACTTGTGTAAGAAAATTTGAAGCAGCAAGGATAATTCTCCAGATCTTGGTGAGCAACCTGTACACCCTCTCTCCTGCATATTCAGGTTCACCTGGATGACAGACATGGTTGCCAGATGCCAAAAATGTTTACAGCCCAATCACTCACAAAATCTAGCCAAAAGTAGCCCAAAGTTGTAAAAATATTTTTTATTATGTACAATTGTACAAACATTCCTGCATTGTGTGCATACAAGTTTACAAAATTAACAATGTATATAAAAAAGTTTGAAAAGATTGATAGAAAAGTATAAAAAGTATAAAAATCAAGGTTGTCATGTTCAGTGTTGCCATAACATAAAGTTCATCTGAGTGCTGTGCAGAGCTGCGCCATTCAAGATGTATTGGGATCAAGTCCAGGTTGGGGACCTGACACCCCCCCCCCCCCCCCCAGGGCATATATTCAAAACTAAAAACAAGGAAACTCTTAATATTACCAATTTTTTAACCTTGTCTTGCAATAACCCACTAATCGACAACACATCAGCAAGCCAGACGGACAGCTCTATCATGTGCGAGTCAGACAAAAAATGTATTTGGTCTTTTTGAATTGCAAATGAAAAAGCTATTGGAAAACACAAATGTTCAAGGGTTAATGGTCGTGTTAATTGTGATCTAAGTCCAACAGCGGCCGTTTTTTCACATATAACTTCATCAAGAGCACTATGATCACATTGTAAACTCCAATTCAGACAAACTGACTTCACTACTAGTGACTTTGTTAATGCATTTGAGCAAACTAGAAACAACATAAAAAAACATGTCAAATTTGCTAAAATAAAGTCTTTATAAAAGTTGAAAAATAATACTTACCGGTATCTTTTAGAAGACATTGTACCATTGATGAGGGACAAACTTGTCTCACAGTGGTTTCACAAAGAGGAATGTCGGGAACATCCATTAGGGATGTGAATCGTGCTTCTGATGATTGAAAATATCGTTCGATATTTTCAAAGTCGTCAGAAATCGGGGGCCATCCAGTGCTCCTACCATGTGACAGGGGCCGGCCAATGGCATGGATACCCTGTCACATGGTAAGGGCAAAGGGCCATCAGCGCCATTTTTATTAGTGGCAGCCGACGGCCCGAGAGCGGGAGATTGCTCCTGGGACTTCCACTGGACCACCAGGCACTTGTAAAAAGTTTTTTGGGGGGGGGGGGTTCAGGAGGGTGGGGGAAGCTAAGGGATCAGTTTTAAAGGGTCGGGGTGGGTTTTTTGTTTATCAGCTCGGGCCCAGCCGATAAACAAAAACGGGATCGGGCCGCACGAAAAAAAATTAACGATGTGAATCGGAATCGGAACCGATTCCGGTTCCGATTCATATCTCTAACATCCATCTTGTTATTGTGAAGCATTCTGTTTGAAGGTACACTTATTGATCTAGATTAAAACATCTATGACATCACTATAAGATGTTTTTTTCTTATTGGTTACATTAGCATACGTCATCACGTGATTTGTATGTTCAGTGTCTATATAACTATATAACAGGATGGCTGTTCCTGACTCTCTCTTTGTGAAACCACTGTTTGGCTTAGATCACAATTAACATGACTATTAACCCTTGAACATTTGTGTTTTACAATAGCTTTTTTATTTGGAAATCAAAAAGTCTAAAAAAAATGTTTTGTCTGATCTGCACATGATGGAGCTGTCTGGGTGACTCTTGCACAGCAGGGCACACCATCTGACTTGCTGATGCATTGTTGATTAGAGGGTTATTCCAAGAAAAGGCTAAATAATTGGTAACATTCAGAGTGTCCTTGTTTTTGATTTGCTTCATGTGGAAATTCTAGGCTCTTTGGAGATTATTATTGTATACATTCAAAAGCCATATAGACAGATAATTAGAAAGTTATCCATCTAAATGGCTTAGGCATATTTTAAAATGCTTACCCGACTTAATTCTAGCTGGCTAGCAAATTATCTGGCTAGAATTTAGCCAGGTAAGTTGGGGGGCATTCCTAAGGGGGGGGGAGGGGGAGTGGGTGTTCTGGGGAGGAGCTGAGTTAGCCAGATTTGTTAACTGGCTATCTCAGATATTTGGCCATAGACAAGTCTAATGTTATCTGGATGCCACATATCCGGCTAACTGTGACTTATATTGGTATCCAGCTAACTTAACTAGCTGCTTAGCAGCTGAATATTTAGCCCTATATATTTTTATCCCGGCCATGCTGGCCCCTGCACATTCAGTGAAATATTGCGAAAGCAAGTGAGAATTTAAAAAAAATGTATGTGTTGTTACACACAGTTTGGGTTTGGGTTTGAAAAATGTGCTTGCAAATATGTGGCATGCACGGGAATTGTTTGAGATTCATTAGTGGAGTTGCAGAAGTGCCACATAAAAAATCAAGTCTGTTCTGTTCAGAATTGCTATTTTTTATTTTATTTTTTTTACATCTGTACATATCGGATGTAAAACGAATCAGCATAGATGGTCTTGGCTCAAAACTGTTACAGCACAAATTTTTTCAGGACATACATGCATGAATGTGTAATATTGCCTCCAGTGGGTTCTTGTTGCATTCTGTTTCTCAGTTTTGTTTTGATAATGTTAATCTGAAAGTTCTTTCAACAGCAGCATTGCTGAAAGGTGAAGAGTCATAACGCAAAATGACCTACTTCATACAAGTCAAGTTCCCTTGCTGCATCTGTATGGTTGATGACATTGGCACAAAATGTTTCTACATTCAAATTGTCTATGTTTGACCATGATATTAATTGAAGTTTATTCCACTGTTCTTCAAGTAACCAAAGGTTTTCTTTTCTAGTAGACAGTGACAAACATGAGAGCTTAGACAAAGTTGATCTTTTCAGACTGAGAATGATGGATGGGCTCAAATCAGCTAAGGATTCCAACAGAGCACATTTAATGGAAGTTCTTTCTGCATCTGCCTCAATATTTCAATCAGATAGGTTCGGCATCATGTCTTTATATCCTCTGCTATTGGAGACCAATTCATATTCATGTCCAATAATATAACATGAAATTCAGTCCCAAAATTAACTGCACCAATTGGTAGATGATTGGCTTCATTTTCAATATCATAAGCTAGTCCTGCTGTCCAGGTATTAACAACAACTGGCTGCATCACCCGTGCCATAATAGCATGATGCCCACTAGTTCTATCAATCTAATCGAACTACCTTTTTCAAGTTTGAACAGTTTGTTCACTCATGACAGCTGGTTTAGTATCGGTCATAGAAATTTAAGGTACAGTTTGTCATTGGGTGCACAGTACATCTGAAATTGCAGTTCTGCAGTGTAATTCCTTTCTGTATCTTTCACTAGCAAAAGTGAAGCTTTAGCTCTTCATACTGGTCCAAAATGCATTAAACATATGGTCCAATTGAAAGCCATTTTATAATCGGACAACTTCAAAATTTCAGGGGTTCTTCTCCAACATTTATGCATGAATAGATACTTCTATACTTCTTTTGGTGAACAGTACTATGTGAGAACCAGTTGTATGTTTCAGATAGCATAAATTCAACATCACAAGGCATTATTTTAAGAGCATATGAGGAGCATAGCTGTATGGAATGGCAAATACACTTGATGTGAACAACTATAGGATTTATCTCCCTGAACCTTGTTATGACTGAACTTGTATAGCCAGACAATGTATTACACCCATCTGTTGCCCTATGCACTTATCACTTGATAGTTTCTTATCATTCAGGAACTTCATTAATGCACTAAAAATTGCTTCTGCTGTTCCGGTCTCAACCAAAATCATGCCAAAAAAAGTAGTAACAACTTCACACATCCTCAAACTGTATAAACAAACCATGATGCATAGTTGTTTCTCAGTTATTATATTGGTACTTTCATCAATGATAAGTGAGTATAGTACATCTTTTAATTCCTGCATTATATATTCCTGTATTGATGGACTGAGAACATGCTTAATCAAAGATGTGCATTTTGTACGATGGACCATCAGGTCTTTTCTAGATATATTCCTAACTAATTCCCCCATGTGATCTACTGTTGACACACTTGAATGGCATGCAATGTGCACAATTAATTTAAGCTCAGATGTTTTAATGCTATTATCAATTACTTTATGATGACAACCCATATCACAAAGATTTTGCATGCTAAAAATGGTGCTGCATTGCGGCGGAGCCTGTCAGTTGAACTGTGAAATGTCAAGTCATTCCTATGAGCACAAACTTAGCATCGGCAGTATTTGCAGTAACACGTTTGCAGCTTTGCCTGGAACTTTCATGATCCATTCTTTAAATGCATCTTCTTTCTCCCGTGCTTCACAATAACGCTTCTCGTATTTTGACCATTTACCCATAAAAGGTTCACTTAGGTAAAATAATAAATAAATAGGGTTAAATAAGGACAGCTTAGAGATTGTTTTGAAACTGTCAAAAAATTTACACTCGTAAGTACTATCACAGCAGCTAGTACTTGTCAGTTTTCAGTTTTCATCTAACACCTCCAAATACTTCCTATATTTTGAACATTTACCATGTGAGATACATTCAGCTAAAACAATAAACCAAAACAATTAATAGATAGAGATAAATAAAAGTTTAAAGATTTATTTAAAACTGTCCAAAATTATACACTTCCATTTAAAGAATTTAACCTAGAATTCATGCCCTACATTACTTCAATAAGATTAATTCTTTTTGTGTGTGTGTGTGTGTGTGTGTAATGGTGTGGCTAAAGAAAGAAGGGTGCAGAATAAAGGGAAAAAAAAAACCAGAAGGCACAACCTTGCTCTTACCAGCTTCATGCCCATGTTGATGCGGTGCAGTCACCATCTGTCCCCCATTCATAGCATGCAGTAGCTTGTGACATGTCAGGGAAATGTACTTTCTCCTTTAAGGTCATATGCCCCACCTACCCTGCTCCACTTACAGCTAGACGCCCAAAAGGACGCACAAGTAAAAAAAAAATGTAGCCCAAAATCCCTCAGCTGAAAAAAATGAAACGATTTCTCATACACACTCATTGAAAAGTAGCCCAATTGGGCATGAAAAGCACCCATCTGGCAACACTGATGACAGATTATCCCAGCGGCTGTGGGAAGGCGCAGGGAATTTTCTGTGGGATGTGATCTATAGCAACATGCTGAGTATGAGTGAGAATGTTTGCAAGTGTGAATGCATACGAGAGCATGGTTGCTGTGTTGTATTTTGTACATATTAACCTGGTCAATTTATTCCACCATTGCCCTGGTTGTTGATGTGCCATTTATAATTTATACATGCCGTCATTTTGTGTATGTTTTCCTTGTGATACTATGGAAGGGAGTTGAAATTGTTATTTTGATATTTGCCGTTATGTAAGATATGACTTGCTTTCTTTTCCATCTTTCATTGCATGGTCAATGTCTTCATTTAGAATGTTGCCACTTTGAGAAATGTTCTGGTTTTCTTTCCTTCTGCTAATTTTTCTCTGTAACTGTTTCTGTCTCAGTCAATTCCATCATCTTATAACGTACTCTCCTTCTTAAGAGGCTTAAAATGCGTATTACTATTGCTTGAGAAAGCTACAAGTACTTCTTATCTTATGCTGTGTGTCCTTTTTTTGCAGCCAGACAACAATGTACTGCTTCTACAGCTGCAGGAGCACATGAACCCCAGCAGCTTAAAAAGCTAGAGCAAAAGTGATATGCCCCTCACGTCCAACTCCCCTCACCATTCCCACAGTCTGCAAAAAAGGAGATGGAATGAATGGCTCTATCTGGGTTTGTTTATATTTTCACTATCACCTTAAAGTAGAGATGATTATAAACAGAAAGATGATTGACCAATGATGGTATCAGATAAATGGCCAGATTGTATAGTCAAAGAACAGTAATCTTGCCAACTTGTGTAAGGAAATGCCGTACTGACTGCTTGTAGCAAGAAATCAATCATTTGCTAAAAATCACTGGAAAAATAAAGGGAAAAAAATCCCCATTATTTTAAACATTTTTTTTCTTTTTCACATAAGATCAATAAATATATACTTAGCTTCTTACAATGACATGAACAAGAGATCTGACTCAAAAGTAGGAACAAGCTGTCCAATGTTACTGCCGATATACCAAAAGTGGGGAAGCTGTCAACTCCCGCCCACACAATCCAACACTGACAGTGTTTTGGCAGTTGCTGCCTGCGCCAGGGGTTCCGTGTATACTGAAAAGGACAATAATAAAAAGTAATATAAGACACCATACTGTAGAACTATTTCACTATTATAACATCTTACTTACTAAAAACTATTCAAGAAAAGTGACTATGCAGAATGCCTAGCTGTATGTGCAAACCAAACAGGGCTATAGGGGTAATTATCAAAAGGAACATTTTACATTTTAGTTTTACATGCATAAATGCACTTTACACATGTAAGTGGGCTTTTGAAAATTGCTACAATATACGCTATTGAATTGTCCATAGGATTTACACCCGTAAGTATAACTAAGGAAGATTATTTTCAAAGAAATGTGTGCAGTCACATATACACCCATATATGGCTGTGAGCAGATCTACACAAATAATTTATAATCCATATGTATAATATACATGCATTATATAAAATACGTGTATCTCTATCATGCAACACACAGTACATGCAATGCATTGATACCACATATAGCAATGCGCTGAACGTGCATACTTTTTCTACCTATTTTGAAAGTGAAGTTAGATTTACTTGCGTAAATCCTGATTTATGTGTGTTAAGATTTAAAACATACGCATGTTAATGAAATTAACCAGTTTATCAATAAGTCCACCAATCCTTCTCCAGGACATTGAAATCTTCCTGGTTCTTCACCCTGAACTCTCTCCAGTTCAGCCAGACTTCCTACCTAGTCAGTTCTACACAAGAATTATGTTTAAAATCACTTAAGCCAGCATGTGTAAAAATACGCAAGTAAGTTGTCAAATGAAAATGTGCAAGTGTCTTTTAAAATAGCAACATATGCACATGTTGTCCTTGCCCCAGAATGCAGCTAGACTGCCCCTATTTTAAGCATGTATAAGTTCACCTGAAAGTAAAAATACACACGTTTTCAACTTTTACAAAATATGGAAAATGAGAGTAGATGCTACTTATGCATGCATATGTTAATTTTTATGCATGTAACATTTTGAAAATTCACCCCTAAGTGCATAAATGGACTTTTGAAAAATGCTACAAAATATGAAGCTTTTTTACCCATGTATATCTTTTTGAAATTGATCCCTTTTATGTAAGCATTGATCAATGAGAGCACACAAAATAAGAATATGAGCCGTGTATCACTCAAACACCCCCAAAAATTAAAAAGTTAAAAAACTGGTAAAAAAAAAATAGAAAATGTTACATCACAAAAAGGGACTAGAACACAAGCAGGGATCCTAAGGAAATAAAATCTGATCAAAGTCTTTATTCAATCCATCAAGAGTCACAGATCCCAATCTATAAATTCATTGCTACTCATATCTCAACGGTTTCAAATTGAGATTCCCATCCCAAATGCTCACTCTCAGTACATGCAAAATGGTAAATCATAAATTGGTCAACACATGTTGTTTAGACTGCTAACATACTATAAGTGGCACTGTAACACACTCACACCTTATGCAACTCGATGATTCAATGAGACAAGTCAGTACTTTTCGCCTTGTTTTGCCCACATATTTATTTATTTATTTATTTGGAGTTTTTCTATACCGGCATTCATGATACAATCACATCATGCTGGTTTACAAATAACAGGGGATGTAATAACTTTGAACCTTGAGCAAGTGAAGAGAATCAATGCAGTTACAATAAAACAAGGCTGTTTAACTGGGAGAAGAAGAAACAAAGCTATAGTAACTTAACAGACAGAGGTATAATTATTTACAGTATTCTGAAGTGTCTTTCTATAGTTGATGCTGAGAATCAGTTAGGGTCTGGAAAGGCTTGTTTAAACAACCAAGTCTTAAGCCTTTTTCTAAATGTTAGAAGGCATGGTTCTTGTCTGAGATCAGGGGGGATGGAGTTCCATATCGAAGGTCCCGCTGTAGAGAAAGCCCGGTCTCTAAATGCTCGATAATTTATTTTATTTATTTATTTAGGGCTTTTTTATACCGACACTCATGATACCAATCATATCGTATCGGTTTACAATAAACAGTAGAGATGTGCTTCATTTTTTTCTACCGGGTCGTTTTTTGACTCAGATACTTCGTGGTAAAATTCGGGTTTTCTCGTTTAGTTTTTTTGAAAAACGAAACGAGGAAACCCGAAACCGACCCAAAAAATGAAGCGGGAAACGAAGCTAAAAAAAACCCCACCCCAAGCATTTAAATTCATTTTAATAAATTACATACAACCCCCCCCCCCCACCATCCCGATCCCTCCCCAAGACTTACTAACATCCCTGGGGGTCCAGCGGGGTCCCGGGTTCCATTTGTCCCTACGTGCCCGGTGTGCTACTGCAAGCCGTGCTCCTCAAAATGGTGCTGAATAGCCTCTGAACTACTATGTCACAAGGGCTACCGGTGCCATTGGTCAGCCCCTGTCACATGGCCATCGGCGCCATCTTGTGCTCAACCATGTGACAAGGGCTGACCAATGGCGCCGGTAGCCCCTGTGACATAGTATGGGAAAAAGGCTATCGGCACCATTTTGATTCCTGGCAGCTAACAACGAAATCGCTTCCGGACCCCCGCTGGACCCCCAGGGATTATTGGCAAGCCTTGGGGGGGTCAGGAGCCCCCCCCCAAACTGGCCAAAAGTCCCTGGGGGTCCAGCGGGGGTCCAGGAGCGATCTCCTGCACTCGCGCCGTCGGATGCCAGGAATCAAAATGGAGCCGATAGCCTTTGCCCATACTATGTCACAGGGGCTACTGGCGCCATTGGTCAGCCCCTGTCACATGGTATGAGCACAAGATGGCGCCAATGGCCATGTGACAGGGGCTGACCAATGGCGCCAGTAGCCCCTGTGACATAGTAGTTCAGAGGCTATTCGGCACCATTTTGAGCACGGCTTGAAGTAGCACACCGGGCACGGAGGGACAAATGGAACCCAGGGCCCCGCTGGACCCCCAGGGATGTTAGTAAGTCTTGGGGAGGGATCGGGATGGGGGGAGGGTGGTTGTATTATACTTAATCTTAATGTTTGGGGTGGTTTTTAATTTAAAAAAAAAAAAAGTGCCCCTCTCCCCATACAAACCCGAAAAACGAAGTTTCCCCGAAGTTCGGGGAAAATCCTTTTCGGGTTTCGGGGCCCCCGAACCACGACAAATCAGGCAACGAAATTGCCTAATTCGTGATAAACGATTGCACATCTCTAATAAACAGTGGTGCAATAACATTAACATCAACGTGAACAATAGGCGAAGAGAGAAAAAGTGAATGAAAGAAAGTTACAATAAAACAGGGGCACTTGAACTGGGAGGAGGAAAAGCCAGAGTCATGGCTAACATAGAAATAAATAATATTTAGTCTCAGAAATAAATAATATCTAGACATATACTTAGGACTATAATAATCACTTGTACTCAGGACTGAATATTATCAAATATATACATGATATCCTATACTTAGGGCTGTGGAATATCAAATCTTCCTGACTAAATAGTATTAGTTCATAAAACTCAGGACTGATTAATATAACATCAGAAGCCATGTCAGGGATGGGGAACGTCGACTGGCAGATCAAGGTGAGTTGTAGCAGTTGGGGAGGTCATAGATCAGGGAAGGCTTGTAGAAATAGCCAAGTCTTGAGTTTCTTTCTGAATGTCTGCGTGCAAGGTTCTTGTCTAAGGTCTGGGGGCATGGAGTTCCAGATGGTTGGTGCTGCTGTCGAGAAGGCTCGATCTTTAGTGGATGAGAGGTGTGTGAATTTGGCTGGGGGGGTGTGTAGCATACATTTGTATGCTTCTCTGATGGGTCTGGAAGAGAAGTGTAGCGTGAGTGGGTTGTGTAAATCGATGGGTGTTCTGTTGTAAATAGCTTTATGGATGATGGTGAGACACTTGTGTAGAATTCTGAAGTTTACTGGGTGCCAATGTAGGTTTTTCAGGATAGGTGTGATGTGGTCTCTTCTATTGGAGTTTGTTAAAATTCTGGCAGCCGAATTTTGTAGCATCTGAAGCGGTTTGGGTAGGAAGCGGGAAGGCCTAGCAGAATGGAATTGCAGTAATCTAATTTGGAGAATATAATGGCCTGTAGTACCGATCTGAAGTCTTGAAAATACAGTAGTGGTTTGAGTCTTTTTAGTACCTAAAGTTTGAAGAAGCAGTCTTTGGTTGTGTTGGTGATGAACTTTTTTAGATTTAGCTGGTTATCAATTATAACTCCGAGGTCTCTTGCTTGGTTGACCAGGGTGTTGGTGTGACTTGTGTATAGGCTAACTTTGTTGTTGAGAGATATAAGGAGCATTTCTGTCTTGGATGTGTTGAGCACAAGGTTTAAGGTAGTAAGGAGGTCGTTGATTACTTGGAGGCAGTTGTCCCAGAATTTCAGTGTTTTTGTAAGGGATTTGGTTATAGGGATCAGGATTTGGACATTGTCGGCATAAAGATAGTGTTTGAGTTTAAGATTCGTAAGCAGCTGGCAAAGGGGGAGAAGGTATAGGTTGAATAGTGTAGGAGACAGAGAGGAGCCCTGTGGAACACCTCTTGTAGTGTTGATGAGCGGAGATTCCTTGTTGTTGATCTTTACTTTGTAGCCTCTGTTAGTGAGAAAGGAGTCAAACCATTTGAAAGCCGTACCTGTTATCCCGATGTCCGAAAGTCGTTTAAGGAGAGTGGAATGATTCACCGTGTCGAATGCTGCCGAGATGTCGAGGAGTATTAGCAGGAAGGGGTGCCCGGAGTCCATACCCATGATGAGATGGTCTGTGAGGGAGATGAGGAGGGATTCGGTGCTTAGAGCTTTGCGAAATCCATATTGCGATGAATGCAGAATGTTGTAATCTTCCAGGTATTCTGATAATTGGGTGTTGACTATTTTTTCTATGAGTGGATTTGGTTTGTGATACATGTAGTGATCCTCTGTAAGCTTCTCTATTGGGTCTGGAGGAGGTAGGTTGTCTGAGCGGGATTTGTAGGTTAAGAGGAGCATGATGATGAATGGCTTTATAGATAATGGTGATGGACTTATGAATAATTCTGAAATGTATTGGCAGCCAGTGTAAGCTTTTGAGAATGGGAGTGATGTGGTCTCTTCTCCTGGTGTTGGTCAGTATTCTGGCTGCTGCATTTTGGAGCATCTGAAGGGGTTTGGTGGAGGAGGCAGGGAGACCTAGTAAGATAGAATTACAAAAGTCTATCTTCGAAAAGATTATTGCTTGAAGGACTGTCCTGAAATCTTGAAAGTGAAGGAGAGGTTTGATTCTTTTCAATACCTGTAGTTTATAAAAGCAGTCCTTAGTAGTTTGGTTAATGAAAGATTTTAAATTCAGGTGGTTATCTATGAGTACTCCTAAGTCTCTTGCTTGGGTGATGAATGAGTTGGTTGGTGGGTTTAAAGTGATATTACTATTTTCCGTAGAGATGAGAAGGAGTTCAGTCTTAGAAGGATTTAGAATCAGGTTTAGGCTAGTGAGGAGGGAGTTGATTTCTCGAAGGCAATTTTCTCAATATTCAAGTGTATTAGTAATAGATTATTTAATGGGGATCAAAATTTGGACATCGTCGGCGTATAAGAAATGTGTTAGTTTCAGATTGGTTAACAAGTGGCATAGTGGAATAAGGTATATGTTAAAGAGCGTGGGGGAATAGAGAAGAACCCTGAGGAACTCCCAGGGAGGAGTTGTAGCAGGTGGATTCTTTATTGTGAATTCTGACCTTGTAGCCTCTGTTACTGAGGAATGATTTGAACCAAGCAAATGCAGTTCCTGTTATTCCGATGACCGACAATTGTTGAGGAGGATGGAATGGTTAACGGTGTTAAATGCTGCTGAGAGGTCAAGGAGAATCAGTAAGAAGGATTGACCTTTATCAAGTCCCATGATGAGGTGGTCTGTCAGGGATATGAGAAGGGTTTCGGTGCTTAAAGCTTTACGGAACCCGAATTGAGTGGGGTACAGAATTTTGTGATCTTCGATGTAGTCGGATAGATGCGCATTGACTAATTTTTCCATGATCTTTGCTATAAACGGAAGGTTGGAGATCGGGTGGAAGTTGTTGGGATCTTTAGGATCCAAACAAGGGACAAGAGCACCAAGCAATGTAAATAACCACAGAGGAATCACATAATGTCAAATGCACTAATTTGGTAGGTTGCCGACCAGTAAGTGTCAACTCATCTCCAATAAATGAGAGGAGGCATCCAGAACAATTGCTGAATAGTTGCTTAATCTTACTATGCTCACTTGGAGGTGATGGGGAAAACAAAAGTCAGTCATACCAGATAATCTCTCAAGTTACGTCCTTTTGTCAAAGCAACAAGCAGAAAATCTTGAAACACCTTGTATAAATTCAAAATATACCAGTGCTTTCTCATACTCTGCTGTACCTGATATGTAAATAGTGAATATGGTAAAATGCACACTGGACGAGAAGAGGAAAGCTTGGTAAAAGGATGTAAAAACCTTTTGTATGCATGATTAATTAATATTCTAGAATGATCTATCTGTGAAATCCTGGCTTTCATATCTTCCACAGAGTTTAAAGTCAGATGTAGTTGAACACAGTCTGCACAGGCTTAAAAATTGATCCATGGGTAAGTTGTTTTGAAGTTTTTCAGGATTAGCTACTACTTTGATAATGCAGTAGCATGTTCTTATCAGTAGGTTTTCTATAAATACAGTAACATAGTAATGACAGCAGAAAAAGACCAAATGGTCCATCCAGTCTGCCCAGCAAGCTCCTTATGGTTATAATTGCTGCTCTGTGCAGATTTCCCCAATGCCTTCTGTTAAAGAAATAGAAACATCAAACCCATTTGCTGTCAATTAATCAAAATGTCCAAAAAGGAACCACTAATGTGCTATTAGTAAAAGTAAACTGCAGGTTATTATCATAGTTACCAAGTCATTCACTAAACAGTGCAAGAGTACCTTGGTCTCCAGGATATCATCGACGTACCTTTTCCATAGCCAGATGTGGATTTTAAAAAAACACGAGATAAGCCAACACCATTCAAATTCCTCCACGTGTAGATTGAGGCACTCATCGCTGTACCCTTTACCTGTTGATAGAAATAAGGGGTAAACATAAAACAAATTATTGCACAGGGCATACACACACAAAAAACACATAGGAACCCATATAGGACCAAGATGAAGATCCAGTGTCTGGCGAATGTTCTCAATAGCTTGTGCTTGTAAAATATTAAAGTATAATGACACAATATCTATCATTACCAGTATAATGTCATTAAAGGGACCTGGCAGAGATTCAAGAATAACAATGGGCAACAATGAAAGTGTTACTGACCTATAAAGGTCTTACTCTGTAGTATCTTGATGTGCTGAACATGAATATGACCATGAAAAGTTTTTATTGGCTCTCGTTTTGAAGATATTTAATATAGTTCACTTTCTATGTTTAGTCATGTAAATTTATCCAGTAGGATTGTAAATAAGCCTAGAATGATGTAATATTGCATCATATTGCATAATACCATCATGCACACATCATCCAGAGTTTATTACATCATTTTCTGATGCAATGCAGTTCTACTGCCATGCTGCTGCTGAGTAAGCTGACGTCAGCAGTGTACTATATGAAGCCCAGTCAGAAAGGGTGAGCATTTGAAATATTCATGCTGGCTGACTACTGCTGGACAATCCGCAGAGATGCTCCCGAACAGGTGTACAAGAGACAAGCAAAGAAATCTAAGAGATAGTCTATGACTTCATTTTTCAAATGGTATTAACCGTAGGTCTCCTACTATTGGCATACAATTCAAGATGTAATTATATTATTGCATATTACAAAAACACTAGAACCAATTTTGCATTTTCAAAGTCACATTCATGTTTAGCACATGGAAATGTATAAGAATTGAATAATTTCATTTCCGTAACATGACTTTTGTGAAAATTTGTTGCCCGGTGTAATCATAAATGTCTGCAGAGTCTCTCATATACAATAGCCATTCAAAAATGAAAATCTTAAAATCATCTATAAAAGTAAAGACTCCAAAAGATATGTCAGGTCTACCAAGCAGGTGGTCCAAGGTTTTGTGAATCTTAGGTAATGTATACAAAGCAGGCATCACAGGGTCCTCGACTCACAAGAAATTATACTCCATTCCTGTTGTAAGGCACTCTTTCAACATAATCTCAGTAGTTGGATCACCAGGTAAAATATAGTAGAATGCAGCATAGTCTTCCATACTCAAAACCATTATTGCCCCTCCTTTGTCAGCATCAATGGTGATTTCTAACTCAAAAGCATCTGGACAAATGAATCTATAGAACCTGGGGACCCATAAAGATGGTTTAGACACAATAGAATCTATACTGTCTTCCTGGTTGCCTTTTAAAAAGAATACCCTTAAGGCATAAAGATCTAATGCCAACTGTAGGTCTGGAAGGCAAGTTGGGTGCTGGATGAATCTGGAAGGACCTCAATGTGGGACACTTTTTAAAATAAATAATTTGGGTAAAATAAATGCTGGAGTGCTTTGCCATCTTTAAAATGTTCTGGAGACACATTTATTTATTTGGACCCCCACAGTGTTAGACCATAGAGAGGGGCTCACAGGAAAGCAGCCTGTGCAGAGGATGCAGGCAAAAAGAGAAAAGTTCCTTGCCTTCTTCTGTCCCTTGCTCTGTATAATTTAAATATCATCATGGCAACTGAGTGTTTGAGGAGAGCCACAGGGATTCAGAAGAGGAAAAAACTATTGTAAAAAAAAAACAAAAAAAAAACCCCAGGCAGGAGGACACACAGGGAGTCATTTGATTGGTTCCTGGGGTGAAATTGTGCATATCTTGTGACTATTAAACATACTTAATAATTTTTTTTTTAATTTTATTTTGGACACCTCGGAAAGGGTATGGAAGAGAAATTCAGGGGAACATTTAAGGTATTTTGGAGGCATGATAGGGAAATATTTTGTTGTGTGATGTCAATAGAGGAAGGATTCACATGTGATAGGTCTGAAAGTTATAGTTGGAGAGACGGTTGCTCAAGGGAAACTTAGCAGCAGCTTTTGAGATTTGGTGTATGTGAGAAAACACTAAAAAGTGCTAAAATTTGAAGAAAACAGTATTGGGAACAATAACCCCCTCCCCCCCAAAAAAACCAAACAAACTGTGAAAACAACAAAGCATTTCATCATGACTGTGTGAATGAGATGAATCGTTTTTAAATATTAAAAAAAAATTGATTCCTGAACAAAGGCAAGGAGAACAGTTAAAATTAAAAATGCAGGACATAGACATGGAACTTTTGTCTGTTCTAAGTCAGGTTTGAAAAGTGAAGTATTTGGAAAGTTGTCTGAATAAATACAGATAAACTCAGTTAAAAAAAAAGAAGCAACTCTCTCACTGGAATAGGAGCAAAGCCCCAGAAGAGCATCCAACAGTGAGTGACCTAGCTCTGTGTAATTGACTAAAATTTGTGAAGAGAGTCAGAAATAAGTCATTGATCACTGTTGCCTGGAACCCCAAACATGTGAGAGGCTGACAAATTGGCAATGTCCCTTTAGGGAGCTGGCACAGACTCCAACCTAGAGACTGAGAAGTTTAATTAACAAGAACTGACTGAGACAGAAGGGAACTCAGTTGCTTCAATAGTTTGGAAACAGAAACCAGAGAACATCCTTATGAAGAAAAGCTAAGAAGTTAGATGCTATGCATTTCTTTCCAAGTTATTGATAACATTCCAGAACCGCCGCATTGCTTTTAATGTATGAAAGCAAACTTTTGAATTGTTGAAGAAAGTAAACAAAAGCTAAAGGAAAATAAATGTGAATGAGAAATAAATAATAAAGCTGTTTCCAATAAATAAATAGAAATAATAGGTAGGGGAAATATGTTTATCCTTTTATTTTTAAAACTATAACAAACAGTACATGTTATGTTAGGTATTCTGATACACATTAGGGCTTACATATGAGATATCAGAGATAAATACAATGGAACACAATAAGAAGGGAGTCTGGGAGGCAAGTTGGGTGCCAGGTGAATCTAGAAAGACTGCACCATGGGACAAAATTTTAAACAAGTAACTGGGGCAAAATAGATGCTGGGGTCCTCTGGGGAGGCACCTGCCACCTCTAAAATGTTCAGAACATACATTTATTTGGGCCAGGGAACCGCAGTATTGCACCATAGAGAGGGGCTCACAGGAAAGAAGCCCCCACAGAGGATGCAGGCAGGACAGAAAGGTTCCATGCCTCCTTCCACTCTTTGTCTATATAATTTAAATAAATTCCCTAGTGAGACCTCATTTGGAATATTGTATATAGTTCTGGAGACCACAGTTATGGCTGAGGGCCCTGCTAGGGCTGGTGAACCCCCTGTGGGGTTCACCAGACTTCACCAGACTTCAGGATAGACCCTAGAAAAAACTAAGGAACTTTGGCCTTAACAGGCCACCTCCCCCGCAGGTTGAGAGGACCCCAGCATTTATTTTGCCCCAGTTACTTATTTAACATTTTCTCCCATGGTGCAGTCTTTCTAGCCCTTGGGTTCTAGCAGCCAGCAAAACTCACTGTGGCTTACATAGAGGTGCAGGTGGTGCAGGACTGGCGACTTGAGACAAGGCGAGGCTGGAATCAGGCAGGCAAGGAACTGGAGTCTAGAACCAAGTACAAGTAAGTGTGGAACTCTGAAATAGATTGGAACACTGGAATAGAAAGAACAGACAGACAAGAAGGCCACCAGGCAGGAGCAGAAGGCCAGAAAGGACACAAAAAAAGGAAAAGGCAGAAGGCCTGAGAAGGCCACAGGACAAAGCAAAACAAGACTGGAAGGCCCAGAGGCCAGAGAGTAGCCCAAGGGAGGACAGGGTCAAGCAGAGAACCAAGGTAACTCAATGATAAGGCAGTGAGCAAAGCCAGAGGCAGGGTTAAATAGGCAGAACCCTGCTGAGTCATGGGATCATGGAGGCTATGACTGGAAAGAAAGTAGTATCAACTCCCTGGGGACCTCTTGTGGTTGGGAAGCTGCATAAAAGGCAGGATCACAACAACACACCTTCAAAAGGATATAAACAGGATAGAATCAGTGCAGAGGGTAGCTATTAAAATGGTCAGTGAATTGTAAAGCATATTTATTTATTTATTTAAAGAATTTATATACCGGGGTTCCTGTATAGTATACATATCACCCCGGTTTACAAGGAACCAAAACTATCGCTAAGGAACCGTAACTATCGCTTCATTTAGCGGTTTACATTGAACATTTAGCGGTTTCCATTGAACATAGTTAATTTGAGAAAACATAAATAAACATAAATAAACATAAAATAGTTAATTTGAGAAAAGGTATATAATATAAGCTGGGGAAGATACGGAGGATATGTGGACAGATATAAAGATCTAAACATATATACCTTAGAAGAAAAGTATAAATGGGAAATAAGATAGCAAGATTTAAATACCTCAGATATATCAACATACAGAAGGAGGATCTCTTTCATTGGAAAAGAGACTCTGGAACTAGGGGTCATTGGTAAGAGTGAAAGGGAGTAGACTGAGTACTAATCTATGGAAGTAATTGTTTACAGAAAGGGAATAGTCTCCCAATGGAGGTACTGGAGACAAGGATAGTATTTGAATTCAAGAAAGCATGGGACAAGTACAGAGGATCTGTAAAGGAGCTGATCAGTTGTATGGATGAACAGACTAGACTAGATAGGCCGTATGGTCTTTTTCTGTGATCAGATTTCTATGTTTCTATGAGTTGAGATTTTTAATTAATTGTCTGATGTTAATGCCTGCTTCTGGCAAATCTATGTAACAAATGTTGTAATTGGTTTATGTGATGTACCTGAAAAAGTGTTTCAACCAGTAAGAAGAGAAATACATGGAGTTAGAGCCTACAGATGTAAAAACGTACTTAAATGGAAAAAGCTGAAAGGAGTACAAAGAGAAACTTATCTATGAATAATATATTTTTAGAACTTTAGGACTTTCAGCAATTCTAAAATTATCTGGCTATGTTATCTGGGTAACAGTGAACATTGCCATTTATCCATCTAATTAACAGAGCGCTGAATAAAGCCACGGTAGAGCTCTAACATAATATTATGCATCTCCCCACCCAGGTTCCCTCCCCTATTACAATGACCTTCTTTGCATGTGATTTGCATGCATGAATAATGCAAAAGCATGCAAAAAAGGTCATGCATAAATTTTATTGCGGCCAACCGAGAAGGTGATCAACTATGGTAAAATAATAGCACCTCTTGGAAAAACGGTAAATATGAGACAGGAGGCCTGGGGCTCTAACACAGGTCCCACTTTTCCACCTCACATTTAAAATGGTGGTAAACAAAAACAAAAAAAATTGCAGCAAAGGTGCTGACCCCCTTCTCAATCTAGAGCAGCCACTTGAGGAGGACCCAACTCCCCTCAAAGTTTAAAAATGAGAAAAAATGAACCAATGCTTCAAAGGCTCCAGCCCCCCACCTCACACCCCCCAAGTCCCCAAGGAGTGGAGAGAATGAGACGGGATCTAAGGAAACTGGAAGAGTGGTCGAAGATATGGCAGCTGAGATTCAATGCCAAGAAGTGCAAAGTCATGCATATGGGGAGTGGAAATCCGAATGAACTGTACTCGATGGGGGGGGAAAGGCTGATGTGCACGGAGCAGTGGCGTAGCCATGGGTGGGCCTGGGTGGGCAGGTGCCCACCCAACTTAGACCCAGGCCCACCCAACTGGCACCGGAACTGCAAGGCTGTCGCGGGATCCCATCCCCGCGACAGCGAACAAGAGAACCCACGCCTCGCGCGCCATCACGGCACACGTGGGGAAGCGCGGCTGCGGCCGTATGGCCAACCGGTCTTCCTGTTGAGGGGGGGAGCGGAAGCGCCGCGGGCAGCTTCCGCTTCCTCCCCCCAAAGCAGGAAGATCAGCTGCCTCTCCTGCTGCCACCCGTTCTGCTATCTTCGGACCAAACGGCCCGCCGAACTTCCTGTTTGGGGGAGCGGAAGCGCCGCGCACAGCTTCCGCTTTCTCCCCCAAAGCAGGAAGATCAGCTGCCTCTCCTGCTGCCACCGGCCTCCTGCTATCTTCGGGCGTCGGGCCGTATGGTCCGCCGATCTTCCTGCTTGGGGGAGGGAGGAAGCGGACGTTGTGCGCTGCGCTTCCGCTCCCCCCCCCCCCGACAGGAAGTTCGGACGCCCGAAGATAGCAGGAGTCCGGTGGCAGCAGGAGAGGCAGCTGATCTTCCTGCTCTGGGGGAGAAAGCGGAAGCTGTGCACGTGCTTGAATGTGTATGTGTGGATGAGAATGGGAGTGTGTGTGGGTGAAAACTGGAGCCTGGGTGTGTATGTGGGTGAGAATGGAAGCTTGAATATGTGGGTGAATGGGAGCTCGAATGTGTGTATGTGTGGTTGAGAATGGGAGCCTGGGTTTGTGGGTGGGTGAGAATGGGAGCTTGAATGTGTGTATATATGGGTGAGAATGAGAGCCTGGGTTTGTGTGGGTGGGTGAGAATGGAAGCTTGAATATGTGAATAAGAATGGGTGCTTGAATGTGTGTATGTGTGGGTGAGAATAGTATCTTAAATGTGTATATGTATGGATGAGAATGGGAGCTTGAATATGTGTGGGTGAGACTGGGAGCATGGGTTTGTGGGTGAGAATGGGAGTCTGGGTTTATGTGTGTGGGTGAGAATGGGTGCCTGGATGTGCATCTGTGTGTGCATAAGAATATAAGCCTGGGGAGGGGTGAGAAAGTGAGAACTTGAATGTGAGCTTGGGGGGGGGGGGGAGAGCATATGAGAGTGAGAGCTTGAGTGTGTGAGAGGGAGTCTGTGAGAGAAAGCGTGTGTGTGTGTGTGTGGAAGGGAAGAAGACAGTAATAGAAGAAAGACACTGAAAAGGAATTAGGAAATGAGCTATAAGGGAAAAAATGGGAAAAAGAGACCAGGACCAACTGATTAGAAAAATACAAAGATCAGACAACAAAGGTAAAAATATATATCTATATTTTGAGATGTTAGCAATTTAAATATAAGCAACACAACCGCTCTCTCAAAATTTATGGACAGGTAGGAGCCGTGTATAAAATCGTAATAATAAGAAGGCTAAAGTACCACAAATCACCGTGAATTATGTTTGTATCATTAAGTAAACCTCATACTTAGGCGTAGATGTGAATGCTATGCTGCATAATTTGGCATTATTTATCAGTAAAAAAACAACTAGTAGACCTGCATGCCTACAGCCCACCCATGTTAACCTTGTGCCCACCCAAAAAATCAATTCTGGCTACGCCACTGGCACGGAGCAGGAGAGGGACCTTGGGGTGATAGTGTCTAATGATGTGAAGACATCGAAACAATGCGACAAGGCGATAGCAAAAGCCAGAAGAATGCTGGGCTGCATAGAGAGAGGAATATCGAGTAAGAAAAGGGAAGTGATTATTCCCTTGTACAGGTCCTTGGTGAGGCCTCACCTGGAGTACTGTGTTCAGTTCTGGAGACCGTATCTACAAAAAGACAAAGACAAGATGGAAGCGGTACAGAGAAGGGCGACCAGGAAGGTGGAGGATCTTCATCGGATGACGTACAAGGAGAGATTGAAGAATCTAAATATGTACACCCTGGAGGAAAGGAGGAGCAGAGGTGATATGATACAGACTTTCAGATACTTGAAAGGTTTTAATGATCCAAAAACAACGATAAACCTCTTCCGTAGGAAAATAATCAGCAGAACCAGGGGTCACGATTTGAGGCTCCAGGGAGGAAGATTCAGAACCAATGTCAGGAAGTATTTCTTCACGGAGAGGGTGGTGGATGCCTGGAATGCCCTTCCGGAGGAAGTGGTGAAGACCAGAACTGTGAAAGACTTCAAAGGGGCGTGGGATAAACACTGCGGATCCATAAAGTCAAGAGGCCGCCAATGAAGAGTGGGTGACTTGCCAGAATGATGGCTATTGACACAATACCCTTATTAAATAAACATACACATGCTTACTGTGACTCCTACATCGCTCTAAGCTTCAACAGCAAGAGGTAATGGAAAAAAGGATTTGCACTCACAAAGAGGGGAGTAGCTGGCTTGTTACGGCGGTTACTACCCCAAACCAAATATGCCTGATACTTCACTTTCAATGCATATACAGCATAGCTCTCTGCTTCAATGACAGGGGAGAAGAATAACTGATACTTCACACATCCAGCAGAGCTCTCTGCTACAACGGCAAGGGAGAAGAAAAAGGGTTCACACTCAAAAAGCGGGGAGTAGCTGGCTTGTTACGGCGGTTACTACCCCAAACCAAATGTGCCTGATACTTCACTTTCCATGCATATCCAGCATGGTTCTCTGCTTCATCGGCATGGGAGAAAGACTGATACATCACGCATTTCCAGCATAGCTCTCTGCTTCAACGGCAGGGGAAAAAAAAAAAAAAAAAAAAAAAAACAAAAAACTGATGCTTCACGCATATCCTGCATAGCTTCAACGACAGGGGTGAAGAAAAAAAGGATTCGCAATCACAAAGCGAGGAGTAGCTGGCTTGTTACGGCGGTTACTACCCCAAACCAAATGTGCCTGATACTTCACTTTCAATGCATATCCAGCATGGCTCTCTGCTTCAACGGCAGGGGAGAAGAAAAAAAAACCAACAAGGGCTGTACAACATAGTCTAGGTAAAACAAATAAGCATGGGTGTAGCTTGCTTATCGCGGCGGTTACTGCCCCTACTACCCCTAACTAATCAAGCTAGATATTTCACTTGGATGCAGCTCCATCACTGCTCTCTACATTAATGGTGGGGGTGGAAGGGGAATAGAACAAGGAGCTAAGAGAAACAGATAAGAATGAGAGAAAAAATGTGTGAGGCTTGCTGGGCAGACTGGATGGGCCATTCGGTCTTCTTCTGCCGTCATTTCTATGTTTCTATGTTTCTATATAAAAATATTGCCCAGGCCCTGGACCACCTTCCATATCCCCTTCTCAAAAGGTTAAATGCAAAAACAGAGTCCCAGAACCCAACCCCCACCCCCACTTCCGACCTCCCCTCCTCCCCCTCAAACCTTAAAATGGATTCTGTGTCAAACCCTCACACCCACATGTACCCTTGCATCCAGCACAGTCAATGCCATTTTCCAAAATGGCACCCATCTGAGTTTGCCTTAAGCCCTAGGTCCAATTCCCAGAACGTATCCCTGTCAATGGCTGGGGCAAGGTCAAGTCACTGCCATTTTGGAAAATGGTGCCAACCAGACTGGATGTGAGGGTATACTCAGCTCCAACGCAGGATTGATTTTAAGGTTCAGGAGCATGTGGGAGGGGAGTCATTGGGTGGGAAAGGGTGACTGAAGGGGGCAAGGCCCAGGACCCTTTTTTTGCATTTCACCTTTCAGAGAGGGGGGCATGGGAAGGGGGAGCCAGGGGCTGGGCAAAGTTTTATATGATGGACTGGGTGGATATGGGAAGGGGGTCCGAGAGTGGACAAGATTTTTATGTGATGGATTTGGTGGGGGTGGGGGCTGGGGCTGTTACTGTTTGGGTTCGTTATTTTCATTTTTAAATTTCAGAAGAGTTGGAGTCACCTTCATTGGCAGCCCTAAGTTGAGCTGGGGGTCCACACTGACCACCTTTCAACCTCCTTGTTTTCCCACTATTTTTGTTTTTAGGACTAGAGGCCCTTTAAGGCAATGGTGGTCCTTTGAGGTTGAGGCTGCCATTGCATTAAAGAGATGCTATGTGTGTTCTTTTGTCCTGCGGGATTTGGCTGTGTAACAAAAGAATGTGCCATTGAGCTGCAAAGTTTTATTGGGGAGAGGCCCTACTAGCTTGGCAATATCCTCCCGTGATCATGTAACCCATCCTGAATAAAATCATAATTTAGTGTATCCAGGGGTAAAATTAAACAACCAGTCCCAACTCGGAACACTTCCATTCTGCTCCTGAGCTAGCTGGATAACTTTTTCGATCAAGTTATTTCAGAGCTAGTCAGTGGGGTGGGATTTTCAAATCCTGCCATTTGTTCAGTTAAGTCCAAGTTTAAAGCTCAATTTTCAAAAGCTATATGCGGAAAAATCAGCATATACATGGGGGGGGGGGGGGGGGGGGGTGGGTCACATGATGCGGTAACCTAAGCCAGACATGTCTAACAAAGTTCTGGGTGTCACCCCCTGAAACTATGACTGCATCTGTAAACATATAAAAAATAATTTGTGAGACAGACCTATGTCAATTGACCGAAAGATATAAAGATCTCCATGTGGTATGCCTGTTAAGATGAGCAAAAAGAAAAAAGAAAACTGCCGAGGACAAAATGGCCACCAGGAAAGAGAACACAATACAAGAGATTTTGGCGAGCTCAGCAGTAGGTGAAATTACTTTGGCAGTCTTAGCAGCAAATTGGATGCGATATCAGAACAGATCTCAGATTTTAAAAATTCCTTGCAAGACTTGGGGCCAAGACTTGAAGCAGTTGAGGGTCATATCTCAGGTGTGGAAGACAACATGCTGGCTGTGACATCAAAGATGTGGGGATTGCAACCCACGAAGACAAGATCAATGATTTAGAAAAGGATCTTGTTGAAATAACTTGAGATTTGTGGGGTTTGCAGAGGCAATAGATGAACACAAGTTAGCAGAGATACTTGATCTCCTAGATCTTGCAGGCCACCTCCTAATTGAAAGAGTCCATCATCTGGAACCATACAGAGAAGCAGCACAAAGACCAAGGGTGGTAATTGTAAAATTGTTAAACTTTTCCCACAAACAACTTTTTCTTCAGCCATATCGAAAAAAATTGGTCTTACAGTATCAATTAATAAAGATATTTCAAGATTATTTTCTAAGGGTATCCACTAAACATAAAGAGTTTGCACCGTTTGTGCATGGCTAGTTGCAAAACAAATCCGATTTGTCTTGCAATTCCTGGCAAGATTACACATATGGCGTGAAGGCACAATGCAAGATTTTGATACCTGCAAGACAGCTAAGCAATATATTGCCTCTCTGGGAAACTAAATTCTTGATTAACCAGATAAGAGATGGGAAAGTTGCTGGATGGGGACTGAGATGCAAAATATAATAAAATTGTTGTTACAGATTAACAATTGTGGAATTGTTTCAGGAATGTTTTGCTAATAATAAGTATTTATTACTATAGAATGGCAAATGGCACACAAACATTATAAAACGAATGACAAAAGCTGTTGATAGTTTAATGGTAATATAGCATCAATTGGTGTTCCTAATTTCTTTTATGACAATTGCAGTTTTAAGCACCTTTATGCTCAATTATGAGCTGGAGAAATATTGCTTGACACTCATGTGGATTTCTTTGAGACAGGCATTATCATATTAGCCTCTGGCAAAGAAGTAGAAACATTGAAAGATGGCAAGAATGTCGAGGGAAACCGCAAAGAGGTGACCACAGTCTCAGTTCTTGTTATGGCGCTTTCTCATGTATTTGTATAAAGATGTACAATTTTGAGAATATATACAAAGGAAATGGAAGGAATATACTAATTTAATGAACAATAACAGTCCAAACCATTACTTTTCTGTAAAATGGCTAAGGCTGTATTGAGAGGAGAAATTATTGCTTATACGACACGTAAAATACAATCAATAGCTAGAGAAATTTTAAGATTAAAACGTCAATTGAAAAAAAGAGAAAAGCTTTCTTAATAGAAACCCAAGAGCAGATCAGCAGATAAGAAGATGCAGTTCTTAGCAACACAAGTGAAACTGAATAACCTTTTATACCAGAGAACTAAAAAGGGTCTTCTATATTTCAAACATAGGTTTTATTAATATGGGAATAAACCCAGATATATGATGATGAATTTAGTGCACCACAAATTGGATAAGACATACATAATTGCTCTATGAGACAAATCTGGCACTGTGGTATACTCTACTAAAGAGATCATTCAGGTATATTACCACTAAAGATGTATATATAGATGAGCAGGGAGATGCCACAGCAACACAGACCTATTTAACATCTTCATCTTTCTCTAAATTGACACCGAATCAACAGGAGGTTTTGAATTTGACTGTGAATTTTGAGAATTCTGGAAAGCTAATAGGAAATCCAAACTTTTTAAGTCGGGGAATTTTATAAACTATTAATAGATGAAGTCTGTAATCTTCAGTAAAAGTCTTTGAAGCCCTTTCAAATGATGGGGGAAATGCCTTATGGGTCAAATAGGGCCACTATAATTTTTTTGCCAAAACCAGGCTGAGATACTATGTTTCCTGATACATATTGCCCAATTTCTTTATTAAATTATGATCTGAAACTTTTGCTAAAAGAATGGTAGATCTTTTAGTGCCTTTTTTGGAGGATTTGGTGATCAAGTGGTATTTGTCAAAGGCAGAATACCAGTGATAAATGTATGGAAGTTCCTAGTAAATATTGATCAGGGATCAAGACAAGAATAAAGATTTCTGCTTATTAGGGTTGACACCAAAAAGGCTTTTGATAGGATAAATTGGACATTTTTGTTTGAATCATTAACATTTCAAGATTTGAAGCCCCCTTTCTACAGTTTTTAAATCTACTATATTCTAGGCCGAGAACTCAAATTCTAGTTAATGATGTATCCAATGAGTTTATTTTGCATAGGGGAACTAAACAAGAATGCCCTATTCTCTACTTTTATTTGTTTTGACTTTGGATCCTTTATTGCGGGATAGTGTTAAAAATCTCAATGTTTTAAACTATCAACATTTACAGATAGTTTCTTGGTTTATGTTTTGGAACCTGAGGCTTCCTTGAGAGAACTGCTGGATGAATTTAAATGCTATGGAGATATGTGGGATTTAATTCAAATCTTGACAAATCTGAAGCCCTATGCATTGGTAAATGGGATACACAGAGATGGATGAGAAATGTTCCTCTTTATTGGGTGGACAAGATGATAAAGTTTTGGGAATTTTATTGCCAAATGATTACAGAAGCTCAATGTACAAAGGTTGTTGGAACCCACTAAAAATCTGAGAGCATGGACCCCCTTTTAAATCTTTAACTTCTTGGGAGAATATATCTTCTAGTAGAGAGTCTAAGTAATTGATCATGTAAAGCACAGAACACTATACTGTATTTTAACAAAAATGTAGGACCCCCATATTTAAGAGAGGTATTTGTTCTTCACCTGTTTTTCCCTCAGAAAAAAGATATTAAGTGTAAGATAATAATTGTTTCATATCTTTTCAGAAGTGTGACTGTGGCACCATGAGCAGTCTTTTGGCTGCCAGTGGACAGAAGCAGGCTGAACTTTGGCAATTCTCTCATAAACCTTTTATTAATCATAATGAAACAAAACAGAAGCAGCTCTGCTTACTTTAGCAGTGCTCAAACACAAACAGTAATGCAATTCACAGTTCAGCAGTATTAACCTTCCCTAGGTTTCCTTCTCATTTCCAGAGGCCTCTTTTCCTCTTTGGTTCCCAGCGAGATATTCAACTTGCCTATAGAACCGCCCCAGGACCAAGATTCCCTGTTGCCCTAGAGTTTAAGGTGAACGAGGCCAGATATCTGGAGCTGGTCCTTTTCTTCTACATACCCCTTCACTTATCCTCTCCCTCAGCTCAAACTTCTCAGGTTAAGCACTTGCTCTTACTAGGAGTATATTTCTGAGAAAACAAGCAATCCTATTTTCTTTCCCCATCCAATGCTGAGGCTGTCTAACCCTTCTAAATTGTCCCTTCCCCACCCAGTCTGGGGGACCAGTCAAGGGTTTGTGTGATTCCTGCTGTGCTTCATT
Source organism: Rhinatrema bivittatum (assembly GCF_901001135.1). NCBI lineage: Eukaryota > Metazoa > Chordata > Amphibia > Gymnophiona > Rhinatrematidae > Rhinatrema > Rhinatrema bivittatum. The sequence continues at coordinate 589,792,142 of NC_042615.1, forward strand.
TATCACAGATAATTCCTCTATTTTGTCTTCTGGTACATGGAATACCTCCCCTTCCTTTGGTGGCATTACCGTTGGGTTCTGTTTGTCAAACCATCTGGTCTTGCCTGACTGTCCATGAGCTGACGCCACAGAGTTTCTTGTTGAGTACTGCTGCTGGTCGCCATGTATTAGGATGTGCATTCATTTTAGACGAAATTGACAATGACAACCCAATTGTCTACTTCGTCTTGTTTTGGGGCACTCTGAAACAAACAAAAAAAGAAAACATTTCATTAAATTAGTATTTTGAGTTAGTGTGCGTTAAGTCCGAAATTAGGAAAACATGAAATAAACACCCCCAAACCGTTTTAAAAATGAAATTAAACAGATAACAACCCGAAACGAAAACATCTAAAAAAAAAAATTTGTGCACATCCCTACCATGTACACAGATGAGTGTTGCCTTTTTCTTGTAATTAATATGCCCTCTCTGAGCTATGTCTTTATGGATGAGAGTCTTTCCGCATCCTGAATCTACCAGACCTTGGGTGGGAACTTTATTCAGCTCAACTGAGACCATAAAGTCTAAAAGTCTCCCACATGGACCATCCACCAAATTACAGATTTGCATTTGCCCTTTTGTACTCCCACTCTTCATTAACAAGTTGGGGACAGTCTTGACAATGAGTTCTTTTGCTCCACAATGGGAGCACACCTGTGGGAATTGCTCTGGCTTAATTCCAATAGTTCCCATAAAGAGTTTGTTGTTCCCTTCCTTCGTTCAATTACACTCCTCTTTTTGTATCTTTGCTAGCTTGTGCTCTCATTCTACATCCTCAAGCCATAGACAATCCTTGACAGCATGATCTTTTGCCATACAGTATGAGCATGCCTACAGGTCATGCACTGCTTTAGTTTTACCGCATCCTATAAAGGATTCTTTGTTCTCTTCTATTATAGGGCAACACTCCTTCTCAGGTCCATTCCCAGCCCAAAGTGACCAAAAGGAGAAAATGTCCAGATCCTTACTATTCAGATGGGCTGGTACCTCAGAGACTCCATTTCTCCTCTGACTCTTGCAGTCATCCCTGCTTTGAAGGTCCTCCCTAGTCAGTGTATGCTTTAGCCTTTAGTGCCGACTGAGTTACCAGGTTATCCATGGCCTTGCTTCCTTGGTATGAGAAATCTCTAGCTAAATGACCTCTCTTTTCATAGCTGAAACAAGCTGTGGGGCCTGGCGCTTTTGACCTGAGTATGGAAGCAGAGTTTTCCTGCTTTGGGAACCGTTGCAGAGGTCCCACAGTCTCACTACCACAATAGGGAGCCTGTGTGGATTGTATTTCTATCTTCCATACCAATTCTGGCATCAAATGAGCCTGATGAAAGGTATTCACCATTTTCAACACTTTTGCCAGGGTGAGCCCTGGGTGCCAACACACTCAATTCTACATAGGCCAATTGAACTCATCCAGGAACTGCTCCAGGAGGATATGATTGGCCTATCTTCTCCTCTGACTGTAACCACTTGTATTCAGCATCTTTTAGCTGATGAAAAAGGCTGCGTGGAGTTTCCCCAGGTTGTATGGTACCTCCTTCTAAATGTTACCAGTATGTTTACATCAGTTAAACTGCTCTTTTCAGGATGGTGATTTTGATATCAAAATAGTTGGCTCTCCCATTGGGATTGGAATCTTAAAAGGTCGTTTGGCTTTTGCCGATAAGTAAATTTGCCAAATATGTGATCCAGGTGGCTTCTGGCCTTCCAGTTGGATGGACAGTTTTTTCAAAATGTTTTAAGAATACATCTTGTTCTTCACCAGCATTATTCTTAAACAAAACAGGAGTATTTCAGTGCCCCCTGATGCTGGCTCAACATTTTGAACCCCTCTTTGGAGTTGCTGCTACCCTTCAACAAAGTTATGCCTTATTTTCTCAGCTAGCTTACTGGACTCTGGTAACAAAGGGTTTTCTTGAGAGGCTCTGCCCTGTTCTGGAACACCCAGTCAACAAACCTTACCTCAGGAAAAACAAACAAAAAAAACCCAGCCTTTTCAATTCTGACTCATTATATGTAAGTCCTTCTGTCCAGATGAATCTATTCTCCTTAGCCTTCTGTGAATTATTTACTTGGCCACTACCGCAGAGAGGCCCCAGGAAATGGAAAAAAAATCCCCTTCCTTTTTCCCTCTTTTGCAATCGTTTTCTGACTGTATCAACCTTAGCGCAGAAATCTTGGCTGCCAGAGGACAGAACCAAGTTGGACACTGGAAATTCTCTCATAAACTTTTTATTAATAACAACAAAACAAAACAGAAGCAGCTCTGTTTACCTTAGCAGTTCTCAAATAAAAACAGCAATGTAATTCACAGTTCAGCAGTACTGGCCTTATCTAGGCTTCTTTCTCATTCCTGGGGCCTCCTTTCCCCTCGTGTGTACCTGCTAGTTATTCCCCTTGCCTAGAGAACCACCCTAGGCCCATCCCTGTTGCTATAGGGTTTAGGTAGACTGGGCCAGATCTCTGGAGCCTGTCCTTTAAAGTGTTCTGGGGTTTTCTCCAGTATACCCCTTCACATTGATGTTGAATTCCAAATAGACCAACTCTGCTGCTGAATTTTCTCATTTGTACCTGCTGCAACAAAATGCACTTCATTTGCATATAATGTATAATCTGGTGTCAGTCTGTTAAATGAAAGCAAGCATTACATTTAACTATAGCTATATTTCTATCCTAAGAGAGTGGGGCATTTATTTGTATGGGAACTGTGAAGTACTATTCCAAGAATAACAGATGAGGACATCTTTGAGCCAGTTTATTTTAAGGTGATAAAAAAAACAGAACTACAATCCAAGCCATAAAAGTAGTAGACGTTAAAGCATTAGTTCATGATAAAGATCTAGTGGATTATGCATATACTTCCAGAAATTCTAGGTCTAAAAAACTCCTAAATTCATTAGATTGACCTATGAAAGAGCTACAAAATTTATGATGGACATTTACAACTTCTTCCTATTGCATATATGATTCAAAAAACACCAACTTAAACACAGCAAAAGAGTTTTTTGTCCATTTTGCATATATTCTCATAGACTTCCTTTGTAAACCACCCAGATGTGATCAAAATAAACTTACCAAGTTCTGCTACTGAAGTGTAAGATGATAGATTACATCAGCCTAGCAATGAATCAATCAATGCAGATATCAGAAAACAAGCAAGGCTCACATCTCCTACATTAAAGATTTATGGTACTTTTGTAAACAAAATTGATATTTGTTATTTTAAACAATGGAATATGAAATATTGCTAAACATTGAACATCATTTTGACAAGCACACATTCATTTTTCATAAACATTGAAAAGTAATTAACTTGAAAGATCTTTATATAGTTCACCCGATTTTTTTCTGTCACAATAATTAAAAACTATCTCAAACAGTAATAGTTGAAGTAATTGATTTATTTTGCTTTCCTCAAATTGAATCTCACAGATGTGTCACAAAAGTAGTTGAATTAAAAGATGGAAGAAAATGTCTGCATTTTTACAAAATATAATATTGAACTCATACTATAATTTATAAACTGTACATTTTGAAATAGAAGGGAAGTATAGCTTGCCTCAGAATTAGGATTTAGTAGACTACATTCCTCCCTCTATCTTTATGAGGTCACTTTTGAAAAGCTATTTACGCAGGTGAATAAGTTGTCTCAATTGCTCACTTTGTACATGGATAAAAGTGCACATGGGGATCAACAACATGCATATTTTTCCTGCAGGAAATGTAGGTGGCTCAGAGGCCAAATTTGGTCTGGTGAGGCATCAAAATGCTTAGGAATGAATATTCAAAAATTTACACACATAAGAGGTCAATATTCAAAACTATTCAGTTAAGTAACTTACAGGATCATTTATCATTTTGCAATAGGACCTTAACGCATGCAATAAATATCGCAATGCAAATATGTATACAAATTCACATTAAGTATTCCAGTGGGAGGAGTTTGGGTAGAGTTAATGGAAATGAGGGTCATTAGAGTCCGATGTGGTACAGCAATACAGGATTTAGTGCTGGAAATAACCACACCTATTTTTCGGTGCGTTATGATAGTCTTGCATTACAGTGAAAATATTTTTAGCGCACGAGAAAGAGAGCTTCTGTCTGACACTCTCTATATATGTACCACTGTAGAGGAGCACTTTGAATCGGGGTGGGTTTTAGAAGGTGGGGGTGGTTAGGGGTTGGTATTAGAGGAACATTCTGAGGTATTCATAGTAAAACTGACATCACTAAAGGATTTGCAGTCATTATAATAAATATATAATATATAACTCCTGTAGTTATTCTTTTCATCCATTATAATGACTACAAATCTTTAGTAAAGTCAATTTTACCATGAATACCTTCCAAAACCCACCTCAATGCAAAGTGCCCTTCTACAGTGGTACATATATAGAGAGTGTCAGACAGAGGCTCTCTCTCGCGCTCTCTCATGTATTAATCAGCATGTGAAGTGAAGTGAAAAATAGCGCAGGTGCGATAAATTTATTGCACCCTGCTGAAATTGCCTATGCGATGCAGGGGGACTCCTGCAGTATTTATACATAGTATTATAGTAAGTTTATTAACTTTAGATAATTTTTTTTAGAATTTCAGAATTAGTGCCAGCAGAGTACTGTTTATTTATATCTATTTCCCAGCATGGCCGCAAGATTGACAGCGTTGTTAACTTATCCTTCCAAAAAAAGGTTGAGTTTTAAGTTTTTTTGATATTGTGGCTTAAATGCATAATTTTTAATACAATTTGCACAAGTAAGGTCCGTTCAAATGGTAAGTGTCTATACATGGAATAACTGAACCCACAAATACTCAAAGAAGACTTATGCACATGTCCAGTTTGAAAATTCAGGGTACAAAATATCCACAAAAGTTAGCCTTATGCAAGTTATCTAAAACTAATCCTCCCTAAGGGCCACTTTCAGGCTCTGCACATAAGTGCAGTCTGTGAATACATTCTACACCCAGACTTTACAGCAGTTTTCAAAGGACATGTTTTTATTTATTTAAATTTGTAGGCAAATAATGCATGCTATTTGTTAATGGTGTGCACTTTCTGCTGAAACGAAAATATCTGAAAATGGTCTGATATTTTTTAATGAGTCAGTGTTTCTGTTTGGTTGCAATAGGCAAAACCAAAAATTGACTTATTTATCACAGTCTATCAATTTGGATTAAATGAATGCACATCCTTAATTTATTCTCAATTTTCAATAACTACCAAACATTTCCATAGTATCTAATTAACCCACCATATATAGTTTCAACCAGATTTGAAAGAAATAATACCATTTTATCAGCAGAGTCGTATTTTCCTCATTATAATTTCTTTTCAAGCCTATAAAGCTAGACTCACTGGGTCATTTCTGCCAGTGGGTTTACCATGGGTACTTCTGCCTGGTGCAGCTATGTAGTGGAAAAATCAGATATAATCATCCAAATCTTCATTTTTCTCCAGAATAAAACCATCTGAATCTCTAGTATAATACTGCTGTTACAGTAAGTAAGGCAGTAGCTAGTAGTTTGACTAAAATCTTTAATGTCCACACTGAAGAATGAGATGACTCTATGCCTATTCATCTGAATTCTTATCTTTTTTCAAAATAATTGTTATAACAGGCTGCATCATTGATTTCAGTAGTTGTGATTGCAAGAAGCTTTCTTTAAATACATTCAGTAATTGTGGAACCAGTTTCGCAGATTGCTGTTTGCAAAATTCTGCTGGCAGTCCATCCAGCCCTGGTGATTTATTATTGCTTGAATTTTTAATGGCTACAGCTATCTCATTCATTGTTAATTCAGCCTCCAGAGATTGGTTTTCTCTCACCGATAGCTCCCTACAGGGAATATTCATCAAAAAGTCTGCAATCTCACTCTTTGTTTTGCATTGCCTGGAATAATGCAAACTTATATAAAATTCCTTGAACCTGTCAAGGATTTCCTCCAAACCTACCAACCTACCTATTCTCACCTCTCAGTTTCATAATCCCACTTCTGCACTTCCTCTTTTCATTAATATATTTTTGAAAAAAAAAAAGTCTTATCTTGCTTCATTGCCTTAGTTATTATTTTTCTCCATGTGTCCCTTTTGCTATCCAGACTACCTCCCCTGCTTTTTTTTCAGCTTTTCTATATATTCATGCTTGTCCTCCTCTTTCTGAGATCCCTTGTGCCCTAAATATACTGAGCAGCTGATCTATTGACTCTAGCAATCTGACTTCATTGGTTAAGGAACCACCAGTATGGCTATTTAAATCACTGCTATTTTGGCACAGTAGCATGAGTATTTGGGGTATTTTGTTACAAAAAAAATATTCTGCTATATGAGATTTTCTTTCATGAGAAATTGCTGGGGAATTATTATGAAATCATATGATTTACTTAACACATTCTCCCTTAAAACCATGATTTTATATGTGAAAGTATATACGCTATATATATATATATATATATATATATATATATATATATATATTGGTAAATCTATTATTAATATCAGTAGGAAAGATTTTTCACAGTATGTTTTGCAATCTGTGACTTAATCAATAGATATTTCATGGGATTAACTGTGTAATGATGAGAAACCATGGCAAAGGAGTCCATAGTTACTGCTGCAGCTTCCTCCATGATGCTGCCTGAAGGGGCAAAATGCAGACTGTTCTGTGGCTCTTCTATACAGCTCAGATTGAAGCGTCTTGTTTCCATCTCCTCTCACATTTTAAAACATAGAAATCATGAAATACTCACTTTTTTTAAAATTATTTTGCAGTTTGAGAACAAATAATGCAATCTACACAACGGTAACTTTGTTAACTTTACAAGGTAGTCATGGAACAATTTTTGGGTGTAAAATCAGAAATAAAAGTACCCGAAAACTTTGCAACTATGCTGAAAATTGTCCCAAGCAGGTGCATATTGTCTCTGGCAAGTAAGTGCTGGAAATTTTGTCTACGCCATAGAATATATCTTTCCAGTCTCTTCACTGGCCTAGCTGAGCTGTCTTGCAAATTCAGCCATCCCATTGTCCTGCAATAATCATTTGTTTTACATTGCTCTTTTTCCCAATAGATGTAATGTGCTTTCTTTCAGTGTTTCTTGATCTGAGAAGCTTTCCAATAAAAGGCTTTGACCATTCTCAAACGCAGTACTTCAGAGTTACTGTTGATTTTATTTCTTTCTGAAGCAAAATAAATGGAACCGATTAGACAATACAATCAATCAAAACATAGTCACTCTTTTTGATGGAAACCAAATATTGTGTAAACTTTTTCAGTGATTTATCACTTAACAGACATATTTTCCAGTTTTGAAACTGACCTTTTTTTGATTCTAGATCTACAGCCTGAATGCTGCTAATGCTGTCCTAACCTGACACTGCATTGATCAAGCCTACCCTTCTAAGCTATCAATCATACAGTGTTGATAGCCTGCATTAGGCTAATCTATTCAATAATGCTACCGAAAGGGTTCTGACCTGCATCAGAAAGCACCAGTATTCCATAAATCTCAGAATTACATCAGCTCTACATTTCAGTGTTACCTGTCGATGCCCCAAAACAAAAGCCCATAACTTGCTCAGAAAAGATACTTCACAGTCAAAATAATATGCAGTTCAAGTACACAGGAAGCACCTTCAGATTAACATGAATGTGAAAAAGTCTTCATGCAGCACATAGAAATATATCCAGTCATGCTGTAATGTTGAAGGGCTGATTGATCTATATTAGGTTATCAGACTATGGGGCAAATTTAAAAACAATACGTGCGCCGGTACTTTTGTTCGCGCCACCGGCGCGAACAAAAGTACACCAGATTTTATAAGATACGCGCGTAGCCACGCGTATCTTATAAAATCCGGGGTCGGTGCGCACAAGGGGGTGCACACTTGTGCAACCTGCGCGCGCCGAGCCCAGCGCGGCCTGCCTGTTCCCTCCGAGGGAACTTTTCTTCGCCCTCCCCCCACCTTCCCCTCCCTTCCCCTACCTAACCCACCCCCCCCCCCCGGCCCTATCTAAACCCCCCCCCCTTAACTTTGCGCGCGTCGCCGGCAGCCCCGCTCCGTCCTCCGGTCCTGGGGGCGTGGTCCGGAGGCCTCGACCACGCCCCCGGGCCGGCGCCACGCCCCCGAAACGCCATGGCACGCCCCCGAAATGCCGCGTCGTTTCGGGAACGCCACGGACATGCCCCCTCCCTCCCCGTTTCAAAAGCCCCGGGACTTACGCACTTCCCGGGGCTTTACCCGAGCCGGTGGCCTATGCAAAATAGGCGCGCCGGCGCGCAGGGGTTTTAAAATCTGCCCCTAAGAATATACAGGAAAGAAGTCAATCAAGCAAGGAAAAGTTATTATGCAAATAAAATAGCCTTGGCAAAAAACAACTCTGCTACACTATTTAATATAGTAAAATCTCTAACAACACCTTGTTTAACAGTAAATTTGGAAATAAACAATGACATCTGTGAACAAATTGCAAACTTTAAAAAAAAAAAAGTAAATAATATAACTCAGGAATTCTCTACTCTACCTTACCCCATTTACAAACATAAAACTGTAATAGCTGAATGGACAGACTTTCACACTACTACAGCTATAGCTATTCAAAAGATTATAAATAAACAGAAGGTATCAAATTCCCCAATAAACCCCTGTTCTGGCACGCTGTTTAAAAACATTGCGATATTTGTTCTGATCATTTATGCCATATAATTAACCAATCTTTGAAATCAGGGAAATTCCCAGATCTACTTAAACAAACATCAATACTGCCCATTTTAAAGAATAAAACATCTTCATTTATGGATTTCTCTAACCGCAGACCAATAGCTTCATTATCCTCACTAGCTAAAACTTTGGAGTCAGTTGTTTTATACCAATTAAAAGATTTCTTAGCCGAACATGATATACTAAACCCAAACCAATATGGGTTTAGAAAGGGACACTCCACTGAGACCCTTCTTTTATCTTCTTTTGATACTTTTCTAAGAGGTTTTGACACATATACTGACTTCATTGTGATATTCTTAGACATTTTGGCAGCGTTTGATATGCTGGACCACAAAATTTTGATTTCTGATCTCCAATCCATAGGAATTCACTCTACAGTATTAAATTGGTTTGAAAGCTTTCTTATCAATCGCACCTGTCAAATCAACATCGGTTCTTGTTTTTCACAATTTTTTACTCAGTCAACAGGTGTACCCCAGGGATCGTCATTATCCCCCATATTATTCAATATATATCTTCTACCTCTTTGTCAAATCTTATCATCATTAAATGTGCAATATAAAATCTACGCAGATGATATTCAGCTATTGTTCCCTATAAATCATCTTGGTTTGAGACTTTCTCTTTGATTCAACTCTATATCTAAACTATAGAACAATGGATAGCCCCTAATCGCTTTAAACTGAACACAAAAACACCAGAAATAATATTCCTCAGCCATATAGAAAACCCCAGTAATGCTCCCCCTGCAAGTATAACTTTAGGCAAAGACATTTTTCCAATTAATAAATTAGCATGAAACTTAGGTGTTTGGATTGATTCTAACTTATCATTAACTCAACACATATCAAAAACAGTTAAAAACTCGTTTTTTAAATTACATGTATTAAAACGACTTTGACCTTTACTGTTTTTCCGTGACTATCAATCAGTACTGCAAGCACTGATTTTTTCAGGTTTAGATTATTGTAATGGGCTATAATTGGGTCTACCTGAAACCATCATCAGACCCCTTCAGTTGATCCAGAATTCGGCTGCAAGTCTTCTTACGGCTACTCCTATGACGCATCACATCTCCCACATCTTACAAAAACTACATTGGCTGCCAGTCAAATTTAGAATTTGGTATAAAATTCCCATGATAATACACTCTTTACTATATAATTCAGATTCTATTTGGTTATGCTCTACATTACGAGTATACAAGCCTACCAGAGAACTGCTGCAAAAAATCTACTAGAAATACCATCAGTAAAAATGGCTGCTTTAAATATTACTAGGCAAAGAGCCTTTTTGGTGGCCGGCCCTATTTTGTGGAACTAATTGCCTGATTCTTTAAGAAAATATCAAGCAGAAATGATTTTAAGAAAGCGTTAAAAACTTACTTCTTTACGGAAGCATTCGGGAAGATTGACCCCTCCCAGTAGCTGTTAATCCAATTATATATGTGGGTATTTTAACTTTAATATTAATATTAGGAGGATCTTTAACTATGTTGATTGTCATGATTGTATATCTTTTCTATGTGCTCTAATTTTTGCTTAAAATAGTAGTTAATTATTTATAGTATTCTTCCTATGATATAGTTTTAAATTTTTTATTTTTATATTGATCACGATACAGATTGTATTTTTTTCTTTATTTATTTATCATTTTCAAAGAATAATACAAGAAAATAAATATATAGGTAGACTTTCTTACATCTGGATATAAAATGTAATCAGAATTTAAGGAAAAATTACTTTTCCTGAAAGAAAAATCCATATGTCCAGTCTCTTTTACTCATATCATAAATTATTAGGCAAATAAACCATTTTATCATCTACATTTTAAATATCTTAACAATGTTACACCCTAAAGGAAAGCAAGAGGGGAGGCAAGGGAAAACTAAGTGAGAGAAATTATAGCAATTATATTTATACACAGTGACATTAACGTAGGTTACAAGCTGGAGACATCACATTTTAATAACCCTATCTTAATCAAGCGGAGAAGAGGTGGTAGGCCTATGGGCATCCACAAATTGACAAAGTTGTTCTATCTGAAAGAATATAAAACAGTCATCCCCTTTCTTAAGGATACACTTACAGGGATAACGAAGTGTAAATGTATATCCAAGAGAGACAACATCTTGCCTTAAAGACAGAAATTCTCTCCTCCTAATTTGGGTTATCTGAGCTAAATCCGGTTATATTCTTATTGCTTGACCATAAAACATTAAAGGAAATTTTCTAAAGAAATTATGCATCACATTATTCAGGTCAAGCACAGAAATAAACACAACTAGTAAAGTATTCCTTTCTAATACATCCGTATCAGAACTTTCTAAGAAGCTGGTTAAATTCGCTGGAATAATTGATACAGGAACAGTCCCTGCAGTAGAAGGTCTATTATTATTCAGAAATCTACAAAAGTTAATAGATGGCATATTTTCATCTGTAAATCCAAGACCTTTTCTGAAGAGTCTTTTTAACGTAGTAAAAGGAATCGCTACAGCAACTTTAGGGAAATTCATAAATCGCAAATTTAAATGCCTGATGTTGTTTTCCAGGATTTCCAAACGTTTGGAACAGGCCATCTGTTCTTTTATTACAGCCACATTAACAGCCTGAAGAGACTGAATTTTATGTTCAGTCTCTGAAACTTTATTTATTACCTCGGTGGTCCTGCTCCTGAACTCCAAGTATCTTTTGTTGAAAATTATAATTTAGGGAGTCCATCTTTAGTTCTAGTCTTTACAAGGATTGACCTTGGCCCGCCACCAGGTCCCCCAGTGACTCAAGAGTCACTACCTCCGGTCTAGGTGGTAATATTGGGGACTCACCGATAACGCCGAGAGATATTATATTCTGACCTCCATCCATCGTAGCCTCCTCATTTCTCCCTCCGAGGCCGGCTTCAAGATTTGAAGTTCCTGAAGCTCCCACTCCGGCAGCACCTTCTGTTCCTGCCTGGGCGAGTTCCTTCATTTTTGGCGTGTTGCCTGAGTCAGCTTCCACCCCCCCCCCCCCCCCCAGTCACATTGATCGCATCATCGACCTGCGACTGGGAAGTGACTCCGTCGGGGTCATGCTGCGCCGGGGGCGCTCTGATGTCGGGGCTGAGGGATGCCTCATCTGTCGGAGCTCTCTGCTCTCCCCCGCAGGGGCTCACATCAAATTCACTAGTTCCCTCTTCTTGCTCCAGCTGGCGCATGAAACGGATGATATTGAGTTGCCCCGTGGAAGGTAAGGTCTCAGGTGGAAAGATCCTCACCTTCCCCTTTCTTTTTGAAGGCATAGCAATCAAAATAGAAAATCCAAGAGGAAAAACTCGGGCAGCCAGCGTTCAGCGACCTGCCTATGCCGCCATCTTGCCTCACAGATTGTATTTTTATTCTACCTGTGTTTTTATTTTTATTTTTTGAACCTTTGATTTTTTATGTTTATTATTATTGTAAACCGGTTTGGTCAATCCTGTATTGGTAAAACGGTATATAAATATTTTAAATAAATAAATAGATAGATAGATAAATATATAAATAAACATTCTACTCATTATTTTATAGAGATCTATCATATCTCCCCTCAGCCATCTCTTCTCCAAGCTGGAGTCCTAACTCATTTAGCCTTTCTTCTTAGGGGATTTTATCCAACCCCTTTATAATTTTGGTCACCCTTCTCTGTAACGTTTCTAATTCTGTTATATCTTTTTTGAGAGGTAGTGACCAGAACTGCACATGATACTCAAGATGAGGTCACGCCATGGAGTAATACATAGGCATTATGATATTCTCTGTTTTATTCCCTATTCCTTTCCTAATAAACCCTAGCACATATATTTACCCACATATTAGACAGGCAATTTTGTATCATGCCATGTCTGTGTATAAAATACATGGACATGCATGGAAATGGCTTTTAAAATTAGCTCTGAGCATAGATGTCAAAATTTCCCGGACCATCGTTTTGACCACATCATCCCAGAAGTGCTGCTGCTGGCACCTTGCAGATCTATTTTCTCACACTGATTTCCCATCTCTTCCTTGTGAAACTGTTGAGAGAATGCAAGCACTCACATGGCTCAAATTCACAGGAAGCAGCATGGTGCCAACAGCAGCACTTCTAAGATGGCACATGAGAGACCTTACGGTAAGGGACCAGCTTGCCGGATTCAGAGAGGCATGCTGACTGGGGAATCCAAACCGGTAACTTGGCTGTGGGCTAGAGACTTGCTGGCTGGCTTGGGGTCACTGAGGCTGAAGGCTGGCTGGGATAGGAGATGAACCTGATGGTCATCTGGGGGGGTGGTCATGGTTGGAGGCTGGCTGGCTTGCTAATGGTGGGGTTGGCAAGCAGGGCTCAGAGGGATGGCTGATTAGGGGAACTAGCTTGCAGAATGGGGGATGGAAACCAGGCTGACTGGGAGGAAATGGTCGGTTAAGAACAGGCTCGTTTTTCTCATGCTGCTTTTGAAAGAAAACCACTGTGGAAACAGAACACCACTTTTGCTCTTCAAATGTCAAAAACTGTAATCCCAGGATCATAAAATTTTACAGCCTGTATCCTCTTTCCACACAATAAAGAGGACACAGCAGCAGCTGTGTCACATTTTCCATGTCATTTCAAAAACAAATGCACATCCTGTTGTGGGAGTCTCAGTTTAGTGGACCCTTGGGCCGACCTGCTGGAGACTAGGAAGAGATGGACAATGTCTCTGATGAACAGCAGGCTGGGAGGCAGATGTTCAGGCGGGATGTAGATGCTTTTCACCCTGGAAGCTGGTGCTCCCCCGGGAGGAGCCCGTAGGAGCCCAACCGCTGGGACTTAGGTGGCTTCACCCTTGGAAGCCGAAGCCCTCCCAGGAGGAGCCCGTAGGGGCCTGGCCACTGGGACTTAGGTGGGTTGTGGATCAGGACGGGTAACTGGAACCAGACTAGGACAGTAGTGATACTGTAACTGGATTCGGGTTCTGGAACCAAGCAGGAACTGTAGCAAGACTCGGGTATTGGAGCCAGGCAGGAACTGTAGCAGGGCTGTAGCAAGCAGGCAGGAACCAAGCAGGTACTGTAGTAGGAACGGAGCAACGAAGCCAAGCGAGTCACTCCGAGGCGCAACGCAACAGGAAACCAGAATGCTAACCCGTTGCAAGACAAAGGCTGGATGTCCGCGGCCGGCTTATCAAGGTCGCGGCGTCTGACGTCAGAAATTGGGCGGAGTCGGCACTGGCGGGAAACGGGCTACAAAGGCGCCCAAGTGGCACACATGCGCGCCTAGGAACAGGGCATCCACCGGCACCTTCACGGTGGCGCTGCCCCAGCGGGGAAGCCGCCAAACAGGCTACAAGCCAGGACTCCGGAGGCGGGAGCAGGTCCGGGAATCAAGAGGTAAGGGCCTGGCCACGGTGCTCCTGACCAGGACCGCAACACATCCCTACTAATTTGTGGTCACTTAGTATTTTTTGAGGGTCTTTATGTTTTGTATGTATGTTCATGGAGAGGTTTTCTGCTAGCATAGAGCTTCTGTATAGGGATCTAGAGCAGCCTAGATGGTTTTGTTTTCCAACTGGACTTTCCAACAGAAGGAGTATTTGTCTTCTAGCAGCTGCAATGCTACCCTTTCATAAGGTTTTTGCTCTTTGAATTCTAAGAGTTAGGGCCTGATTAACTAAGACTTTTCTCCTATTATGTATCTATGTGTTTTTCAGGGTTTTATGTTACCTCACAGGGTGCCTGGTAGTAGACAGAGCTTGTGCTGATGTTACTAAAGTGACATCAAAATATAGGTGTAGATTTTAAAAAGGAGCGTGTGGGCTTACATGTGCGCACGCTACCCGACGTGCACACATGTACGTCCGATTTTATAACATGCGAGCACATGACATCATCAAATGTCACTGATGTCATCACACTATTTGAAGTCAGCATTTTTGGGCAGTTATCTCTTATAATGGACTCCATGCAGTAATCCATGAGACACTGCCTTTATGACTTTCACCTGATACATTTATCTTAACGAAAAATCTGCTAGTGTCAGGACTTTGTTTTTTATGTGCATTTAGAAAATGCTAAAAGTATGACCCTCGTGGGGTGAATAATTGAGAAGACAGGTTTGTCAAGAACAACTACATTTTTACAGGTTTGCTGACACCCTTTCTGCTGAAATATTTAACACTGTGTTTTTTGATTAATGGTGCTTGTTAAAATATATATTTTCTGTCTCAGGATTTGATTGTTTTGTAGCTTTTTGTGAAACATTTCTGCATGGGGGTAACTTGCATGGAAAAGCAGTTACAAACATAAATATATGCAGGGCAGATTAGAAAGACCATTTTAATCTTTATCTGCATTATTTACTATGTTACTTTGTTAATTCTGGCAGTTTGTATGCTCATTAGGGGTGTGCATTCGGTCCCTACGTATTGGCAATCCGCAACAGATGTGGCCATATTCGTTGTATTCGTGGGGAAGCGAAACGTTTCGCAATTCCCCACGAATACATGAATCTTCACCGAATTATTCAGCCGCCTAAAGAAGCCAATTTAAACAAACCCCCCATCCTCCTGACCCCCCCCAAAACTTACCAAAACTCCCTGGTGGCCCAGCGGGGGGTCCGGGAGCCATCTCCTGCACTCACACCCTGGGCTGCCGGTTTAAAAATGGCGCCGATAGCCTTTGACCTACCATGTCACAGGGGCTACCGGTGCCATTGGTCAGCCCCTGTCACATGGATGGCCGCCGCCATCTTGTGCTCCTACCATGTGACAGGGGCTGACCAATGGCACCGGTAGCCCCTGTGACATAGAAAGGGTAAAGACTATCGGCGCCATTTTGATTACTGGCAGACGACAGCCCGAGTGCAGGAGATGGCTTCCGGACCCCCGCCGGACCACCAGGGACTTTTGGCAAGTCTTGGGGGATCCTGCTGACCCCCACAAGACTTGCCCGAAGTCCAGCGCGGATCTGGGAGCGACCTACTGCACTTGGGCCATTGCCTGCCATTATTCAAAATGGCACCGATAGCCTTTGCCCACACTATGTCACAGGGCCAACCGTCGGCCCCTGTGACATAGTGAGGGCAAAGGCTATCGGCGCCCAATATGTATCTGCCCCCTGACGAATCCGAATCCCAAATGCAATGTATGGCGTCCCTCTGCACATCCCTAATACTCATCTCACCAAAGTGGAAAAATTGCAACTGGGCAGACTGGATGAGTCAATGTGGTCTTTTTTTTCTCTCATTATTTACTTTTTCACTATGTTACAAATTCTGAGGTGCAGTGACTCCTAGTCCTGCCTTCCCTTGGACCAATAATCTCTGAAGCACAAATACAGGTAGAGATTGCATATTGCCTTCTGTTATTATAAACTTTTAACCCAAGAATAGTTCTTCCTGTCATTGAAACATTGTCTGGTAAAGGAGAAATCCATACATTTTTCATCCTTTTTTTTTTTTAGCATGACCTTGTGTGCCCTATCTGCTTGCATTTTACTTTTCTTTCATGTTTGTGATATACAGCCCCTTCAGAAACATTTTCAATATGAGTCTGCTTTTCTGTCATCTCTAAGGCATAAGTAGCTAGCTTTGATGTGTTAATATACATTGCCAGTCTCTTTCTGAAAAAATATTTTCTGAGGTTTATTAATTTACAGTTTTCACATCTATGAACTCATTCAGGTTCATTTTCTATAGAACTAAATCCATAATTTTCAGCTTTCTCTGCAAATTAAATGACAAAATGATCAATTGTCTTATTTTCTTTTTTATTCATTTGTCTAAACAAATGTCTTTCAAAGGTCTCATTTGTTCTTCCACATATTCATCTGTCTACTCAAATACTCTATTCATTCAGAGACAACTTAAGTTTCCCAGATCATTCAAGAGGCTTTCAGGTTCTCTATCCTTTTACCCATCACCCAATTCCTTGATTGAGTCTTCATGCTCTGGAGCAGAAGAGGAACTGAAAGGCGGTAGTGAACAAATAGTAGAACAGAAGAAAAGTGCAGTAGTGCCATGATCCTGGATTGAAAATGCTGTGAGCATGAGAGCAAGTACAGCTACACCACTTCCTCCCCACTATTCCCACCCCACCTTTGCCATCTTTTCTCCTCCAGTCCTTGTGATGTACTTCTGTTTGGAATGGATGCGTAGGCCATGAGAGCAAGGAGGAGAGGAGAGTCTGTGAGGACAGTGAGGACAGTTCTTTTATGGTCTCCTAAGCTCTCTGTCATAGGGAGGGATATGAAATGAGGTATTCGGAGAGGTAAGTGATGGAGGAGGATATGGAAGACTAAGGAAGAGGTGATTGATGGGATGTGAAATGAGATCTAGTGAAAACAATTTGGAGGGGTAAGTGAAGAACAGGGAGAGAAGCTGGTTGGAGGAAATCGTAAAAGTTAGGGAGGTGAAGAGTTGACAAAGGGAGGATGAAAGAAGATAGATGGAGATGAGAAGATGAGACAAGAGATGTAGAGGGGATCTAGACAGGTAGGAAAGGGCATAGTGGAGAAGGATCGTGCACGAGAAATAGAGGGGGTGATACAAAGATGAAAATCTTGGGAAAGACTAGAAAAGAATGAGAGAATTGAAAAGGCAGAGTTAACGGGGAAAAAAAAACTATAGAGGAACGATGCAGAAAAATGTGAGGAGAATTTGAAGATGCAGATGGGGGATGCAAAGGAGAAAGAAGAGACACATGGAATGAAAGGGAAAATGGACAAGAAAATCAGGTAAAGGAGGCAGGAGAAAATAGATAGCAAGAAAGCAGGGAACGCTATATAGATGAAGAAACCCAGACTAAGAGAAAATTACTTTTCTACTTATTTTTCTCCTGTTTATTATAACAAAGCCATTTTTCCACTGATTTGTGTTATGACATTGAAGCACTCAGGAAAAATAAAATAAAAGCTGAAAATGAAAGTCCCTAAATATGTGGCATTTTTAAGTATTCAATTATTGATTGTTATATGGTAATTAATTTTTAATCTGTTCAATTAGATGTGAAATAATTGACAAGTTGGCACTGCTCTATTCTAGTTTGTTCTATCTTCTTCATTTGAGATTAATGTATTGTGGCAGAGTCATTAAACTATGCAGTAGCAACTGCGATCTAGCACATAAACAGAGCCCTATATTTGCTAATGTTTCCCAGTGTCACGTCCTAGGATCCAATTTTGAAACAGGCTATAGTTATATAAGGTCCTTCGTTTTCAGTTTAAAATAAATTTCACTCATAAATTCCTAGATTTTTCCAAAGGTGATAATTGATTTAAACCGATATTCACCCTAATGTTTGACTGATTAAAAAGCTGCTCCATAGCTGCAGATGTTTCAAGACCTTCAGCTACTGCCGAAAGCCAGTGAGGGCCAAAGCGCATGCTGTGTTTCAAGTCCCACCCTCCACCAGTGAAAGTGCTCACCTTCCAGTGCTGCCCATGCCATGTTTCAAGTTTATTTTTTTTTTTTTTAAGTATCTTTTATTAGGAGCAGCGGCAATCAGAACCATGTACAAACAAAAAGTACCCATCCAACTAACAGGCAAGGAGCATTAGAACAAAAGCTGTCATGGAACAATACATAAGGAACCTTTTGCTCACTGATCCCAAGGTTTACAAATCTTTTTGGTTTATGGTGAACAACCACCCCCCCCCCACCACCACCACCAGCCCTCCCACTACAACATTCACACACACACTCATATAACACACACCCCCTGCGCCCAAACCTAAAGGAGAAAGGAGACTCTTAATAACTGAATAGTGCGCTCCCACAGCCGGAAATACTGCTGGAGGGTGATGAGAGATTTCGGGTGAGGTATAGAACATTTCCGTAAAAGTTCCATCCTGGCTGTTTGATGCATAGCACTTTTCCAGGCTGGAGTGACGGGCAAGGAGTCCGAATTCCATGTCACTAAAACTTGTTTTTTTTGCCAGTACTAAGGCAAGGCAGACATATTTGAGGCCCCCTCATGGGAGCCTTTCGCCCTCCGCAGGAGGTGTAGATAGAACAAGGACCCAGACCAGGAGATCGCACATCCAACACCCGTACCAACCATCCCTGGACCTGCGACCAAAAATGTCCCAGTTTTGTACATCCAGAGAACATGTGGCAGAGAGTCCCCACCTATGTGCCACACTTGAGACAAAGGTCCGACAGCCATAAATGGCTGGTGGCCCCTCTGGCTCGAGAAAGATAGGTGCGATGCAAAAGTTTGAACTGCGTCTCCTGAAACACCGCTGAGGGCAGTTGTCGCCCAATGCCAGAGAAAGCTCTCTTCAGAATTCCCACAGTGATAGGTTCCCCCAAGTCGCCCTGCCACTTAGCCGCAAGATGAGTTAGATGGTCTGCAGGTAGCGCGGCCTTCAGCTGATACATCCATACTCTAATTTTTTTTTTTTTTTTTTTTTTATTGGTTTCAATTTCAATACATTGAAAACATTGTTAAGAGAAAATAACTGAAAATACAAGTGACTCAAAATATTATAAATCAGGAAATATGATTAGTTACATATTATAATAATAGTGGGAGAACCAAATATCAAGCGGATTCATAAGAAAATAATCATAATAATTATAAGCTGTATCACCATGTCATGCAGCATATATTTTCATAAACCAACCCTTCATAGAGCAATTTAAGAGTGTGAGTCCAAGTATACACGTAGTTGTGAATCTGAAAAGATATATTTATCATTTTGATATATCGGTATACACTGACAATAAAATTTGGCGCCCCAAGAGAGCACCTAATTTTTCATTGAAAGAAAAATCTTCCTTTTTTCCTGCGTCTTTTTTGTAATGTCAGGAAAAACTCTTATTTGATATCCATAGAAAAGCTGTTGTTACATAAGAACATAAGAACATGCCATACTGGATCAGACCAAGGGTCCATCAAGCCCAGCATCCTGTTTCCAACAGTGGCCAATCCAGGCCATAAGAACCTGACAAGAACCCAAAAACTAAGTCTATTCCATGTTACCGTTGCTAGTAATAGCAGTGGTTATTATCTAAGTCAACTTAATTAATAGCAGGTAATGGACTTTTTCAAGAACTTATCCAATCCTTTTTTAAACACAGCTATACTAACTGCACTAACCACATCTTCTGGCAACAAATTCCAGAGTTTAATTGTGCGATGAGTGAAAAAGAACTTTGTCTGATTAGTTTTAAATGTGCCATATACTAACTTCATGGAGTGCAGCCTAGTCTTTCTATTATCCGAAAGAGTAAAAAACCGATTCACATCTACCCGTTCTAGACCTCTCATGATTTTAAACACCTCTATCATATCCCCCCTCAGCCGTCTCTTCTCCAAGCTGAAATGTCCTAACCTCTTTAGTCTTTCCTCATAGGGGAGCTGTTCCATTCCCTTTATTATTTTGGTCACCCTTCTCTGAACCTTCTCCATCGCAATTATATCTTTTTTGAGATGCGGCGACCAGAATTGTACACAGTATTCAAGGTGCGGTCTCACCATGGAGCGATACAGAGGCATTATGACATTTTCCGCTTTATTCACCATTCCCTTTCTAATAATTCCCAACATTCTGTTTGCTTTTTTGACTGCTGCAGCACACTGAACCGACGATTTCAATGTGTTATCCACTATGACGCCTAGATCTCTTTCTTGGGTAGTAGCACCTAATATGGAACCTAACATTGTGTAACTATAGCATGGGTTATTTTTCCCTATATGCATCACCTTGCACTTGTCCACATTAAATTTCATCTGCCATTTTGATGCCCAATTTTCCAGCCTCACAAGGTCTTCCTGCAATTTATCACAATCTGCTTGTGATTTAACTACTCTGAACAATTTTGTATCATCTACAAATTAGATTACCTCACTTGTCGTATTTCTTTCCAGATCATTTAACCATGCCGGTAATCGTTTTGCCTTCTTTCCACCTTTCTTAATGTGTGGAATACATCTGGATTGTGCTTCTAGGATGGTATTTTTTAACAATGACCACGCCTCTTGCACACTTTTTACTTTTATAGCTGCTCCTTTCAGTTTTTTTCTAACTATTTTTCTCATTTTATCAAAGTTTCCCTTTTGAAAGTTTAGCACGAGAGCCGTGGATTTGCTTACTGTCCCCCTTCCAGTCATTAAATCAAATTTGATCATATTATTATGATCACTATTGCCAAGCGGCCCCACCACCATTACCTCTCTCACCAAATCCTGTTCTCCACTGAGAATTAGATCTAAAATTGCTCCCTCTCTCGTTGGTTCCTGAACCAATTGCTCCATAAAGCTATCATTTATTCCATCCAGGAACTTTATCTCTCTAGTGTGTCCCGATGATACATTTACCCAGTCAATATTGGGGTAATTGAAGTCACCCATTATTACCGCACTACCAATTTGGTTAGCTTCCCTAATTTCTCTTAGCATTTTGCTGTCAGTCTCACCATCTTGACCAGGTAGACTATAGTCTTCCCCGACACACAAGGGATTTCTACCCATAAAGATTGTGCATTTAGTCTCGTGCAGGATGTTTATCCTGTTGGTCTCTATGCCATCCCAGACATAAAGCACCACACCGCTTCCCGGGTGCTCCTCTCTGTTGTTTCCTGAATGATGATCTCAGTATGTTATCTCTGTCCAGAGCCTGCATAACAAACAATCACAAACAATGTTGCCCTTGCTTCAATTTTGGCTTCGTATGATTTTTCCAGAAAATCTGTAAGATTATCATCAGCAGTATTATCTCCTTCCTCTTGTTGTTGATTTACTTCATTGCCAGGAAGATAATAGATTTTGGAAATCTCAGGCAGATTGTTTTCTGAAAAACCCAGGATATTGGTTAAATACCTTTGAAGGAGATCTTTTGGGTTCACCCATTTTGTTTTAGGAAAGTTAAGAAATCTTAGATTATTTCTCCTTATCTCATTTTCCAAGAAATCCATACTCTCCGTTGCCAAATCCTCGGATTTCATTAAATTAAATTGAACTTCTCTTATATCCTTGATTTCCATTTCAGCTTTATTAAGGGACTTTTCAACCATCTTTAGCTTATTTTCCAGTTTTTGTGTTACCTCCATGTTACGCTTTACAGCATTTGTTTAATCATTCATAGCAGTATTCATCCTTGTAAGAACTTTCCAAATTTCAGCCAGAGTCAGTATTTAATACTACATGTATCTCAGTCTCCTTACCTCTTGTCTCCATGAGGCCCTCCTTGCCTAAATCTACTCGCCGTGCTTCATCCTTGTTCTCCCTGGAGCCCAAATCTAGCGGGCTCTCCGAAGTCGATGGAAAATTCCCATCTCTTCTCTGGAAGTCTCCAAGGCTTTCAGATGGTTGCGGCCGTGGCGGTGTTCTTGGATGTTCCGTCCCCCCTTCAATCTGGGACCTGTAGGACAAGAAGGGAACTGCTGGTGCACCGGGGCTGAGTGACACTTCCTCGGCCTGGGCGTCCGACGGCCGCTCCCTGTCAGCAACACCAGCGGCCTCACCCTCCGGTGTCTGCTGTATGGTCCAGAAAGCCTCTTCTCTCCACGTTTGTCGCATGGAGGCATCAGGGGTCGAGGTAAGGATCTCACGAATCCTTGCCTTTCTTTTCGAGTGAGGCATCAGGAAAATAAAGGCAATATACAACAAGGCAAGAATTCTAACTGGAAAACCCATGGAGCAGAGAGGCTTCCGTGCTCATGGTGCGGCAGCCATCTTGGTTCTCCTCTAACAGGAAAACCCACGGAGCAGTTCCATACTCTAATTTTGTTAAAGTGTGGTGGGGTATCAAAGAAAGAGTCCTCCACGTCAGATAAGACCAGTTGGTTTGGGTCTCCCTCACAAATGTGAAAGCAATAACCTTCAGGTAGGCGAAAAACTGCGTGGAGGGGATTGCCCACTGTGTTTGAGCTGTTGAAAGGAATAAAGGGTGCTGATCTCCTCATCCACCCATTGCCATAAAAGCTGCAGTCCACAGGCTGCCCACTAATGAAGGACACTACACTTCCTTGTCCCGGCAGAAAGTTAGTGTTGCCCACCAATGACAGGAGGGGAGAGATAGACTGCTGCGATGAATAGCTGCCCGCCACCATTTCCATGCCTTGTGACATGCCTTCATCCAAAAGGTGGATGAAATCCGGGGTTCAATTTTAGCGTTTGGTGTATGCAGTAAATTAAGTGGGGAAAACGGCTCCACCCAGGCTGATAACAACTCTTCTGGGTTGAATCTAGCCTTGCCCAAAGCCCATTCTTGTATATGACAGAGCAAACAGGCCACATTATACAGTCGCAGGTCCGGTAGAGCAATGCCCCCCAGTCCCTTATCCAGTCTTAAGGTGTCATATTTGATACGGGCTCGTTTCCCTCCCCAGATAAATTGTCCAATCATCGATTTAAAACTGTGCAGGTCTTTGTCCGGGATCCATAGTGGCAACATTTGGAGGCAATATAAAAACTTAGGCAAAAATTCCCATTATTCTGCACATCTAAATGTACACTTAAATATTTGATAGACCGATTCGCCCAACTTAACGGGAAGGGGCCCACCCAACGCTGCGGGAGGTTCAGTACCTCTGATTTAGTCAAATTAAGACGAAAGCCTGCAAAGGTGCCAAAAAGATTGATAACCTGTAAAATATCCTCCAAAGCCTCACCCTGGTTCCCTATAAACAACCATCATGTCATCAGCATATAAGCCCAGTTTAATCTGCTTTCAGCCAATGTGTATGCCCTGAAACCTAGGTAGGGTGCATTACTTAATAGCCAGGGGCTCCAGGGATAGTGCAAAAAAGTAGGGGAGATAAGGGGCAGCCCTGGTGAGTCCCCCACCCCAGAGCAAACGGCGGAGAGAGAACTCCATTAACCAGTATCTGAGCTTGGGGATCAGTATATAGCAATTGTACCCAGTCAATAAAATCACCCCCCAGACCAAATTGCCCTAAAACCCACTGTAAGTAAAGCCTTTCCACGCAGTTGAAAGCCTTAGCCGCATCCAAGATGATAAGAGCCCCGTCCATGTTCCAACTTAAAGGGGACTATAAGGCCAATACAGCTTTTAAGAGATTGGAGGTGGGTAGGCGTCCCTTGACAAAGCCGGTTTGATCTCTGTGTACTAAATCCAAGAGCACCCCATTCAACCGGGCCACCAGGATGGCAGCCAGGATTTTGGTATCCTGATTGAGAAGAGAGATCGGACGATAATTCTCAGGGCTATCCAGAGCCTTGCCAGACTTTGGAAGCAAGACCATGGTGGCAACATTCTGATCTATTTCCAGATGACCCCTACTATGCGCGGCCTGGAACATGTCCACCAATGGGGGTGCCACCTGTTGACCCAGAATGCGATAAAATTCCGGGCCTAAGCCATCCGGGCCCAGCGTTTTGGCAAATGGCAATTGTTGGATAAACCGCATCACTTTCCCCGGGTTGATAGGTGCATTCAGCTTCTGCTGCACAGCACCAGAGAGTTGGGGCAACACCAAGTGCCTAAAAAAAACCTCCCTGCTACCCAGGGCCGGCAGCTGGGCCATATATACCTGTTGATAGTATCTAGTAAAAGCCTGCAGAATATCCGCTGTGCAAGTGACTAGACCAGACTCACCCCTTATACTTTTAATAAATCCCCGGGGTCCCCTATTGCCTTTAAGAAGTTTTGCTAACATTTTCCCCGGTTTGTTTCCCCACTGGTAGAGACAAAATTTATAAAATAGCAAATTGCGCTAGGCCTTGAGAGTGAGAAGGGCATTCAATTCCTTGCGGGCAATCATTAAATCTTGATTAGCCTTATCATCTAAGGATTGTTTATGAGTACGCTTTAAGGTGAGTACTTTTTTAGTACTTGCCAAAGTTTTAGCTTGAAGCTTCCACCACTGACTAACCTGGTAATGCCAAAATATGCCCCTGGAGAACCGCCTTAGCCTAGTTCCAAAAAACTATGTCATCCACCTCCCCTCCTCCATTGAGAGCATTGTATTCTTTCCACTTGTCTTTCAAAAAAAGTACAAATTTAGGATCATCATACAGCCAGGGGGACATTCTCCAGATCCGAGAAGGTCTGTCCCCTAGGAAGAAATTAAGGTGACAAATCACTAAGTTATGATATGAAAGGAGAGTGGACTCAATAAGGCTTTGCTCCGCCCTGGCATATAGTGACTCCGTTAGACGTATATAGTCCAGGCGAGTATACAAATTATGGGGTGTGAAAAATGAGTAAAACCCGCTTCCTCCAAATGCTGCGCCCTCCAAATGTCTATCAGCTGCAAATCCTTGCATAAAAAACTGATACCTATATCCCCCTGGTTTTTTCAGGGCGTTTTTGCTGGCTTACAGTCCACGAGAGGGTTATCTGTGATGTTAAAGTCGCCCCCCATGGGGATACTATAGTCTTAAACAAGTTCATCAACAGTTTAACATTTATTGAGTTTTCACAAACTTATTGCGGCAACTCCACTGACTTCAAAACAGCCACTTTGCACAGAGGTCCCCTGTCGGGAGGGACATGAGATTTCCAAGTAAACTCTTAAAGTAGATCCTCCCTGCCAGGTTTAAAGGATCTACTTTAAGAGTTTACTTGGAAATCTCATGTCCCTCCCGACGGGGGACCTCTGTGCTAAGTTGGCTGTTTTGAAGTCAGTGGAGTTGCCGCAATAAGTTTGTGAAAACTCAATAAATGTTAAACTGTTGATGAACTTGTTTGGGACTATTACATTTACTTGCACTGTCTTGTGGATGGACTTGCTGAAGTGCAGGTTTTGCTCTTGTTGTTGTTTGGATACTATAGTCTTCCCACATGGACAGCTTAGAGACCAGGCTGCTAAAAAAATAGTGAGAGTAATGATTTTGGGCATACACATTTACCAGTAAGACTTTCTGGCCCTGCAACAGCCCCTTCACGATCAGGTATCTACCCTCTGGGTCCACCACCATGGCTTCCTTCTGAAAATCTAAGGATTTGGCCAGTAGCACCACCACCCCATGTTGACTAGTAGAAAAAGATGCATAAAACACTTGACAAACCCATTCCTGCCTCAACTTCTGATGTTCAGCAACCAGCAAATGTGTCTCCTGCAAAAAAGCAATATTTATCCCTTTCCTCTTAAGTTCTTGGAGCATTTTTTTCCGCTTAATAGGTGAATGAAGCCCTGCAATATTCAAAGAGCTTATAACTATCTTAGCCATAAAAAATGAACCAACGGTCAGGAGTGCCGCTCAAAGGTAAAGGTAAAGGAGATGGAAAGGAGATGGAAAGCTCCCCTATGAGGAAAGACTAAAGAGGTTAGGACTGTTCAGCTTGGAGAAGAGACGGCTGAGGGAGGGGGGGGGTATGATAAAGGTGTTTAAAATCATGAGAGGTCTAGAATGGGTAAATGTGAATTGGTTATTTACTTTTTCGGATAATAGAAGGACTAGGGGGCAGTCCATGAAGTTAGCATGTGGCACATTTAAAACTAATTGGAGAAAAATATTTTTCACGCAATGCACAATTAAACTCTGGAATTTGTTGCCAGAGGATGTGGTTAGTGCAGTTAGTGTAGCTGGGTTTAAAAAAGGTTTGGATAAGTTCTTGGAGGTCCATTAAATGCTATTAATCATGTTGACTTAGGGAATGGCCTCTGCTATTACTGGCATCAGTGGCATGGGATCATCTTAGTGTTTGGGTACTTGCCAGGTTCTTGTGGCCTGGTTTGACCTCTGTTGGAAACAGAATGCTGGGCTTGATGGACCCTTGGTCTGACCCAGCATGGCAATTTCTTATGATCCTTTTCCTGAGTGGTGACTCCCAATGTGGAATCTTCCATTGTGTAGCTATTTATTTTTTATTTTATTTTATCAGTTTGTTTCAAGCATTATCCTAGTGTCTAAGCGGCTTCTACTAACAAACATGCATAGTAGCATACATACAATTCAACAAACTGCACTTAAAATAAAAGAATCTTATCTCACATAAATAATTTGGATTGTTCTTCCCTACATGCATCATTTAAAACACTTGTCCACATTAAATGTCATCTGCCATTTGGATGTCCAGTTTCCCAGACTTGCAAGCTCCTCTTGCAATTTATCACTATCCTCTTGTGATTTAACAACTTTGAATTATTTTGTATCATCAGCAAATTTGATCATCTCACTCGTCATTTGCATTGCTAGGTCATTTATAAATATGTTAAAAATCAGTCATCCCAGTACAAATCCCTGAGGCCCTCTACTATTCACCTTTCTCACTTTTATTTTTTTTAACCAGTTCTCAATACACAATAGAACATTGCCTCCTATCCCATGACTTTTTAATGTCCTTGAGTCTCTTATTAGGTACTTTGTCAAACACTTTCTGAAAACTCAGATACACTATATCAACTGGCTCACATTTATCCACATGTTTATTCATGTCTTATCTGCCTTGAAGCTTGGAAAGGCGGGTAAGAAAGCTTTCAAATAAATATATACATAAATAAATAGATACATAAATAAATAAATGCAGCAGATTGGTAAAGTAAGACTTTCTTTGGCTAGATCTATATTGACTTTGCCCCATTAAACTGTCTATTTATATGCTGAGTAATTTTGTTCTTTAGAATAGTTTCAACCATTTTTCCCAGCACTGATGTCAGACTAACCTGGCTGTAGTTTTCTGGATCACTCTAGAACCCTTTTTTGAAAACTGACATTACAATGACCACCCTCCAATCTTCAGTTGATTTTAATGATAAATTACAGATTACTAACAGTAGGTCTACAATTTAATTTTTTCAGTTTTTTCAGCATTCATTTTACCATCTGATCCAAGTGATTTGCTACTCTTTAGTTTGTTAATTTGCCCAGGTACATTTTCCAGGTTCACTGAGATTTGTTTCAGTTCCTCTGAATCATCACCTTTAAATATCACTTCTGGCATGGATATCTGCATTTTATCTTCTTCAGTAAAGACTGAAGCAAAGAATTTATTTAATCTCTCTGCTATGGCCTTGTCCTAACTTAACACCCTTTTACCCCTCGATCATCTAATGGTCCAACTGACTCTCTTGCATGCTTTTTGCTTCAAATATACCTGAAAAAAGGTTTTATTATGAGCTTTTATTTCTACAGCAAGCTTATTTCCAAATTCTCTCTTTGCCCTCCTTATCAATGCTTTGCATCTAACTTACCAGTGCTTATACTGTTTCCTGTTTTCTTCATTCAGATCCCTTTCCTATTTTTTGAAAGATGTTCTTTTGGCTAGAATAGTCTCTCTCACCTCACCTTTAAAACATGCTGGCAGAAGTTTGGCCTTCCTTCCATCTTTTATAATGCATGGAATACATCTGGTCTGGGCTTCCAAGATGATATTTTTAAACAACATCCATTCCTGATGTAAACTCTTAACCTTTGCAGCTGCTCCTTTCAGTTTTTTCCTAACCAATTTTCTCATTGTCTCCATTTTGAAAGTTAAATGCTATCACAGTAGATTTCCTTAGTGTCCTCTCTCCAGGTATCAAGTCAAATTTCATCATATTATGATCATTATTGCCAAGTGGACTTAACACTGTCCATTGCCTCTTCCACCAAATCATGTGTTTCACTAAGGAATAGGTCTAACGTAGCGCACACACCCCTTTTTGGTCCTTATATAAGCTGCTCCATGAAGCACTTGTTCATTTTATCTAAAAACTTTACTTCCTTAGCATTTCCTGATGTGATCTCGTCACATACTGATGTCAATACTGGGGAAATTGAAATCATCAATTATTTCTGTGTGCTAATTTTGTTAGTGTCCCTCATTTCTGTTAGCATTTCATTGTCTGTCAGTTCATTCTGAGCAAGTGGATAGTAGTATACCTCTACGGTAATTATATTTCCCTTCTCACATGGAATTTCTATCCATAAAGATTTTACAGTTAATTTTGTTTCCTGTAGAACCTTTTATCCTATTTGACTTGATAGATATAGATGTATACAAGTCTGTGATCAAATTTACACATCAAGATTGCTACAGGCCTCCTCCAGAGATTTCCTCTGGTTTCTCCCTGCCCAGGGCTTTGTAACAATTGTATTGGTGTCTTTTGTTTCTCATTTAGAGTTTTGAGACATTCTTGCCACTGTGGGTGGCTGCCTTGTACCTCACATGGTACTTTGGGGGTCTTATACCACTATTATGCTGCTTTGAATCTTTATGGGTTCCTTGGGGTTTTTTTCCTGCTACCTTTACTGCTTCGTTCCCATTCGTGGTGCCTTGCACAGATCATGCTACTCCTGGTGTTACTTTGCCTCTTTCATGCTGCCTTAGGGTATTCATGCCACTATTGTTGGTGCCCTTTTCCCTCTTTTGTATTCTTGGAGTGTTTTTCTATTCTTGCTGCATCTTTATTCCTGTCATGGTGCCTTAGAGAACTCCTACCACCTCTAGTACTGTTATGTCCCTTTACAGTGTATTGAGCTGTTATCCCAATTTTAGTGGAGAACTAATCTCTTATAGCACTAAATATAAGGCAGGGATAGCGGCTCAACAAAACAACAAACATACACGCTAATGTCCCAGAGGTTTAAGGTAGTGTATAAACGTGAATTCACAACATCATATTGAATACTTCTGATGAAAGACCTCATACAAGGCATACATTGATCAATGCTAGTTAGCACCAAAGTATACCACTAGTATAATCATGGGTCTGTGATATGCTGATCAACTTTTTTTTCAATTTATTTTGCTCAAGTGAGTATGTGGCCCATTTTAGGTCTAAAATGGGCCACATACTCACTTGAGAAAAATGGGCCACATACTCACTTGAGAAAAATGGGCCACATACTCACTTGAGAAAAAAAAGTTGATCAGCATATCACAGACCCATGATTATACTAGCGGTATACTTTGGTGCTAACTAGCATTGATCAATGTATGCCTTGTATGAAGTCTTTCATCAGAAGTATTCAATATGATGTTGTGAATTCACGTTTATACACTACCTTAAATCTCTGGGACATTAGCGTGTATGTTTGTTGTTATCCCAATTTTAGTGCCATTTTGACATAATCTTGGTGCCTTGGAGTGCTCTTCCCCTTTCTGATGATATTTACCCACAAGTTTCTTTAGAATTTATAAAAAAAAAAACAAACAACAATTTTGGAGCCCAAAAGAGGCTGCATTCCTTCCCCATTGACTTTAATAGGAAACAAATGAATAGAACAAATAAAAACAAATTTGGTGACCTATTTTATTTATTTTATTTATTTAGCATTTTTTTATATACCGAGGTATAGCAGAAATTGCCTTCACTCCGGTTTACAATTACAACAACCTGTTACATTTAAAGCATTTAACAGAGAAACAGAAACTGGTACTGAACAATAACTTAATACCAATCAAGATATACAATATAGTTAGGTATATGTGCTCAAATCATGTACGGGGACAGCTGATACAGAGAAATAATCGAGAAGGTTTCTGGGAGTCAGAGAGATAGTCATTGGAGGGAGATTGCATGGCCAAGATGGGACACGCAATGGGTGTGGTCTGTAGATTTATCCTATGCTGTCTTTGAGTGTGCTGTCTTTGAGAGTTTGGCTGAGTAGCCAGGTTTTAAGATCTTTTTTAAAAGATTTAATGTTTTCTTGATAGGTCAGGTGAAAAGGTAACGAGTTCCATAATTTCGGGCCAATGATGGAGATGGCTCTGTTTCTTGTGGAGGACAGTTTGGCTTGTGGTAGTGATGGAACATCTAGATGAAGTTTATTTGTTGACCTTGTCGTACGTAGTGACCTATGTATATGTATGATATTGTCCAGGGCTGTGTAGTCTACTTTATGAATTGTCTTGTGTAGAATTGTAAGAACTTTGAACTCTATTCTTTTCTCTACCGGTAGCCAATGTAAATTGTTGAGTACGGGGGTTATGTGGTCAGATTTTCTTTTACCAGTCAGGACTCTGGCAGCGGCATTCTGAAGTAACTGCAGTGGTTTTAAGGTCGTTTTAGGTAGACCTATTAGGAGAGAGTTGCAGTAGTCCAGACTGGAAAAGATGAGGGCTTGTAAGACAGTTCTGAAATCATGGAGGTGAAGCAATGGTTTTAGGTGTTTGAGTATTTGGAGTTTATGGAAGCCCTCTTTTGTTCTTGTTGTAATGTGTTTTTTGTAGTTTAGTTCATTGTCTAACCATATGCCAAGGTCTTTTACATTGTCTTTAAGTTGAATGTGAATATTGTCAATTTGGAAGGGTGGTGTGGTTATTGATCCTGAGTTTTTTGATCCTGAGTTTCACTATCTACAAGGTGAATGAAAAAACAAACAAAAATGTTGCCTCTGTATATCCCTAATATATATATATATATATAAAACTCCATCCTGTGGCCCATAAAACAATGGGAGGAGTTTCCCTCTATGTAAAAGGGTCCTTCTCCCAAATGTATTTAGTGGGTTCATGAGTTAGGTCATGTAGATAGTGAAGTGGACCTGAATAGAGAGGGCAGTGGGGGTAGCTCACAATTATTCCATTGACTGGACAAGGAGGACACCATCCTTCTCCCTTCTATGAATCCTGGCCCCAAAACTACCACTTAGTGCTGGCACAAATAAAGCATAAGCAGAGACACAGCAGTTTCAAATTACCAAATTCTTAACTTTATTTTGTCTAGTTCCAACACCAGGCACTCATAATGGGGTAATTTTCAAAAGGAGTTACACATGTAAATGTAACTACTATTGTAGCAATTTTCAAAAGCCATTTACTGGAGTAAAGTGCACTTACACAAGTAAATCCTATGGACAATTCAATGGCATATATTATAGCAATTTTCAAAAGCCCACTTACTCAAGTAAATGCTTTTTAAAATCAGGCCCAATAGGTATAGCATGGAGTAAGAATACTCATAGGGGCGGATTTTAAGAGCCCTGCTCGCCTAAATCCGCCCAAATCCGGACGGATTTAGGCGAGCAGGGCCCTGCGCGCCGGTGAGCCTATTTTACATAGGCCTACCGGCACGCGCAGAGCCCCGGGACGCGACCTGGGGGCGGGTCCGGAGGGTGCGGCTACGCCCCCGGACCGCCCCTGGCCATAACCACGCCCCCGGACCCGCCCCCAAAATGGCGCTGTGCTCGGTCCCGCCCCCGACACGCCCCCTCAGAAAACCCCAGGACTTACGCGAGTCCCGGGGCTCTGCGCGCGCCGGTAGGCCTATGTAAAATAGGCTCACCGGCGCACAGGGCCCTGCTCGCCTAAATCCGCCCGGATTTGGGCAGATTTAGGCGAGCAGGGCTCTTAAAATCCGCCCCATTGTGTTTCACTTTTTTGTATGAATAGACAATTGAAATTTAGGGATAATTTCATTTGAAATGACACATAGACAATGTCAATGACATTGTGTAGATTATTTCATGTCATTTATAAAAAGAAAAAAATTAAAAATCATGTATTTTTGTGTGTGTACTAATTCAAAATAGTCAGCCGGATTTTAAAAGAGTTACGCGCATAAGTTATGCACGTAACTCTTTCAAAAAACCCCTGCGTACGCCGAGCCTATTTTGCATAGGCTCAGCGACGCACGCAAGTCCTGGGACGCGCGTAAGTCCCAGGGCTTCGCAAGGGGGGCGTGTCGGGGGCGTGTCAGGTGGGCGGTGCGAATTTTGGGGCATTCCAGGGGGCATGTTGGGGGCATGGTGCCGGCCCGGGGGCATGGTCGAGGCCTCCGGACAAGCCCCCAGGTCGGGTGATGGTGCGCCAGCAGCCCGCTGGTGCGCGCAGAGTTATGCCTGCCTCTGGCAGGCATAACTTTAACAACAAAGGTAGGGGGAAGGTTTAGATAGGGCCGGGGAGGTGGGTTAGGTAGGGGAAGGGAGGGGAATATGCGGGGGGGGGGGGGGGAGAAGGAAAGTTCCCTCCAAGGCCGCTCCGATTCCAGAGCGGCCTCGGAGGGAACAGGCAGCTCGAGCAGGGCTCGGCGCGCGCAAATTGCACAAATGTGCACCCCCTTGCGCGCGCCGACCCCGGATTTTATAAGATACATGCAGCTACATGCGTATCTTATAAAATCTGTCGTACTTAGATTTATAAAATCTACCCCAGTGTGCAGTAACTACATGCATTATTTCTAGTCAATGCACATTAAAAATGACAAATTTATAAAATGAAATAAAAACAAAAATAAGCTAAAAATGAAATAAAAACAATTGAAACAAAATATTTTGCCATGCACACTCCTACTGATATGTACATTCACTCGATTCCATCAATAAACAAAGGTTGTGGGCTCTCCTATACAATCACATTTGCAGAGAATGATTTTCATCATTTTCTGCCATAAAGAGAAAAAAATAAATAGACATGTCTTATCACTACTAATATTCTATATCTCTAGGACTTCAACTTGGAACTAAGTTATATTGCACAGTCATACCATCCATGGTACATTTATACCCTTACACAGCATTGCTGTCTCTTTGGTATCTTTATCTGATCTATCAGGACACCTCAGATGTGGGCCACTAAAGTGCAGACAATAAATTTGGAAAATCTCACCTGAAAATATATTCTTGGCAAAGTCAAAAACAAGGAATTGCACAGGAAGAAGGAACCCACCAGCCTAGAATTAAAAGCAAATATGCTAGCACTTTGGAGCCCATTTCTCAGAGAGAGAGAGCAGGCCTTGAAATTCTACTTATGAGGAATCTGAAATGGATGGTGCATCTAGATCCTGGATAGACTGCTTTAATTTCTAGATTGCTTAGTCATTTCCAATGTCATTTCCAGTGTCTCTAGCATATGTTAAATTACTTTCACAAACAAGAGAATGTTGTGTAAATATTGGCTACTACAATAGTACTTGCATAAGAAAATGTTTATGCACATAAAGTTATATCAAATTTTAGGGGAACGTATACATATTAGAGATGGTAATAGTTTGTCTGATAATGAGATGGTCTATAAATTCTTGTAAATAAAATAAATAAATTCCTAGGGATGTGTTTTTGTTTGAAATGATAATGTCAATGATATTGTCTGTATCGTTTCATGTTTTTTTAAGAAACAACAGAAAAACCCACAATTATGGTTTTTCTTTTTTACAACTGTGGTGCACACCCATTTGACATAAGTGTGCATTAAATCAAATTAGTGCACACTAGCATGAAATAAAATACTGTGTAGAATTTTGAGTTAGTTGCAATATTTTAAATTGGTTCAAGATATTTGAGTTAGTGTGCACTAAAAATGAAACCTACATTTTTAAAAGAAAATTTTTACAAATGAATCTAAAGAAAACACAAATAAATAAAAAGAACAAAAAATAAACTAAAATGAAAAATTTGGCAGGGACACATCCCTTTGAGCATATGCAAATATATTAAATATTTATCTTCAAGCATGCTAATGCGGATTAGACATTCTTGAGGATAATTGTCTCTTATTCAACCAAAAAAACAAAACAAAAAAAAACAAAACAACATTGCTTCTTGTTTCATTTTCTCACTCTTTGAAATATTTCTATAGTCTCCTGCATTTCCATGGGAGATTAATACTAAACATCTCCATTTTTTTTCCATTTCCAACATCTCCTTAAAAGCTTTCAAATATGAGCACTTATGCAGATGAAATGTGGGCATGATGTGCACCTCCTCTAGTTATCCTGAGACATTGGCACATTATCTGGAAAGTGTGTGCTCATTTGAATAATATCTCTTTTGCTGATGTCTTTCAATAGTTGAGAGGAAACTGTGCTACTCAGTGAAAACTATACAATGATCTTGCAAAGAAACACTAGAGCTGTGATATATACTTTTTTTTCTGTAAATAACAGAAATTCATTGCAAATAAAAGAATTAATTTATGGAGGCAGACAATTTTGCAGAATGATTGACTCCAATAACCTGTCAACGTAGACTGTCATATCAGAATATGCAATAGTTTTAAGATGAGAACTCAATCTAATATGAATAAATTTTAAAAAACAGAGGCTTGTTACAAAAGATTTTTTATACACTTAAGATTTACATATTCTAATAACATCTTTAAAAAATAGAATTGTGCATGCAGATATAAAACATCAAAAATTGAGATATTTTGGTTTACAGTTATCTACTGCTAGCATCTCAATTGCACTCCCTATATATTGAATGAATTCTATAAAATAATACACACATATACACGTACATGATAGATAGTAGATCATCATACTACAGTATTTGCTTTGAGCTGTCATTTCCTTCTAATTAAAAAGATATAGACTAGATAAGAACATAATAATTTCCATACTGGATCAGATGAGAATTAATCAAGCCCAGTATTCTATTTCCAACCGTGGCCAATCCAGATCACGAATACCTGGCAAGATTCCAAACAATAAATAGATCCCATGTTACTTTCACATAATGATAAAAACTGCCTATTCCCTAGGGGCCAGATCTTAAAAGATAATCACGGGCGTAGATTTGTTCGCGCAACCCGGCAAGAACAAATCTACACCAGATTTTATAACATGCACGCGCATGCCGTGCGCATGTTATAAAATCCGGGCTCGGTGCACGCAAGGGGGTACACACAAGTGCAACTTGCACGCGCTGAGCCCGAGGGGAGCCCCGATGGCTTTCCCCGTTCCCTCCAAGGCCGCTCCGAAATCGGAGCGGCCTTGGAGGGAACTTTTTTCCAGCCCCCCTCACCTTCCCCTCCCTTCCCCTATCTAACCCATCCCCCATCCCTAACTAACTCCCCCCCCACACCTTTGCTCCAAAAGTTACGCCTGCCTGAAGCAGGTGTAACTTGTGCGCGCCGGCCAGCTGCTGGCGCGCCATGCTCCGGCACAGGCCGGAGCATGGCGCGACCCCGACCCCGGACTGCCACCACGCCCCCGGTCATGCCCCCGGACTGCCTCCGAACCGCCCATTTTGGAAAGCCCCCGACATACGTGCGTCCTGAGGCTCGGCGCACACAGGGGCAGATTTTCTCGGTTACGCGCGTAGCCTTTGAAAATCTGCCCCATGGGCCTTATTTTCAAATGCATTTACACACTTAAAACTTGATTTATACATGTAAATGTGTTTTACCCATTTAAGTGTACTTTTAAAAATTGTTACAAGATATGACATTGAATTGTCAATAGATTTTATGAGTATTAAGTGCACTTAACATGGATGGCTTTTGAAAATTGTTATGCTAGTATGTTACATCTACATCCCTAACTCCGTTAAAAATGCACTTTTCGCATGTAAGTGGGTTTTTAAAAATTGCTACAATACACGCCATTGATTGTCAACAGGTTTTACACATGTAAATGCAGTTTAAACAGATATATTAGCTTTTGAAAATTGCTACAATAGGGCCTCATTTTCCAATATCGCAGTGGTAACGCATGAGGGGGCGTGTCCCATGCAAATAAGGCATTTGTCGTGCAGCGGGGAAACATCACGTGACGCGATGGTTTCGCCATTTGCGGAAATGGATTCGCAAATCACGAAAACATCGTGGAGAGAGAGAGAGAGAGAGACGTACGGAAAGAACAGTGGTCTCTAGTGAAGATTTGCTGGCCGTCGGAGTGAGGAAACTCACTCCAAGAAGAGATTTGGGCAACGTTCTCTCCACCTAGCTTGTTGTTGCCCAGGTAGAGTGTCCATCAAGCTAGGTGGAGAGAACATTGCCCAAATCTCTTCTTGGAGTGAGTTTCCTCACTCCGACGGCCAGCAAATCTTCACTAGAGACCACTGTTCTTTCCGTAGGTCTCATGTTGAATGTGAAAGTGGCCCCCAACCCCCTATGCTCATACCTAATCCCCACCTCGAGTTACTAGGTGGCCCTCCCATAGGGATACAAATACCTGTCTAGGGCATAGGCATTATAGGAAGTCTCTCTCTCTCTCTCTCTCTCTCTCTCTTTCTCTCTCTCTCTCTATCTCATCTCTCTCTCTCTCTCTCTCTCTCTCTCTCTCTCTCTCTCTCTCTCTCTCTCTCTCTCTCTCTC